>NC_045441.1:7476734-7486042 GCF_002776525.5 Piliocolobus tephrosceles | reverse complement strand
AAGGAAGGAAGGAAGGAAGGAAGGAAGGAAGGAAGGAAGGAACCAACTTCAGATAGTCAATGGCACCTGGAAATGCTCCCCAGACAGGAGACTGGGAAGGAGAAGCAAGAAACTGGAACCACAGTGAAGGCTTAAAGGGCCATGTCCCAAAGATGGATTCATAACTTACTTTAATTAATTAATTATTTAGAGACACAATCTTGCTCTGTCGCCCAGGCTGGAGTGCACTGGTGCAATCCCAGCTCAATGGAGCCTCCGCCTCCCAGGTTCAAGCAATTCTCCTGACTCAGCCTCCTGAGTAGCTGGCATTACAAGCGCCCACCATCACGCCCGGCTAATGTTTGTATTTTTAATAGAGTTGGGGTTTTGCCATGTTGACCAGACTGGTCTGGAACTCCTGACCTTAGCCCCCCTGCTTGGCCTCCCAAAGTGCTGGGATGACAGGCATGAGCCCCTGCGCCTGGTCAGTTCATAACTTTATGAAGCAGACATGTGTCTGTTTGTTGGCATTGAAACAGGGAAGTTGGAGTTTCCTGTGAGGGGAGTCCCAGCGGCAGCACCTGAATCCCTGAACGAGAGGAATTGTTGGCAAAGACCAGCCAGGGGTTCCTCCTGGGTGCTTCCTGGTGTGTTCCTGAGGCAGGTGGCAGGTGGCAGGTGTGTGCTTTGTAGGGCAGGTCATTTGTGAAGTCAGGGAAGCAATCTGTAAGACGGCTGATGTGGTTTGGATGTGTTCCCACCCAAATCTCATCTTAAATTGTAGCTCCCATAATTCCCACATGTTGTGGGAGGGACCCAGAGGGAGATAATTGAATCAATTGAATCATGGGGGCGGTTTCCCCCATACTGTTCTGTGGTAGCGAATAGGTCTCATGAGATCTGATGGTTTTACCACGGTAAATGCCTTTCACTTGGTTTTCACTTCTCTCTTGTCTGCTGCCATACAAGATGTGCCTTTCACCTTCCGCCGTGATTGTGAGGCCTCCGCAGCCACGTGGAACTGTGAGTCCATTAAACTTCTTTTTCTTTACAAATTACCCTGTCTCTAGTATGTCTTTATTAGCAGCATGAAAATGAACGAATACAACCGCTCTCACTTCTGACACCAACTCCAACTTCAGGGGTCCCCAAGGCAACCCTCAGATTGGACAATGTGCTAGAAGGACTCACAGAATGCACTGAAAGCTGTTAAGCTCGTGGTTACAGTTTATTACAGAGCAGGATACGATTAAAATCAGCCCAGAGAACAGACTCAGGAGACGGAGTCCAGGAAGGTTCCAGCAGAGCTTCCAGTTGTTCTCCACCAGTAGAGTTATGGGCAGCACTAAATATCCCCTGCAGTGATGTGTGACAACCCACATGGGACCTTAGCCACCAGGAAGCTTGCCAGAGCCTTGGCGTTCAGTTTTTATTAGGACTTGGTCACTGAGACATAGCTGATGGCCCATGTGGCTGACCTTGGTTTCCAGCCTCTTCACGGAGCTGATACTGCAGAACCCAAAGCCCCAACCCTAAATCACATTTTTAGACTGTCTGGTGTGGCCCAAGGCCCCCAGGTAAACAGACACTTACGACACAGGGCATTCCAAGGGCTTAGAGCTCCCTTCCCAGGAGCTGATGGCAAAGGCTACACCTCTCTTTGAGCAAGGCTGATTTTTTCTTTTCTTTTCTTTTCTTCTTTTTTGAGATGAAGTCTCACTATGTCAACCAGGCTGGAGTGCAATGGTGCGATCTTGGCTCACTGCAACCTCTGCCTTCTGGGTTCAAGCGATTCTCCTGCCTCAGCCTCCCGAGTAGTTGGGATTACAGGTGTATGCCACCACACCCTGATTTTTGTATTTTTAGTAGAGATGGGGTTTCACCATGTTGGTCAGGCTGGTCTCGAACTCCTGACCTCAGGTGATCCACCTGCCTTGACCTCCCAAAATGCTGGGATTACAGGCACGAGCACCTGGCCAGCCAACTTTCATTTATGCTGCTTTTATTCCCTGAAATACCTCATCTCTCTTTCTTTTCCTTCCTTCCTTCCTTCCCTTTTTCTTTCTTCCTTCATTTCTTTCTTTCTTTTCTTCTTTCTTTCTCTCTCTTTCTTTCTTCTCCTTCCTTCCCTCTCTTTCTTTCTTTCTCTTTCCTTCCTTCCTTCTTTCTTTCTCTCTCTTTCTTCTCTTTCCTTCCCCTTCTTTCCTTCCTTCCTTCCGTCCTTCCTTCCCTCCTTCCTTTTTTCCTTCCTTCCTTCTCCTTTTGTATTTTTTTTGTAGCTTTTCTTTACCTGATATCAACATGCACATCTAGAGTCCCCATCTCTTCCGTGGCAAATTTCCGGATCTCTGCATGCCCGAGGGGCACGCTTCTTGAAGCCCACTCCATGGATGTGCTTGTGAATGTCAAGGGTGCATTCTTGGACCACTAATTCATTGATGGCAGAATGGTCCTTCTCTGGAGGAGTGATACTGCCAGGCCCGAGCTGGAAAAGTGCCTTGACTCTTTCTGTCTGTTCAACTGAATCCCACCCAGTTGATGATGTTATCCCCAGCCCACCTCCTGGAAGCCCTCGGAGACTTTCTCCTGCCTGGTTCCTTTTCAGAGCCACCCCACAGGACAGAGGATGCAGTATGATCTTATTGCTGTGCCCCTCAGTCCCTATAACAGCATCTGGCACTTTAGGGGACCCTTGGAAACACTAGAGAATCTGTTTCGGGGATGAGATAGGGTGTTTGGGGCAGCCTTGTGTGCAGATTTCTCAGAGCCTTTGTAGCTGAACAAACTTGATTTGGCAAATGAATAGCCAAATGGCTCGCTCCCCAGGGTCATCTCAGCACAGAGTGGCCTGTTCCTCAGCCTTCTCCACAAATTCTGAATCAGTTCGTGCAGCGTGGGCCCAAGACAGCCACAGAAGTCACCTCCTGGGGAGTAAATTAGAGTTTTCGAAGTTTAGGGTAATTTACGAAGAGGGCAACTATACCAAACCCCCCGATTTACAGAGAAAGAAACTGGGCTTGGAGAGAGGAGCAGGCTTGCTGCCAATTCCTCCCTGCTCAAGAGCTTCTGTTTGCAGATAGAACGGGTGGTTAAAGGGTTTTGCAATTAATATAATGAATGTCAGTCATTCTCTGGGCATTCTGCAAAATTGCCAGCTTAGAAAGGCTAAAGTGAGATCTTGTCTGATCAGATTTTAAGCTCTGTGATTAACGAACAACATGGCTTGAAGCCACAAAAAGTACAAGCAATGCTCCCAGTCAGCTCAGAGCAATCCCTGACATTTGCAGTTCAGATGTGGGGAGAACGCCAAGATGTCGGCACTGCCTGACTTTAAGAAGAAAGGGCAAGATTAGGGGATGACAAAGGAGACCCCAGATCACTGAGTCCTTGGAAACAAACTCACCATGATGGTGACTTTCACATGGCTGGGGCACAGTGTATCTTTTACGGTTCTGTCATTCTTCTGCATTTGCCACTGAAGCCCGTTTTTCAGCTTTGTGTCCAATTTATGGATGCACACGTATAATTACACTGGTATTATATGCTTGCACATAAAATCCGGTGACTGTGCAATCTCATTCGTTTTCACTTTGGTAAATCTCCATCCTGGATCAACTCAACAAAGAAGTGGTTTGTTCTCTGAGTAACAATTGGCCACACATCTGCCCACCAGAGCCTTCCCTAATTATGGAACACTCTCAAGGGCTCATTAGGAGCTTAAATGACATCCTTGTTTTACAGAGAAGCACACTGGTAGGATGCAGGAGCTTTGATGTATTACTCATTCATTCACTCATCCATCATTTGTTGATTTGTCCAGTCTTTCTTTCACTCATTCATCCACTCTTTAGTTTGTCCACTGGTTCATGGACTCATTCATTCATTCATTGTTTGTCCATTCATTCATTTACTCATTCATTCATTTGTTCATTTGTCCATTTGTTCACTCATTCATTCATTTGTTGGTTTGTCCATTCATTCATTCACTCTTGTTGGTTTGTCCATTCACTCATTCATACACTCTCTCAGTTTGTTCATTCATTCATTCATTTGCTTGGTTCATCCATTCACTCAATCATTCATTCACTCCTTTCTTCATTCGTTCACAGTTGGTTCATTCAGTCATTCACTCATTTATTTCACTTGGTTTGTTCATTAATTCATTCATTCACTCATTCATTCACTAGTTGGTTTAATTCATTACTTCACTCCTTCACTCACTCATTCATTAACTCATTCATTCCTTTGCACAATACCAAATTGGAGATGCTCAGAGGTCAGCCAAGTTCCCCTGGTCATCTACTCAAGTTCATGAGGCACAGTATGACATATGACATGGCAACATCTCAGTTAAGAGCCATCCCAACCTGTCTTCAGGTTCAACTCACCCTTGCTTTTAGTCACTTGAGTTCTGTGAGTTCAATGTCAGCTGAATCTGAGATATGTGGTTTAAACATTGGTCAGGGCAAGTTGGAGGCCTGGAGAATGTGGCCCCAAACATCTTGAGGGGAGGCTGCCTTCAGGGACACCCAGGCTGTTGTGTGGAGCCCAAGGGTGCATCCATGTCTCCCAGCAGGAGCTGCTCACCTTGACTGTCCCTACAGTGACTCATGAACTTCATCTCTTTCTGGACAACTGGGACTGAAGGTTTTCTCATCTCCTCTCAAGGTCCTTCCACAACGCATTGTCCCCACACTGTCCCATCCATCCTTCTAGCACTGTGTTCAGATCATGACTGGCCCTGGCTTAAAACCCTTCAGTGGCTCCCCACGACCCCCCAGGTAAGGTTCACACACTTTCCATGGATATATGGGGTCCCTGATGCTCCAGCACTTGTTCCCCTCTCTGACCTCATCGCATCTCCCTCCCTCTGGAAGCGCAAAGCCCCGCCCTTCCCTGCAGCTGCCCAAGATTCCCTGGGTGCCTGGGTTCTGTGCCAAGGATGCTGATTCCTCTGCCTGGGCCACCCTTTACTGGAAACAACTCCTCTGCTTTCTAGACTCAGGTCCCGAATCCATGTCCAGAAAGCTTTCCCGATGAGAGACGGGATGCATGGAAACGAGGGCTCGTTCTGAAGATGGAACAGCCCTGGGCATTCAGGGCTGAGAAACTGGAACACAAACACCAGTGCTCGGCCTGTGTATGACAACGGAACTCTGACCCACCTCCTGCAGCCACCAGCCCAGGAAGCCAAACCGAACACCAGGGCTAGATCAGTAACTACCAGCTTCCTGAATAATTTTTCCCCACACTTCCAATACATGACCAAATAGAGGAAGCCAGTGACACTCCTCTATCCAACCTCATAGGAGCCCCGCTTCTAGGGAGATCCTTCCAGCCTCCAATCAGGGCACACCTTGGCCTTCCCTTTTCCCTCTAAAGCTTTCCTCTTCCTGCCTTTGAATCTTTCCGCCTAACGCCAAATGACAGTGGCCGACCCCCTTGCTATAGCGAGCTCTGAATCAGGAGCCTTTGCCTTCTTTCATTTGGGTGCTTTTCATTTACATCTGCACCGACCAGCCCCTGATACCCATCTGCCTTCTCCCCAAGCACAAGGCCTCCCTCCACGGAGCCCTCCCAACCCTCCATGGCTCACTCCCATCATCACCGTCTTCTCTCTGAGCTAGAGTCTCCTGTTCACAGTTCTGTAGCCCAGTGCCCAGCATAGAGTCTGCCTGTTGTTTGAGGGAATGAACAAATGAATGAATGAATGAATGAATGAATGAATGATGTGACTATTTACAGATAACCAAACGCTTGGTACCACAGTGCCAAATTGCCAGCAATCCAAGCCTACTCTGCACCCATGTGGGCATTAAGCCAGTGAAGATCAAAACTTATGCTTCCCTGGACTTTGGAGATGTTTAAGAAACAGAGACGATAGGCTGGGCATGGTGGCTCATGCCTGTAATCTCAGTACTTTGGGAGGCTGAGGCAGGAGAATCTCTTGAGGCCAGGAGTTTGAGACCAGCCTGGGCAATATAGTGAGATCCCATCTCTACAAAAACTTAAAAAATTACCACCGGACATGGTGGCTCACACCTGTAATCCCAGCACTTTGGGAGGCTGAGGTGGGTGGATCACTTGAGGTTAAGAGTTCAAGACCAGCCTGGCTAACATAGTGAAACCCCAGTTCTACTAAAAATACAAAATATTAGCTGGATGTGGTGGTGGGCACCTGTCATTCCAGCTACTTATGAGACTGAGGCAGGAGAATCACTAGAACCTGGGAGGTAGAGGTTGTAATGAGCCAAGATCATGCCACTGCACTCCAGACTGGGCAACAGAGCAACACTCCATCTCAAAATAAATAAATAAATAAATAAATAACCTGGGCATGCTGGGGTGCACCTGTGGTCCCAGCTACTCAAGAGGCTGAGGCAGGAGGATCACTTGAGCCCAGGAGTTGGAGGCTGCAATGAGCTATGATGGTGCTATTAGACTCCAGCCTGAGCAACAGAGCAAGACTTCATCTCAAAATTAATTAATTAATTAGTTAATACAATTTTAAAATGAGAGAACGAAACTGAGAGGAGAATGTAGGTGCTCTTCCATGGTAGTTAGCACAGTTGTGAATTTACACATTGTGGAATTCTCTGAGGAATGTTTCTGTCTTCCTCCAGGCAAAGCACTTCCCAAGGGTAGAGACTTGAGTTTATTATTATTATTGTTATTTGGTGTGTTTTAAGTGTCTGATATGCAGTAGGTGCCTATCAAATATTATTGGAAGGAAGGAATGAAGGAATGAAGGGAGGGAGGGAGGAAGGAAGGAAAGAAAGAAGGAGGGAAGGAAGGAAAGGAGAGAAGGAGGAAGGAAGGAAGGGAGGAAAGAAAGAAGGAGGGAAAGAAGGAAGGAAAGGACAGAGGAGGAAGGAAGGAAAGAAAGAAGGAGAAAAAGAAGGAAGGAAAGGAGGGAGGGAGGGAGGAAGGAAGGAAGGAAAGAAGGAAGGGCGGGCAGGCCTCAGTCTCTTCAGGCTGCTTTAACAGGACATCTTAGACTGGTGGCTTATCGACAACAGAAATTTATTGCTCACAGTTCTGGAGGCTGAGGAGTCCAAGGTCAAGGTGACGGCAAATTCAGTCTGCTTTCTGGTTCATAGACGACATCTTCTTTACTGTGTCCTTACATGGAGGAGGGAGGAATAGAGCTCTTTGGGATCCCCTTTATAAGGACATGAACCCCTCATGACCTAATCACGTCCCAAAGGCCCCACCTTCAAACACCCTCACATTAGGGATTAGGTTTCAATGTGAGTTTTGGGAGAAAGCCCAGAAAAGAAGAGAGGGAAGGAGAGAGGGAGGAGTATAAGCAGAACCTTGGGTCTCTTGGGATCCCCTCTTTTCCCCTCTCCCACCTCTGATTGTCTTCATCACTCTTCCCCTCCAGCCCCACTTCCACGAGCTTTCTGTCCAGCACAGAATAAAGCTGGAGACAGGACCATGGTGAGGATGCAGAATGAAAGAATGCATGGCTGTATGAAAACATATCTGAGCTTTATTTTTTTATTTAATAGAGACAGGATCTCATTCTGTCACCCAGGTTGGAGTGCAGTGGCGTGATCATAGCTCACTGTCACCTCAAACTCCTGGGCTCAAGCGATCCCCCTGCCTCAGCCTTCCAAATAGCTGGGACTATGGGTGCATGCAAGCATGCCCAGCTAATTTTTAAAATTTTCTTTTGTAGAGATGGGGTCTCCCTATGTTGTCCAGGCTGGTCTCAAATTCCTGGTCTCAAGGAATGCTCCTACCTTGGCCTCTCAAGCACCAAGATTATGGGCCATGAGCTACCACACTTGGCCCATTTCTGAGCATCTTTTTTTTTTTTTTTTTTTTCTCAGACAGAGTCTTGCTCTCTCACTCAGGCTGGAACCCAGGAGGCACCCAATGGTGCAATTTTGGTTCCCTGCAGCTTCCACCTCCTAGATCAGCCTCCCGAGTAGCTGGGACTACAGGTGCCTGCCACCATGCTGGTTAATTTCTGTATTTTTAGTAGAGACAGAGTTTCGCCATATTGGCCAGGCTGGTTTGGAACTCCTGATCTCAGGCGATCCTCCTGCCTCAGCCTCCCAAAGTGCTGGAATTACAGGCATGAGCCACTACGCCCAGCCTGAGCCTTTTTAAATGGGGTTTTCATCTCATGTCTAACCCAAATTCCTAGGCCAGACGCTAGCCAGGGGAGCCCCTCCCTACTTCTCTAACTAGGAGGGCCATCTCAGGGCAGGGTCAGCTGAGTCTCCTCCAGACTGGTCCTGACCCAGGGGTGGAGGGCAAGGGGCATTTCTACCAAGGCAGGGAGCCTCTGTCGAAGACAACAGCCCAGTGCCAAGCATCGTAAATTATTCTGTGGATTTTACAGGAACCATAAATATTACATAGTGCATTCCTCTGTTCTGAGAGCTCAGGAAGCAGGTGTGACATGCACTCCAACACGTAATTAGGTAGACTCGGCCAGAAACCAGCCTTAGCCATGAAAATATCACTGACAATTGCTTCCAGATCCATCATTAGAAGCAAGGAAGACCAGTGTGAGAGAAGTCCGGCGTCAGAAAAAGTTGCTGGTTGTCTCATAAGAGTTCCAAATTTTATTTTGATTCTGACGCTATCCGAGGCTTGTAAGGCCATGCCAAATCCAAATACCTAGTTTAGGGATTTTAATCTGAGCAATACCAGCAAATGTGCCACTCTGGGGACGGATTATTTATTCGGGGGGTGTTGACAGCAGATCGCATAAGCAGACCAAGACCCTGAAACAGCGGTAAATAAATTAAAGCAGCAGGCTTTAGCCGACACAAGATCTGGTCTGCTAATGAACTCACAACGATGTACTCATCTGGCAGCCTCACTCGTCACTCTCCAATGGCACCGAAGGCGACCAGATGGACCCCATCCAGGAAGTGCTTAAAGATTTCAGACTTCATTTTTCCACGTGTTCTGGAAACGCTTTGTCTCCCAGGAGTTTCTTGAATTCTTGTTTTTTTTGAGACGGAGTCTTGCTCAGTCACCCAGGTTGGGGTGCAATGGCACGATCTCGGCTCACTGCAACCTCTGCCTCCTGGGTTCAAGCAATTTTCGTGCCTCAGCCTCCCGAGTAGCTGGGACTACAGATGCACACGCCACCACGCCCAGCTAATTTTTGTATTTTAGTGGAGATGGGGTTTCACCATATTGGCCAAGCTGGTCTTGATCTCCTGACCTCAGGTGATCCCCTCACCTCGGCCTCCCAAAGTGCTGGGATTACAGGCGTGAGCCACTGCGCCTGGCCTCTTAAATTTTTTTTTAGGTTTTGAGTCCCTATCTGAAAAACAAAGGCGTAGAGGGAATTATAACGT
>NC_045441.1:7461043-7476634 GCF_002776525.5 Piliocolobus tephrosceles | reverse complement strand
TGTTTTTTTTTTTTTTTTTTTTTTTTTTTTTTTTTTTTTGAGACAGATTCTCACACTGTCACCCAGGCTGGAGTGCAGTGGCACAATCGTGGCTCACTGCAAGGCAAGTTCTGCTCCCGGGTTCACACCATTCTCCTGCCTCAGCCTCCCAAGTAGCTGGGACTACAGGTGCCCGCCACCACACCTGGCTAATTTTTGTATTTTTAGTAGAGACGGGGTTTCCCCATGTTGGCCAGGGTGGTCTTGAACTCCTGACCTCAGACGATCTGCTCACTTCGGCCTACCAATGTCCTGGGATTACAGGTGTGAGCCACGATGCCTGGCCAAAATCTACCTTTTCATTCTGAGCTGGGTGGGCTCTAAGTTTTCTTACTTGTGTGTTTGACAGAATTGTGTTCGGCTTTTGTAAAAGTATTACTAGTAGTAAAAGTATTACTAGTTTCAGTGGGGGGTATTTTGGGGTCGCCTAGAGGGACAGCACTGACCTCAAACCCCTCAGGGATGAGCTGAAGGCCTAAGTACCCGGATGGGTAAGGCATACCCTTGGCCAAAAGACACGAGAGCCTGGCTTTGCTCTGCCCCACAGAACTTTCTAGAGCTCTGACAATGTTCTCTATGTGTTGCCCAATACAATGGTCACCAGCTCCATGCGGCTATGAAGCATTTGGAATTTTAAGTGGCTAGCATGACTGAGGAGCTGAACTTTTCTTTTATAAGTTGTATTTGTTATCAGTTCAGTTGAATTTTAAGAATGGATACCAGAGGGAGTTATCAGAAAACACGCCAAGATGTTTGGAACCACTTAGACGTTTGAATCTGCTTTTCTTCAACTGCAAATTTTTAAAGAAGTCTAAATACGGATCAAGTATTTCTGAGGAAAATTTAGGGTGTGAATGGAGATACACAGAGAGTGTAAAATATACACCAGATTTCTAAGACTGAGTACCAAAAATGTACAATATTTCATTCGTAATTCTTATATTGATTATATGTCGGGATTATAAGCATTTTGGGTATGTTGAGTTAAAATGAAATATATTCTTAAAATGTATTTCATCTGTTTCATTGTCCTGTTTTAACCCATTTATGTCTGGGGTTGCAATGTTTTGAATATTTGCAATCAGACCTTGGTGATGACCTTGAGCAATAGGATATAAACAACCCCTACATTCTTAGTGTTCCAATAATGGAACACTAGGCATACATGAGCTTAATGTGGTTGCTGGATAATTTAGACCACAGGTGTGGCTTATGTAATGGTACTAGCAATCATGTTGATGGCCTGGCCTCAGCTAGGCACTGGATGCAGGAGTAATGACATCTCAGTGTTTAAGGGCTCAGATCTGTAGGGAAGATAGACATGTCAACTAAAGAAAAAAAAAAAGAACAAGTTTTTATTTATTTATTTTTTTATTTATTTTTAATATTTATATTATTTATATTATATATTATATATATTTATATATAATAATATATTATATATATTATATATATTATTTTTTATTTATTTTTATATTTATATTATTTTATTGATTGATTGATTGATTGATTGAGATGGAGTTTCATTCTTGTTGCCCAGGCTGGAGTGCAATGGCACGATCTTGGCTCACTGCAACCTCTGCCTCCCGGGTTCAATCAATTTTCCTGCCTCTCAGCCTCCTGTATAGCTGGGATTACAGGTGCCCGCCACCACGCCCAGCTAATTTTTGTATTTTTAGTAGAGACAGGGTTTCATCATGTTGGCCAGGCTGGTCTCGAACTCCTGACCTCAAATGATCCGCCCGCCTCGGCCTCCGAAAGTGCTGGGATTACAGGCGTGAGACACCCCACCTGGCCGAAAAATCAAGCTTTTAAAGAATTAAGGTTCGTTTTATTCAGAAGTCTTACTGAGGACTATAGACTGAGGCCCATAGCCCAGGGGCAGCCCTTTAGAGAGGTTCAATCAGACTTCTCTGAAGCAATCAGTGTTTCTTAATTTTTTGCTTTTGTGTTTGTTTTTTGTGGTCTGCTTCCTAGGGACCAATAACTGTTTTAACTCACCGCTTACATACAGGTAATGGAGGTTCAGTAGGTGTAAAATCACATCAAAGTTTGAGTGCAAAAGAACAACTGGTTATAGCTTAGAGAACTGTCATCACAACCCTGTTAGATGTTATTTTGTGTGCAGAAAAAGGCAAGGACTAGGGTCATTTAATTTTATTCTTATTATTTTTTAAGAGACAGGGTCTTGCTCTGTCACCCAGACTGGAGTACAGTTGTGTGATTGAGGCTCACTTCAGCCTTCACCTCCTAGACTCAAGTGATTCTCCTGCCTGAGCCTCCTGAGTATCTCAGAGTACAGGTGTGCTTTGGCCTCCCCAAATCCTGGGATTACAGGCGTGAACCACCATTCCCAGTCTACGTTTTGAGGAATACAGTGACTCGGGCAAGAGATGTGGTGGGCTGTGTGCTCTGTCTCGTTTTGTCTTTAAAACATCTTTCGGGAGAGCTGCCCACCTTCACAGAGTCAGGGACTTTGTGAAATTCTGATGCTACAAGAAATGAGCAAACCTGGTGGGGTTTTTTTGTTTTGTTTGTTTGTTTTGGTTTTTTTTAGACAGAGTTTTGCTCTTGTCACCCTGGCTGGAGTGCAATCGTACAATCTCAGCTCCCTACAACCTCCACCTCCCGGATTCAAGCAATTCTCCCACCTCAGCCTCCCGAGTAGCTGCCACCATGCCCGGCTAATTTTTGTATTTTTTAGTAGAGACCAGATTTTACCATGTTGGCCAATTTGGTCTCGAACTCCTGACTTCAGGTGATCCACCCACCTTGGACTCCCAAAGTGCTGGGATTACAGGCGAGAGCCTGGCCAACCTGGTGTCCTACGTTTGCTACTTTGTCTCAGAGACAGCAAACAAGAATACAAGCATGAAAAGAGCAGGAATGCAAGGATGGTCTGAAGAAACCCGCCATGTGCACAGAGCCTCCCTAGGACCTCAAGTCTGCAACCTGCACAAATATACATTGCAGACCTGCTGCCCTGCTCCCCCTCTTCTCTCTGTAATACCAGCAGTTCCACAAATCACAGGCAGGGAGCTCAACAGCCCAGGCCCAGGGAGAAATCTTGACACCAGGGACAGCTGATGCAGACACCAGCAAGGTCACGGCGACGTCATTTTCAGAACAGACATCAGTCTCCAGATCAGATACCAAAATCTACAGTTACAGTCTCAGCTCTTCTGGAAGGCACAGATATTGCATGTAAGAGGGTCTGGCACTAGAATATCCACTTCTGTCCCCCAGTAGTCTTCCTGACCTGGCAGTGCCCACTGTCATCACTGCACACATCACTGTCCTCCTGGGCCAACAGCCTCCATTGGCCCAAGGGTACCAGCATTATTCAATGTGGAGGTCCCAGTCTTATTCAGTACAAGGGCCAGTTTGTAATATCAGAAATGTCTGGCCGGGCACAGTGACTCATGCCTGTAATCCCAGCACTTTGGGAGGCCGAGGCGGGTGGATCACCAGAGGTCAGGAGTTCAAGACCAGCCTGGTCAACATGGTGAAACTCCATCTCTACTAAAAATACAAAAATTAGCTGGGCATGGTGTTGGGCACTTGTAGTCCCACCTACTGGGAGGCTGAGGCAGGAGAATCACTCGAACCCAGGATGTGGAGGTTGCAGTTGAGCTCAGATTGTGCCGCTGCACTCCAGCCTGGGTGACAAAGTGAGACTCTGTCTAAAAACAACAACAACAACAAAGAAATGTCCATATAGCAAGGACGATGAGGATGCTTTGAGATACCAGTGGAGGGCAGAGAGCAGCTATGAATGAACTCAGGTAGTTTTCTGAGACAGGGTCTTGCTCTGTCATGTAGGCTGGAGTGCAGTGGTGTGATCATAGCTCACTGCAGCCTCCATTTCCCAGGATCAAGCAATCCTCCCACCTCAGCCTCCTGAGTAGCTGGGACCACAGATGCACAGCACCACACCTCGCTAATTTTTCTTTTCTTTTGTTTTTTGTAGAGGTGGGGTCTCACTGCTTTGCCTGGGCTGGTCTCAAACTCCTAGGCTCAAGTGATCCTCCCAGTTCAGCCTTCCAAAGTGCTGGGATTACAGGTATGAGCCACAGCACCCGGCCCGTGCTCATTTTTAAGACTTGGCTCCAAGGCCCCATGTGTATGATCTCATTTACCATTTACATATACTCTAAGACAGGCAGTATTACTATCACTCCCAGTTTACAGAAGGGGAAACTGAGACACAGGAAGGTGAGTGGCTTGTGGATAAGGTCAAGAGGCTGTAAGTGTAGAGCTGGAATCATCAGGCTGAGATGAGAAGAGACATGAAGCATTTGAGAGGGAGGGCAGTACTAGAAAGAAAGAGCACAGAAGACCTGGGTTCGAATCCTGCCACTGACTCCTGATGTAGGCTTTGGTAACTCTATTGGCCTCTGGGCCTCAGTTGTCTCATCTGTAAAATGGGACCCTTTCATCCATCCTGATAATATTTACTGAGGACCTACTATGCACCATGATCTTTTCTAGATACTGGGGCTATAGGGCTTATCCTTTAGTGGGAGGAGAAGGATGTTATGAGACCATGTCAAGGTAAGTGCTACTAAAGAATAAAGCCTGCAGCCATAAAAAAGAATGAGTTCATGTCCTTTGCAGGGACATGGATGAAGCTGGAAACCATCATTCTCAGCAAACTAACATAGGAACAGAAAACCAAACACTGCATGTTCTCACTCATAAGTGGGAGTTGAACAATGAGAACACATGGACACAGGAAGGGGAACATCACACACCGGGGCCTGTTGGGGGCTGGGGGCTGGGGAGGGAGAGCACTGGGACAGATGTATAATGCATGCCGGGCTTAAAACCTAGATGACGGGTTGATAGTTGCAACAAACCACCATGGCACATGTATATCTATGTAACTAACCTACACATTCTGCACATGTATCCCAGAACTGAAAGTAAAATGAAATTTAAAAAAAAAAAAGAAATAAAATCATGGGGCCAGGCACAGTGGCTCATGCCTATAATTCTAGCAATTTGAGAGACTGAGATGGGAGGATCAGTTGAGGCTAGGAGTTCGAGTCCAGCCTGGGCAACATAGCAAGACCCTCCTCTGTACAAAAAATAAATAAATTAGCCAGATGTGGGGGCTGTGCTTGTAGTCCCAGCTACTTGAGAGGCTGAGGCAGGAGGATTGCTTGAGCCCAGAAGTTTGTAGTTTGAGGCTGCAATGAGCTATGATGGCACCAAGGTGCTCCAGTCTGGGCTACAGAGTGAGACCCTGTCTCTAAAATAAAATTTTAAAAAAGAAGAAAATTGTGAGAAAGGCAGAGAGGGCAAAGAGTCACTGGGTGGCTACTTAAGGCTACTGCCTTAAGAGGTGACCCCTGCAGAATGAGAAAGGAGGGGCTCTGGCCACAGAATTGGGAAAAGAACATTTCTGCCCAAGGAGACGAGACGGCAGGTGCCAAGGCCCCAAGGCAGGAACGATCTTGGAGGTTAATGAGAAGCTCAAACCAATAAGTCAAGTCAGGGACCTGCTAGGAGGAGGGATGGGCTGCTGGACAATTATTCCCAGGCCCAGCTTAGCCCAGAGGCCTCAGAAGAGGACACCTGTGTGCCAGGCAGTAGTCCTCCAATTTCCTCCCCAAATCCAGCCCCCTTAGGGGGGTGCTGATTTCCCAGGAGGGTCAGCTGTTTGGTATCCACTTGGATTGACCTAGGACACTGATACTCCAAATTTAATTTTTCCTTCATGTCTCTTTCCGATTGATGAACTCTGAGTCATCTCTATAAAAAAAAATCATCCTAGAGGGGAGAAATCCGCAGATTTCAAAGCAGAATCAAGAGCTGCATTCAGCACTTGACCAGGGCTGTCTCTAACACTGGTCTGGCCCAGGGCAGCGCATGCAGTCGGTGCATTATGTATGCTCAATATGTATGAATGGCTTCACCAGGCAGGATGTCCTGTTGAGTCTCTCCTAGGCTTCCCTGCTGCCAGAGTACTGAGAAGGAGACAGGCAGCCTCAGGAGGACCCAGGACAGATGGACACTCGCGACACTAAGCAGAGTGACACCAGCCAAGCCCGGTCAAGCCAGCTCTATACCATCCGTGTGCAGATTGTGGAGTGGCACCTGGCATCTCCCACCCATTTCTGGGACATCTCTGCTTCCCCAGACGTTGCACCAGCTCAAATGACCCACTCGGGACCCAAGGGCTGAGCTGCTGCCTGCACAGGGCCCTGGGACACGCCCATGTGACTTTCCCAAAGCCCGGGACTGATAGGGCTCCTTGGAGACCAACCTCAAGCAGAACAGCCATGGGGGAGAGGGGGGCCATGGGGGTCTTGTCCACTCTCCTGCTTGTGGACCACGACCCCCAGAGGCTCTCAGAGTCACCTGGGCTGGTTAAACAAGGGCTGGAACCTCCTCTGTGCAGAAATCTGTCTACTTCACCTTTCCAGTTTTCATCCCCATGGGACACCAGGAACTGTAGCGACCCCTGCTGCAGCCCCCAGCTCCAAGGTGAAGCCAGCTCAAGTGCTGGTCGCAGCTCTCAATATCTGCATATTCATGTTGCAGCCAGGGCCCCCTGTCTCCAGCTTCCATCCACTTTCTGTATGCTTAACAACCAAAATGATGCATCACAGAAAGTGGGTGAGGTGGGGAGAGGGTCCCAGCTCCACCCGGGAGAGGGCAGCAGGTGAAAATCTGAGTCATTG
The DNA here is from genome assembly GCF_002776525.5 of Piliocolobus tephrosceles. Lineage (NCBI taxonomy): Eukaryota > Metazoa > Chordata > Mammalia > Primates > Cercopithecidae > Piliocolobus > Piliocolobus tephrosceles. The sequence continues at coordinate 7,469,906 of NC_045441.1, read as the reverse complement.
CAGTTCTGGGAAGTCCCCATCCTTGCTTGTCCTGGCAGAATCACAACCTTACCTGGGCAGAGCAGGCTCCTGGCTGTGGCCCTGTGAGCTTCCTGGTCTACCTCCCTTCTTCTCGATTTATTCCCCCAGTGGGCTCTTCTGACAGGCTCCAAAGAAAACAGATTAGCAATTTCCACCTTCCTCAGCCTCAGGACTCTTCAAGTAAAACTCTAAGCTACCTCTGCAAGGATGGTAGAATATATTTTGGAATACATTTCTGTATAATTTGGGATAGTTCAGTAATTTTCCAGAATGACATTAACTGGGGCTGTGCCTGCCTTTTTATATAAATATTGTTTCCCTATTATAATAATTGCAATGAGATTTACCATTTATTAAACTCTTACTGTATTCTAGGCACTGCAACCCTGGGAGGGAGATACTCTTATTGCCCTCATTTTCCAACTGAATAAGCTGAAGTTCCAATAAATAATGTGTGCAAGGTCACATTCTAAGTGGTATTGCCAAATCTGCCTGTCTCGGGTAGACGGCAAGGATTGGATGCCCAGTGCCATTTCCAACTCCCTTTTCCTTATCTTCCTCTTCTAGACATGATGGAAACCTTATCTTGCCAGACTTCCTTGCAGCTAGCTGTGGCCAACTGACCAGTGTGGGCCATGAAGATGTAAGTCAAAAAGGCAGAGGCTTTGGAACAGATTCAGCCAATCAGATTCCTCCCTTTATTCTGCCTGGAATACAGATATGATACCTGGAGGCACAGCAACCTTTCTGTGGCCATGAGGCAGTCAAATCCACATGCCAAGGATGGCAGAGCAAGGAGGTAGGAGTAATCTGGGTTTTGATTACATCAATGGATTGTCTTCCCCTGTCATTATCTCATGAGGCAAGTAAACTTATTTAATATACCATTCATTGGGTTTTTGGTTTCTCACAGGCAAATACCATTGATATAGTTTGGATATGTGTCCCCTCCAAATCTCATATCAAAATGTGATTCCTAATGTTGGAGATGGGATCTTGTGGGAGGTGTCTGTGTCCTTAGGGTCAGTCCCTCATGAACAGCTTGGTGCTGGCCTTGCCGTAATGAGTGAGTTATTGCTGTGTTGCTTACCATGAGATCTGATTGTTAAAAGGAGCCTGGGGCCAGGAACAGTGGCTCAAACAGTGGCTCAAACCTGCCTTGGGAGGCCAAGGCAGGCGGGTCGCTTGAGGTCAGGAATTTTTGACCAGCCTGGCCAACATGACAAAACCCCATCTCTACTAAAAATACAAAAATTAGCCAGGCGTGGTGGCAGGCTCCTGTAATTCCAGCTACTTGGGAAGCTGAGGCAGGAGAATGGCTTAAACCCAAGAGGCGGAGGTTGCAGTGAGCTGAGATCGTGCCACTGCACTCCAGCCTAGGTGACAGAGTGAGACTCTGTCTCAAAAAAAAAAAAAAAAAAAAAAAAAAAAAAAAACGGGGAGCTTAGCATCTCCTTTTCTCTCTCTCTTGCTTCCTCTCTTGCCATGGGACATGCCTGCACTCCCTTTGCCTTCCACCATGATTGGAAGCTTCCCGAGTGTCCTTACAAGAAACACATGCTGGCACCACCCTTCCTGTGCAGCTTGCAGAACCATGAGCCAAAACAAACCTCTTTTCTTTATAAATTACCCAGCCTCGGGTATCTCTGTATAGCAAGGCAAATGGACTAACACAGCCATCGTAACTGAGACCTGACCTCCAAAGTCCATGGTATTGGCCTAATTTGGGGGCTGCCCATTGATCAGGGGCTTTGGGCCGGGCCCTGGGAAACAGTATTAGAATGAACCTTGATTTGTCAAAAGCCAAGGGTTCGTACCCACAAACACCACTGGAAAATGTCCAGGGAGTTTCAAGGGTGGCAGCGAGCGTTTCCTCAGTGGGCCACACTCGTCACTGTTGTTTCAAAGACTTTGAGATCCCCCATGAGTAGCTACTTCCCACAGAACTGGGGTCTCCTGCTTGGAGCACAGTCAACCCACACATCTTGTCCTGACTTTAGTCTTTGTGCTGGTTGACTGCCTTCATCCCTGTCCCTCTACTACTTTGGGGAAACTGAGGCAGTACCATGCTTTCTGGCCCATCTGGGCCCAACAGACATCGGGAAAATCAAGCACATTACTCAGCAAAGAGAATGCCACGGTGCAGTCCCAGCCAGCTCTGGGAGATGCCAGGAGGCTTGGAGGCTGTTCCCTGTATCCTCATCAATGAGGTTCTCCTGGAGGTAGCACTGGAGGATTGGTGGTGCAGACCTCAGGCAAATCACTTCATTTCTCTGAGTCTCAGTTTCCTCTTCTATAACATGTGTATGAAAAGAATGCCTGTCTTATAAGATTGCTGTGAGAGTTGAATGACTTAACATGTGCCATGCTCAGTACAGCACCAGGATGTCAGCAGCCACCTTGAGTGAGCTATGACTATTATTGTGATTACCAGCTGTGGGAGGCATCAGGACTACTCCCCATCATCCCCACCATCTTCTCTGTCTGGATCCAGGGATCTTTGCACCTCCTTCTTCCCTTGAATCAGGCACGGATAGGTGGATTGTTGGGAAAACACATAAAGGATTGTCCTGAACAGTCACCCAGACCAGCAATAAAATGTGCATGAACAAGAAATAGGTATCAACTGAGTGAAAGTCATGAGACTTGGGCATTGTTTGTTACTGCAACAGAGCATAGCTTAACCTGACTAATACACTCTTTCTGGTCAACTACTCAATAAACTCATAATCAAGATCTACAATCAGGACTGGGTAGCTGCTACAATTGAGAATGAAACTTTGCTCTAAGCCTTTCGCTTAGAGTAAAGGTGGGACAAGGGGATCTTCTTTTCCCAAGAGGGAGGGTTGAGGACAAGTCAAAAGAGAAATGTTGGTTCTAAGCCTCCCAGGATTCACATCTGTAGTCCCAGCACTTTGAAAGGCTGATGTGGGAGAATTTCTTGAGGCCAGGAGTTTGAGACCAGCCTGGGTAACACAGTGAGTCCCTGTCTCTACGAAAAATAATTCAAAAATTAGCCAGGCGTGGTGGCATGTGCCTGTAGTCCTAGCTACTGGGGAGGCTAAGGCAAGAGGATTGCTTGAGCCCAGGAATAAAAGGCTGCAGTGAGCCAAGAATGTGCCACTGCACTCCAGCCTGGGCGACAGAGTGAGGCACTGTCTCTAAAGAATAATAATAATAATAAACCTCTCAATAGGGCCCTCCCAGGCACACAAAAGGTGGCAGCTACAGTAGATGCTGATGCCCAAGATGCAAACAGCCACTGCCAGTGGCCAGCCCGGCCAGTGAAGAGCATTGCCCGGGGAGGCTCTTATGGGTGTCCAAACCCAGTGGGCAGATTCTGGTGTCCAGCTCAGGGCAGAGATGGAATTCCTATTCCTGGGAGATGGAGCAACAGGGCTGTGTTTTCTGGGCCAAGGAGCTAGGGGAAGGCAGACGACAGAGGCAGGGACACATTGTGCAATTTACTCTCTACACTGAGAAACAGAGACGAGGCAGTTGCTCCTTCTGGGTTTGTAGCATCGTCACTGCGAGGAGTGCAGAGGCTTCATGAGGCTATTGGCAGGCTCCAGGAGCAGCCTTGGCAAAAGGCTCTGTAACAAGGGGCCACACAACAGGGTGAAACTCCCTTTCATGAACCAGCTCAGAAGATGCTCCCGTCTCCTCTTCCCAACCATGATCTCCAGATGAGCACTGGAAGAAGGGAAGAAATGACATCATTGATTCTAATCAGAAGATGAGAAACTATACCAGCCTGTATCCTGGCCTCATCTCTGTTCATTTTTTTTTTTTGAGATGGAGTTTCACTCTTGTTGCCCAGGCTGGAGTGCAATGGCACGATCTTGGTTCACCGCAATCTCCGCCTCCCGGGTTCAAGCGATTATCCTGCTTCAGCCTCCTGAGTAGCTGGGACTACAGGCATGTGCCACCACGCCCAGCTAATTTTATATTTTTAGTAGAGATGGTGTTTCTCCATGTTGGTCAGGCTGGTCTCAAACACCTGACAGGTGATCCACCTGCCTTGGCCTCCCAAAGTGCTGGAATTACAGGTGTGGGGCACCTCACCCAGCCCATATATTTTTTTGAAGAGACAGGGTTTTTCTCTGTTGCTCAGACTGGAGTGCAGTGGTACAATGATAGCTCACTGCAGCTTCCAACTCCCAGGCTCAAGCGATCCTCCGGCCTCAGCTTCCCGAGTAGCTGGAACCCACTGGGGCACAGCACCATGCATGCCACCCAGCAGTGGAAGCGCCCAGCACGTGCAGGTGTCAGTATTTCTTTCGATCTCATGACACCCGGTAGCACACTCCACCTTCTCCATTCTACAGATGAGGACACCAAGACCCAGAGACGCCAAGTCTCTCAACCAAAGTCACATGGTCCATTTTGGAGGCTGGAGTGGGGGCTTCCAGATCCAACCTATTCTCCTTCCAGCAGACGGCTCGTGGGGGTCCAGGCAGATACAGGGCAGCGTCCAGTCAGCCTGATACCAGGCTGGACAGCTGGGGAATTCCTACTTCAGTGGCCTGGGGGCTTGGCAGCAGGTTCAGAGAAATGACCACAGCCTCAAAGAGGGTCTCAGACAATAATCTAGGCGTGAGTCCGAAACCCCAGTAGCATCCCCAGGGCTCTAAGTGAGACTTAGTTCTGGGGAGGCAAAGGAAAACCAGGAAGACAGAATTGAGAGGACCCAGCCCAGGCTCCTGAAACGCTCCCTGCAGGGAAAACCTTGGCTCAGGTACCTGGCAAATCCTCCACACCTGGTCCTTCTCCCAGGCCTGCCAGCCGAAGGCAGGACCCATCTCCCCGGGTACCTTGGCATTAAAATATTGTCCACATATGGTGGGAAATTAAAGTCCTCTTTCCTTTTCTTGCTGTTTTAATGACTTAATATGCAACAAAAGGAGAGCTTTTCTCCTGGGAGTTTCCAGCAGATGTTGCTGTTTATCCTGGCTGTGCTTCCCCTTCCAGCTGCCCATTCCAAATCATGTGGATGTTCGAACGGGAGGGTCCCCATCAGAACACAATTGAGATGAGGCCCAGCCATGCGACAGGGACCATTTGATCCAATCTGGGCTCTTTTGGTTGGGGGAGTTCGAGTTTCCGTCAAGTATTGTTGGTTTTCTCCCAGATTGAAATAACAGTGTAATCAACACGGGTGCCAGCTCATGACAGCCCTCTCAGGGACACTTCATCTGGCTGGAGAAAGCTGCAAACAGCCCTTCTGGCTTCCACCCTGGTCCCACCTGCAGCGGCGCAATCTCGGCTCACTGCCTCCACCTCCCGGGTTCATGCGATTCTTTTGCCTCAGCTTCCGGAGTAGTTGGGATTACAGGTGCCTGCCACCACGCCCAGCTAATTTTTGTTTTTTTTTTTTTTTTTTTTTTTTTAGTAGAGACGGGGTTTTGCTATGTTGGCCAGGCTGGTGTCGAACTCTTGACCTCAGGTGATCCACTCAACCTTGCCTCCCAAAGTACTGAGATTACAGGCATGAGCCACCGTGCCTGGCCTCATATATATACATATATATATATATATGAGCACCCATATATATATATGGCCTCATATATATATATATGAGCACCCATATATATATATCCAGAGCACCCACCCCACCCCCTCCGCTGTGGGACTCTCACACTCTGGGCCACTATTCCCCTGCCCTAATCATTCGAAGGCCAGGCGCCAGACAAGGACGGACAGCCCCTAGACTCCAGAGCCCTAGGTTCTGAAATGTTCAGAATAACCAATCCTAAGCCTTCTCACTCTGCCTTGCTTGTTCCCTCCAGAGGAAGTCACAATAAAGGCTCTTGCTCAACAAGCTGGGTGCACTGGCTCATGCCTATAATCCCAGCTACTTGGGAGGCTGAGGCAGGAGGATCACTTGAGCCCAGGAGTTCAAGACCAGCCTGGGCAACATAATGAGACCCCATCTCTACAGAGAATGTGAAAGAATTAGCCGGGCATGGTGGTGCATGCCTGTAGTCCCAGCTACTTGGGAGGCTGAGGCAGGAGGACCACTTGAACCCAGGAGTTCAAGCTGCAGTGAGCCATGATCACACCACTGCACTCCAGCCTGGGCAACAGAGCCAGATCCTATCTCAAAATAAAATGAAACAAAATAAAGGCTCTTGTTCATGCTTTTCCCCATCCTTCTGCCTCATGCCCAACCCCAGTGCTTCCCTACATGGCCCTGTGTGGCGTGGCAGGCCCCCTGCCTCTCGGGATCTGTGAGTAACGAACTATTTATCCAATGGCAATCTTCTCCTGATTGGTTGGCCTCATCATACTTGAATGATAATCAAACCTATATTTTTAAATAGTTCCTTACCCATCTGCACCTTAATTTCCTCTTTAAAATGATAATTAAAAAGAGTACTTGCCTCCTAGAGTTGTAACTGGGATCAAACGAGTTAATACCTATTAGTGCTAAGCACACTGCCCCGCATATAGTAAGCGCTCCTTAAATGTTAGTGATGATAGGCTGGGCGTGATGGCTCACACCTGTCATCCCAGCACTTCAGGAGGCTGAGGCGGGCAGATCACTAGATCAGGAGATCGAGACCATACTGGCCAAGATGGTGAAACTCTGTCTCTACTAAAAATACAAAAATTAGCTGGGCATGGTGGTGTGTGCCTGTAATCCCAGCTACTCAGGAGGTTGAGGCAGGAGAATTGCTTGAACTAGGGAGTCGGAGGTTGCAGTGAGCCAAGATTGCACCAAAGCACTCCAGCCTGGGTGACAGAGAGAGACTCTGTCTCAAAAAAAAAAAAAAAAAGAAAAGAAAAAGGTTAGTGATGACAATTACAACTGATATAGTCACTGTGGTGGAATTATAGTAGAAAGGGCAGGATTCTGAGGTCAGAGGTTCAGTTCCCGACTCCAACACTCCCTAGAAGGATGACTGGGTTACTGAACTTTTTTTTTTTTTAATTGAGACAAGTTCTTACTCTGTCGCCCAGGCTGGAGTGCAGTGGCACCATCTCAGCTCACTGGAACCTCCGCCTCCCAGGTTCAAATGACTCTCCTGCCTCAGCCTCCTGAGTAGCTGGGGTTACAGGTGCCCGCCACCACACCCAGCTAATTTTTGTTTTTAGTAGAGATGGGGTTTCACTATGTTGGCCAAGCTGGTCTTGAACTCCTGACCTCAGGTGATCTGCCTGCCTCGGCCTCCCAAAATGCTGGGATTAAAGGTGTGAGCCACTGCGCCCAACCACAGGTTACTGAATTTTTTGGAGCCTCAATTCTTATAGGAAAGATGGAGATTAAAAATATCCAGTGCATGATATTGCTTAGAGGACTAAGTCATGGAAAGGATGCTGAATGCTAGCACTGAGACCTGTTCTTAGAATAAATAAGGCACTGGGAACAGGGTCTCTTTTTTGGCAAAAACTGAAGAAGAGGTTTCAAGTCCAAAATATTGATTGAGAAATTGTTTGGATCTGAGCTCACTAGGAGAAGAGTTGATCTTTCTTTTATCATTGGGCCTGATTTTTGCCAGTTGGGATTTTCGAAGCCAGACGGTTAAGGTGCATGATCATTCCCACTTCACAACACTCTGTGGTTATAAAAAGCTCTCACCTTCTGCAAGAGTGACTCAGGCTGCTTGCTTCAAAAGCACTGGGACCTGGGTTCAAATGCTGCCTCCATCACTCTTCGAAGGGTGCTGCCCTGGGGAAAATGGCTTTATCTCACCATGCCTCTGTTTGTTCATCTATAAAATGGGCTCTTGGCCAGGCATGGTGGCTCATGCCTGTAATCCCAGCACTTCGGGAGGTCAAGGGAAGCAGATCACCTGAGATCAGGAGTTCAAGACCAGCCTGGCCAACAAGGCAAAACCCCGTCTCTACTAAAAATACAAAAATTAGCTGAGTGTGGTGGTGGCTGCCTGTAATCCCAGCTACTTGGGAGGCTGAGGCAGGAGAATTGTTTGAACCCAGGAGGCAGAGGTTGCAGTGAGCTGGGATCATGCACTGCACTCCAGCCTGGGTGACAGAGTGAGATTCTGTCTCAATAAATAATAAAATAAAATAAAATAAAATAAAATAAAATAGGCTCTGGTGAGGATCAGACAAGACAGTCCATCCATCGTTATAAAGCCCTCAGTGCAGGACTGGTCTGTTACAGTCCCTTGCGAACACGTGTCATCATATTTCTCTGGCTTTCTTGCTGTTCTGCAGAAACTCTAAGCTCAGAGAGCTGCACGGGGCCAACCTGGAGGTCAGCCTCCTGACTTAAGAGGGAAAATGAAGGAACTAGGGGTATTTAGCCTGGGCAAAAAAAAAAAAAAAAAAAAAAAAAAGCCTTCTGGGAGAGATGTTCTTGCCCTCCCACCCCAACCCACAAATATTTATTGAGCACCTACTATGCACTGAGCACTATTCTGGGTGCCACAGAGGCAGCAGGGAGTAGGATTAGCCCAGTTTCTGCTCACAGGGAGGAGATTTTCTAGTGGGAGAAGACATACAATAAAGAAACAAGTGAAGGCCAGGTGCAGTCGTTCATGCCTATAATCCAGCACTCTGGGAGGCCAAGACAGGAGGATTGCTTGAGGCCAAGAGTTTGTGACCAGCCTGAGCAATAGAGCAAGACCTTGTATCTACCAAAAAAAAAATTAGCTGGGCATGGTGGCAGGTGCCTGTAGTCCCAGCTAGTACCTGGCTGAGGTAGGAGGGTCATGGGAGCCCAGGAGTTGAAGACTGCAGTGAGTCAAGATCACACTACCGCACCACAGCCCGGGTGACAGAACAAGACCCTGTCTCAAAAAAGAAAGAAGGAAGGAAGGAAGGAAGGAAGGAAGGAAGGAAGGAAGGAAGGAAGGAAGGAAAGAAAGAAAGAAAG
>NC_045441.1:7430079-7460643 GCF_002776525.5 Piliocolobus tephrosceles | reverse complement strand
AACTTAACATTTCATAAGGTTCAAGTTGTTATCTACAGAGCAGCTAAGGGGAACTAATCTTTTAACAAGATCTACATGATCCTAGAACAATAGGCATGAAACTAATGAAGAGGGTCAGAGAGCAGGCTGACCTCATGAGGAATGCTGAATGTGATGCAAACTTGGTAAATTTTTATTTTGCCCCCTCTCATCTTCCCTGATTAATTTCATAAAGTTTAGAGGTGCAGTTTCACCATTGCCAATGCCCCCCCAACCCACACACTCTGTTTTGCTGTGGTTCTAGAAGCTACAGTTGCTATTGGGCTGCCCTGAACACTCCCTGGGCTCTGCTGACCACCTTCCCTGTCCTTCCCTGTTCAGGCCTAGAGCTTCCCCGTCCTGCTCACATCTGGGTAGATCACTACCCCTGGGTGGGAAGCAGGTTCATCGCACGCTGCTTACCAACTTGTTTGAGTTCGGTGAGATAAGCCACCCACACACAAGAGGTGAAGTGAAGTGGGTTTATTCCTTACAGATAGACAGCAAGGGATGGCAGAAACCTAGGATTCATTGAGAGCCAGGGCTCAGGAAAGCTCTCTGGGGCAGATGGAGTCTCAAATGCACGTGCTCCACTTGCCCTGAAATTGAGGGACACTGAAAATCAGCCCATCTAGGGTTTTGTGCCCTGGAGAAACATAATGCACTCGACAAAAGCATTAAAGAAACTAACGCAAGAACAGAAAACCAAACACCGCATGTTCTCACTCATAAGTGGGAGCTGAACAATGAGAACACATGGACATAGGGAGGGGAACATCACACACTGGGGCCTGTCGGGGAGTGGGGGGTTAAGGGAGGGATAGCATTAGGTGAAATACCTAATGTAGATGATGGGTTGAAGGGTGCAGCAAACCACCATGGCACGTGTGTATCTATGTAACAAACCTGCACATTCTGCACATGTATCCCAGAACTTAAAGTATAATAAGAAAAAAAAAAAAAAAAAAGCATTGAAGGACAACCTGTTTCTTGGGGCTGGGGGTTGGAACAGAGGCTGGGTTGCGCTAGCTGGTTCCTCCTTGTTTCAGCTGTCTTTCCTGTATTCTGAGTGGGAAACAGGTCACGGGGGAGAACTGAGACCATCCAAGCCCACCCAGAGAACTCTCCCACACTGGTTGGTTTCTCCATCCATCCCTCACTTCTGCAAATAACATCCCCACCCCTTAAACAGTCTCTGCAAAAATCCCGGCTTCTAGTGAAACCATAACCCAAATAGTGAACATAGTACCCAATAGTTAGTTTTTCAATCCTTGCCCCCATGCCTCCCTCTCCCCTTCTGGAGTGAGGGTGCACCTGTTTCCTGGGGGACCATGAGTCACCCATGTGGTCTGCTGTTCCTCATCTCCACTCCCCAGCTGCCACCTCACCTGACGAGGGGTGCTGGGGCCAGGGCAGAAAGGGGCCATGCCAGATGTTCTCCCAGACTATGGTGTCCCAGGCCACCCAGAGAGCTCAGACTGTAGCCAGGACCTTAGAGGAGCAGCGTGTGACATTGTCATCCAGTGGTAACCTTCTCTCCCCAAAAGAAGCCCAAGAGTCAAGCCAAGAGTGGCACCATCTTGAGGGTGAGAAGGACAAGCATGAAGTTGTCCCGTGCATGTGAGAGGCTCAGGGGATGCTCCACTGGTGGGAGCCCCAGGGGACACTTGTGTTTTCATCCCTGGAGCTGTCCTCACAGGCTGCAGGACTCACGGGCAGCACTGGCCTGGGAGCTACAGACCCGCTGGGAGACCTCAGGCTCACTGTTCTCCCCTGGGAGTCTCAAGTCCCTCCTCTGTGGAAAAAGCTGAAGTGAAGGAGTGTATCAGTCAGTGCTCTTAAGTTGTAAGGAACTGAAAGCTCACACATAACATCCTTAAATAAAAAGGATCTTTATTAGCTCACAAAACCGAAAATTCCTGAATGGGTGGGCTTCGAAGTCAGGTTCAATTCCGCTGTTTGACAACACCAAGACCCTGGTGTCTTTGGTCCCTCCACGCTACCTCACCAGCATCAGCTTCACTGAAGACTGGTTTCCCTCATGGTCACAAAAGGGCTGCCATTGCACTGGGGCTTCACTTCCCTCAAGGCCTCGTAGAACCTCCCATTGTGCCATCCTGGCTGGAGAAGGTCACCATTCCGATGACTGGACCAATAGAATTTAATGAACTGAATCAGGTCACTGTCAAACAGAGTCCACCTCAGAGATGGGGGAAGAGGGAGTCCTGGAACAGAAATCTGTTTCTTTGTTTGTTTGTTAGTTTGTTTTTGAGACAGAGTTTTACTCTTGTTGCCCAGGCTGGAGTGCAATGGTGTGATCTTGGCTCACTGCAACCTCTGCCTCCCGGGTTCAAGCGATTCTCCTGTCTCAGCCTCCCGAGTGGCCGGGATTACAGGCGCCCACCACCATGCCCAGCTAATTTTTTGTATTTTTAGTAGAGACGGGGTTTCATCATATTGGTCAGGCTGGTCTTGAACTCCTGACCTCAGGTAATCCACCCGCCTCGGGTGTCCTGGCTGTGATGCCTTGGCCTCCCAAAGTGCTGGGATTACAGGCATGAGCCATCGTGCCTGGCCAGAAATCTGGGTATTTTAAGTTGGGAGGCTGGGTGCACAGGCTGGGCAGCACCCCTAACTATGTCTACTGTGGAATCTCAAAAGTCCCTGACAGCTTGAATGCTGTTGCCAACATTGTTGAAAGTGCCAACAAAAGAATCATGAAACTATACTATAAATTTGGTAAGGAGACTTTCTTTTTAAAATTAAATTACCTTTTTTTTTTTTTTTTTTGAGACGGGGGTCTCATGCTGTCTCCTGGTAAGCCTGCTTTCTGACTCTGAAAGTGAACCAGCTTTCTGACTCTGGGGTCAAGTGCTCCAGAAACCATGGGCCTCTGCCATGCCCCTTGAGCAAGTTCTGGATTTACTTAGCACTGGCATCCACAGAGACTGAGACTCATATCACTCACCCCTACAAATGAGAGGGTTGGGCTTCCAGGAAGCCTGGGGGTTGGTGGAGGCCAAGGGCCGGCAGCCCTGTGTCATTGAGCAAATGTGTTCACCCTCCAAGGCGCACAAAAGCCAATACCATGGTCACAGCTTTAGAGAAAAGCAAGGGTTTTATTGTAAGACAGCAAGGAGACAGGAGGCAGACTCAGATCTGTCTCTCCGATTTGGAGTCTGGGGCAAGTTCTAAGGGATCAGAGAGCAAGAGAAAGGATTTAGGAATGTGGGCATGGCAGGGTCTGGTTGGAGGGCTTCAAATTGGACATTTAACAGTCAGGTATGTTGAGGTGGATTTTATCCCCAGACCTTCTGGGCCAACAGACCCTCGTTTGTGGAAGAATTTCAGTATTTAGGTTTTTCATCATGTCCCAGTCTTCTTGGTTTCAAGGGGAGGAATTATTGATTCCCAGTGTTGTCAGAGGTCAAAACTTTTTCTTTTGTTCCTTCTTTCTCCCACCACCCCCCCTTTTTTTTTTGAGACAGTGTCTCACTCTGTTGTCCTGATGTGATCACAGCTCACAGCAGCCTCAACCTCCCGGGCTCAAGCGATTCTCCTACCTCAGCCTCCCAAGGAGCGGGTAGTACAGGCATGTGCCACTACTATGCCCAGCTAATTTTTTAAATTTTTGAGGAGATGGGGGGGGGTCTCACTACATTGCCCAGGGTGGTCTTGAACTCCTAGACTCAAGCAATCCGCTTGCCTTGGCCTCTGAAAGTGTTGGGATTACAGGCATGAGCCACCACACCCAGCCTCAAAGCTTTTTCTACCATTCATGCCTGGACTACATGACTTACAGCTTTTAGCTATTATAGCTACAAGATAAAACTTGACATTTTGCTATCAACAGAGTAGACCCAGTTTGGGCAGGTCCCGTGGCTCCACCTACAACTCAAGAAGGTGGTCATCCTGCAAGTCCTTGTTTCTTTGCTGATTGTCTCTCCCTGGCTGAAATATGAGCCCTGGGAGGCCAAGGGACTCATCTGGATGACCCACCACCTGGAATGGCAGCAGGCGCAGAGCATAAGCCCCGGAAATACTGAGCCCTAGAAATACTGGTAAAAGAGCAGGCCTTGCTCAGCCAGTGAAAGCTTCTTGGTTCCTCTTTCTTTCTTTTCTTTTTTTTTTTTTTTTTTTGAGATGGAGTCTTGCTCTGTTGCCCAGGCTGGAGTGCAATAGCGTGATCTCGGCTCACTGCAACCTCCGAATCCCAGGTTCAAACGATTCTCCTGCCTCAGCCTCCCGAACAGCTGGGATGATAGGCATGAGCCACCACACCTGACTAATTTTTTGTCTTTTTAGTAGAGACAGGGTTTCTCCATGTTGGTCAGGCTGGTCTCCACCTCCCGACCTCAGGTGATCCACCCGCCTCAGCCTCTCAAATTGCTGGGATTACAGGAATGAGCCACTGCGCCCAGCCTTGGTTCCTCTTTCTATGTGTGTGCAGCTCTAAGAAAAAGAGGTGTGTGTGTGCTGATGGAGGATCCCAGCCAAAGCTGCCCCTGACCAGGCATGGGATGATGTATTCCCAGCACCCCACAGAGACATGCCAAGCCCTCCCGTCCAGTTACCTGGCATCTCCATGCTGTGACCTCAGGAAAGCCACTGCCACCCCCACTCCCAAACACTTCCCACCTGGAATCGCATTGATCAGGCGGGCCAGATGGTTCCCAGAAACAGCAAGACACGGCTGGACAATTTGATTAACTTGCCTAATGAACTCTGAATTCACTCCATTTTTTTTCCATGACAACTGTATTTTCTCTCTAAAATTGTTATTGATTCCTCATATGTGGAGACGTAGGTGGGGCAGAAAAGCACATTTTGCACATGGAGGACCAGAAACCGAGATGTGGAGGTGGAGAGAGGCGGAGGTGGGCAAGGGCAGGACTCAATGTTTATCTTGAGCCCATGGTGGTCTTACGGCCCCTTCAGAAGACTGTCTTGCACCTGGCCATTAATCATCAGTGGAGGGGGCAAGTTAAGGGGTGGGTATGGTTGCCAGATTCTGCAAATAAAAATACAAGATACCCAGTTAAATCTGAATCCAGGGCCAGAAGTAGTGACTCACGCCTGTAATCCCAGCACTTTGGGAGGCTGCGGCTGGAGAATCGCTTGAACTCAGGAGTTCGAAACCAGCTTGGCCAATATAGCAAGACCCCCATTTCCACTTTAAAAAAAAGAATTAGCCAGGTGTGGTGGTGCGCACCTGTAGTTCCAGCTACTGGGAAGGCTGAGGCGGGAGGAGCCCAGGAGCTCCAGACGGCAGTAAGCTGTGAACGCGCCACTGCACTCCAGCCTGGGCAACAGAGTGAGACCTAGTTTCAAAAAGATTTTTAAAAATCTGAATTTGGATAAACAAATAGTTTATAGTATAAGTCTATCCCATGTAATATTTGGAATATACTTCTACTAAAAAATGATTTGCTGTGTATCTGAAATTCAGATGTTTCTGGGCATCCTGTATTTTATCTGTCAACCCTAAGAGTGGTGAGGTGTTACGTCCTCGGGTGCTCAAAGCTGGGCTGCAGCCCACAGACACCTACTCCCAGAAAGCTGGTCCAAGCAGGGACTCAGATGCTATAGGACCCACCAATGCTCTTCTAACTGCTGTTCCTTCTTTCTGTCCACCCCATCCTTCAGTGCACGGGTCGGGACTCTTCATCCCTGGTGGGTTTCACGAATCAAATTCCCGCCTGGGTCCCGTCTCTGAGGCGAGAGTCGATGGATATAAACGTTGCTACTTACTGCAAGAGTTTATCCTGAGCTTGGCCTGCAGGCAGCAGCGCATATGCCGATTAAACTCGCATACCTCCTGGATGCTGTCCCGCCCATTTATCCGGGCTCCAAGCGGGAAGGCGCTTGCTGGAAAGCGGCAGAGCAGGACTCAAACCCAGTCCCCTGTCCTCGGCCATAGAGGTCACATCTAGAGATTTCCCCAGGAAAGTCACCAGTGTTCCGGCTCTGATGTATCAGGGTAGGGGCGGGGACAGAGGGGACGAGGCAGTGTGGGGTCAAGGCCTCAACCTTCTGGCTAAAAGTGGTCTCTAGGGTGGTCTGGGTAACCGGAGAGGGACTCTTAAGTAGCCGTCTGTGTTCATTTGCTAGGGCGGCTGGGACAGAGTACGGCAAGTCGAGATGGCTTAAAATACCAGGAATGTGTCCTCTTACAGTGCTGGAGGTCAGAAGTCTGATATTGTGGTGTCAGTGGGGCTACACTCCCTCTGAAGCAAGAGGGGGAGGCCCCTTCCTTGCCTCTTCCAGCTTCTGTTGGCCCCAGGCTATTCCTGGCTTGCAGATACGTGGCTCCCATGTCTGCCTCGGTCTTCACATGGGGCCTCCCGTCTGTGTCTCTCTGTGTGTCCCGTCCTCTTTTTACAGCAACACCAGCCGTTGGATTGGATGAGGGCTAATCATCCTAATCCAGTGTGAGCTCACCTTAATTAATTACATCTGCAAATGCCCCATCTCCAGGTAAGGGCTCATGCTGCAGCTCCAGGTGGACGTGAATTTGACGGACACTGATCCACACACTGCACCATCTGTCTGTCTGCCTGTCTATCTATCTATCTATCTATCTATCTATCTATCTATCTATCTATCTATTGTCTATCTATCATCTATCTATCCATCCATCCACCTATCTATTCATCATCTACCTATCTATCCGTCCATCTATCTATTCATCGTCTATCTATCCGTCCATCCATCTATCTGTCCATCTATCTATCATCAATCTGTCTATCAATCCATTATCTATCTTCTATCTATCTATATATCTATCTATCCATCATCTATATCTATCTATATATCTATCTATCTATCCATCCATCTATCTGATATGGTTTTGGATTTGTGTCCCTTCCCAAATATCATCTTGAATTGTAATCCCCAGTGTCAGGAGAGGGGACTGGAGGGAGACGATTGGATCATGGAGGTGGATTTCTCTCTTGCTGTTCTCTTCTTTTTTTTCAAACGGAGTCTTGCTCTGTTGCCCAGGTTGGAGTGCAGTGGTGCAATCTCAGCTCACTGCAACCTCTGCCTCCTGGATTCAAGAGATTCTTCTGCCTCAGCCTCCCAAGTAGCTGGAATTACAGGTGCCTTCCACCACACCCGGCTAATTTTTGTATTTTTAGTAGAGACTGGGTTTCACCATGTTGGCCAGGCTGATGTTGAACTCCTGACCTCAAGTGGTCCACCCTCCTCGGCATCCCAGAGTGCTGGGATACAGGCGTGAGCCACATCGCCCGGCCACTGTTCTCATCATAGTGAGTTCTCAGGAGATCTGGTTGTTTAAAAGTGTGTAGCATCTCCCCCTTCTCTCTCTTCCTCCTGCTGTGGCCACGTAAGATGTGCCTGCTTCCCCTTCTGCCATGACTGTAAGTTTCCTGAGACCTCCCCAGCTGTACCTCCTGTACAGCCTGCAGAACTGTGAGCCCTCTTTGCTTTATAAATTACCTAGTCTCGAGTAGTGCTTTATGGCAGTGTGAGAATGAACTTCATAGCTGTGTGAGATATGCAGTCGGGTGCTGGCTGGTGGCACCAGATCTTTCTCATCGCTGAAATGCTCCTGAGGCTTGTTTTCCAGGACTCTATTCTGCACTGACCCTTTGTCACCTGCCACACCTGCGTGGTCCCTGCTCCTCTCCTGACCCCTAACCTGGGAGTGTCCAGGCCTGGCACCCTGCCCTTTGCTCCCTGGGTGACCTTATGGCTTAAATTCAACCTCCATGCCTGGGCCCTGACGCGTTCTTGTCCCCAAATCTGACCACTCTCCCAACTCCAGGCTGATGTGCACACCTGTGCACACCTCCACCTGGCGTTCACAGACACCTACAGCTCTAACGTCTAAACCCAACCACTATATGTCCCCCAGACTCCCTTTCCCTGGTGCTCCAACTCAGCAAATGGCATTGCCGTCCCCCGGGCTCTGGCCCAAACCCTGAGTCATTCTCATACCTCTCCCCCTCTTGCACCCACGGCCAATCTGCTGGGAACCCCTGTCAGTTCCACTTTCAGAACAAACCCAGAATCCAACCCCTTCTCACCACCTCCACTGCCAGCACCCCGGACTCAGCCCCCACCGTTTCCCTCCTGAATTGCTAGAATAGGCTCCTAGGCCTCCTTGCTTTCTTCCAGGGCCCCTACACTGTCTTCCTGCAGCAGCCAGGATGCTGCTGTTACAACCTCAGTCAGACAATCATTGTCTTGAGCAACCCTCCAGCAGCTGTGCACAAACCTAGAGTGAAATCTGAGTCCTGACCCAGGACACCCAGGCCCCAGAAGCTGCAGCTCCAAGACCTGTCTTGTCTCGTGTCTCACCATGTTTCCTTGGATTCTCTTGCCTCACCGACCTTTCCTACCCGGAGTTACTCTGAGAATGTCCCACCTCTGAGTCCTGATACTTCTCTCTACCTATATATATTGTATTAGTTCTGTTTCTCTGTTACAGTCACCGTGTGACTAATGCAATCATCATGTGACTTTCTACACATTTTAGTAACTATGTTACTAAGATGATAGATCAATAGGTAGATAGTGTGTTAGTCCATTCTCACGCTGCTATGCAGAACTACCTGAGAGTGGGTAACTTATAAAGAAAGGAGGTTTAATTGGCTCACGGTTCTGCAGGCTGTACAGGAAGCATGGCTGGGGAGGCCTCAGGAAACTTTGAATCATGGCAGAAGGGGAAGCAGGCACATCTTACGTGGCCACAGCAGGAGGAAGAGAGAGAAGGGGGAGGTGCTATACACTTTTAAACAACCAGATCTCATAAGAGCTCACTATCATGGGAACAGCAAGGGAGAAATCCACCCCCATGATCCAATCACCTCCCACCAGTCCCCTCCCCAACACTGGGGATTACAATTCAACATGAGATTTGGGCAGGCACACAAATCCAAACCATATCAGATAGATAGATAGATAGATAGATAGATAGATAGATAGATAGACGATAGGTAGATAGATGACAGATAAACGGATAGATGATAGATAGATAATTGACTGATTGATAGATAGATGATAAATAAATGATAGATAGATAGATAGATAGATAGATAGATAGATAGATAGATAGATAATGATAGGCATTTAGGTGATAGATCAATGATAGATGATAGATAGATAGATAGATGATAGATAGGTTATAGATAGATGATAGATGATAGATAGATAGATAGTAGATAGATAGACAGACAGGTGATAAATAGATGATAGATGATAGACAGGTGATAGATAGATGATAGATGATAGATAGATGATAGACAGATATATGATAGATGATAGATAGATAGATAGACAGACAGACAGACGGATAGGTGATAGATGATAGATGATAGATAGATAGATGATAGATAATAGACAGATAGATGATAGATAGATAGATAGATAGATAGATAGATAGATAGATAGATAGACAGACGGATAGGTGATAGATGATAGATGATAGATAGATAGATGATAGATAGATAATAGACAGATAGATGATAGATAGATAATAGACAGATAGACAGATAGGTGGTAGATGATAGATAGATCGATGATAGATAGATAATAGGTGATAGATGATAGGCAGGTGATAGATGATAGAGAGATGATAGATAGAAGATAGAGAAACAGAGAGATAGATAGATAACTATACACATATTAAATTTATATTAAGTTGCAGAGTCAAACCCATCCTGGTGTCAACCTGCTTTTAGTGCTTCCAGATTCGCAAGTCAAGAAATCTTCCTTCCTGCTTGCACCAGTTGGCAGTGGGTTTTCTGGCATTTGTACCTGGTATGTGTAGCAGGTGGGTCGGGTTTGGTGGGAGTTGGTGGTGGGAGTGGGGAATTGTTCGCCTCAATCTGTTCCCCTCGTATGGCTGCAGCTGCTCCAGGCCCTACACCAGTACCCACAAAGCCCAGAAGAGGAGTGAGATGATTTTTGTTCCCACACACTGAGTGAAATCTCCAAGGCTGATTTTGATCGAATGTTCTCAATCCAGGGGAAAGGCCTGTGCCTTCCCAAGGTCATCTACTTCAAACTTCCTGCATGTGGTGATTGAACAAGGCTAGAGAGGTCTGGCGGTGGTGCACTCTGACAGGCCGTCCTCTCTCCAGGGTCCCTCCAGGTCAGCCGAGGCTTTGTTGGACCTGTGGTTACAGCTCCTCTTTTCCTTCAGCTCAGCCCTGCTTCCTCCTTCTTTTCACAGCTGTTGCTTCCTGATGAGTCCCTTGTTCCCCAAACTCCGTATTAGCACCTGCATCCAGAGAACCCACCTGCCACGTGTGCTTTTTTTCCCCAGCTTTACTGAGGTATAATTGGCAAATAAAACTTGTGTATATTCAAGGAGTACAGTTTGACGTTTTGATACACGTATGCACTGTGGGATGATCACCAGCATCAAGTTAATTAACAAAGCCATCGAGATTCCCTGTTACTGCCTTTTTTCTACTTTTTGTGGTTAGAACACTTGAGATGTATATCTTAGTGAATTTCAAGTATACAATACAGAGTATTAACTAACATCAGCATGCTGTACCCAGGCTGGAGTGCAATGGTGCGATCGTAGTTCACTGCAGCCTCAAAACCCCAGGCTCAAACAATCCTCTTGCCTCAGCCTCCCAAGTAGCTGGGACCACAGGTATGCACCACCATACCTGGGTAATTTGTAAATTATTTGTAGAGATGAGGTCTCCCTATGTTGCCCAGGCTGAGCTCTTTGGAACTTGTTTGTCTTGCATTATTGAAAACTTCCACCCTTTGACCACATTCTCCCCATTTATTTTTCTCCCCTCCCCCTAGCAACCACCATTCTACTCTCTGCTTGAATGGGTTTGAAACATCCACATCTGAGTGAGGTCAATGCCGGTGAATAGAGAGACAGAAGGAAAGAGTTTCAGAATATCTTTCAAAATAGCAGCACCTGGCAGATCCTACCTCACACCTCAAGGGCCTGTGTGGGGTCCTAGGTTCATCCCTGATCCATCTCAGAGGTGCGGCGATCACTGATCCATCTCGGAGACCTTTGAGCTTGGACCTGACATTGGCCACTTCCTCTCCTCCTCACTGGAGACAGAGTGCAATCTGTTTCTGCAAAGCAAGAGCATTTTAAGAGGGTGGAAGGGCACTCACCTGTGTCAGGGTCATGTTTGTGTGCAAATCTCCCAAGGTCATTGTCGAGAGAAAGGGGAAGATACTGGGGAGGCCAGGCAAGCATGTGCCGGCTACCCTCACACTAGCACATAGCATACATCAAGTCACCTAAAGGAAACCTGAATGATATGATCAGAGACTCTAGGATTGCATAGGATTACTGGTGGTGCCTCAGGTTGAACATGGAGGTCGCCAAGGCAGAACCAGCCATCATGGCAATAGACACCCCATGCAGATAAGCCCTGTGCATGAAAAATCTAGGATTTTGGAACAAATTGAGAAGGAGGTCAGGCGTTCAAGACCAGCCTGGCCAACATGGTGAAACCTCGTCTCTACTAAAATACAAAAAGTTAGCCAGACATGGTGGCGGGCGCCTGTAATCCCAGAACTTTGAGAGGCCAAGTTGGGTGAATCACATGAGGTCAGGAGTTCGAGACCAGCCTGGCCAACATGGCAAAACCCCATCTTTACTAAAAATACAAAAATTAGCTGGGCATTGTGGTGCACTTCTGTAATCCCAGCTACTTGGGAGGCTAAGGCAGGAGAATCGCTTGAACCCAGGAGGCGGAGGTTGCAGTGAGCTGAGGTCGCTCTGTTGCACTCCAGCCTGGGCAACAAGAGTGAGACTCTGGGGAAAAAAAAAAAAAAAGTTATTTACAAAAATATCTCTGCCAAGGCAACTGGATTCTTTTTCAGGGTCAGCATTCTATATCCACACCGGGGTGACCATGAACACGTGCCTGTTAGACTTCCCACTGCAGGGAGGACAACTGGCCCATAGCCCCAGCTGCCTATTCTGAAATCCATCACCATGTTCATGCCAAGGCCATATGTCTTGCAGGTTGCTCCCAGCCCATGATGGAGTGTGCCAGGGACACTGAGGCAGGCCCGTTCCTGGGCCATGCAGGACTCCTCTGATGAATAACTTTGCCGAGGACACCCCACCTGCTTTGGCAAAACTTTCTTAGTTTAAGATTTTTTATTTTTTATTTTTTTGAGATGGAGTCTTGCTCCATCTCACCCAGGCTGGAGTGCAGTGGCGCGATCTTGGCTCACTGGAACCTCCGCCTCCCAGGTTCAAGTGATTCTCCTGCCTCAGCCTCCTGAGTAGCTGGGACTACAGGCACCTGCCACCATGCCTGGCTAATTTTTGTATTTTTACAAAATTAGAGATGGGGTTTTACCATGTTGGTCTCGAACTCCTGACCTCAAGTAATTGGCCCGTCTTGGACTCCCAAAGTGCTGGGATTACAGGCATGAGCCACCTTGCCCTGACCTAAGATTTTTCCTACTTGTATTAGTTTCTTTTAGGTGCTGAAACACATGACCACAAACTGAGTGGCTTCAAACAACAGAAATGTATCATCCCACAGTTAGGAGGCCAGAAATCTGAAATCAAGTTGTGGGTGGGGTTGGTTCCCTCTGGAAGCTTTCAGGGAAAATCTGTTCTGTGCCTCTCTGAAGCCTCTGGCAGCTGCCCTCCATCCTTAGAGTTTCTTGGCTCCTCTGCCTCCATCTTCATATGCCTTTGCCCCTTTGTGTCTGTGTGTCTCACATCTCCCTCTCCTTCCTCTTATAAGGATGCCAGTCATCGACCTTAGGGTCGACTCAAGATGATCCCATCTTGAGATTCTGAATTTAATTGCATCTGCAAATAACCTATTTCCAAATAAAGTCATATGCATGGGTACCAGGGATTAGGAATTGGATACATCTTTTTGGGGGGACAATATCCAGCCCACTTTATGACCCAGCCATCCTTCCTTTTACTCCTCCATAGGGACTGTCCATACCCCCAGCTTCCTCAATGCCCCTCCTTCCTGCCATCTTTCCTTGCAGGCATTTTCTGCAATAAATGTCTTGTGCATCAAATCCCATGTAATTCCACATTGCAGCCTGTTTCTCAGAGGACCTGAGCTGACACAGATAACAGGGATGTGATTTTTACTTAAAAAGGATTATACGTATATTGTCCTGAAGCTTGTTTTTATTTCACTACTGAGTGTCTTGGACATCTTCCCATGTCAGTACATGCAGATCTACTGATTGTTTGGAAGAGCTTCAGAATCTTCCATCTTCATTTTTTTGCAGTGTTTCTCGGTGCATGTCTCTGTCTCGTTTTTGTAGTGGTTGCCCTGGGTATTACAATACACATATGTAATTTATTATAATCTCCTAGTAAGACCTCATTTCAATTTTGGTCTTTTCCTCTTTCCCACTTTTAAATACCTTGGTCTTGAGTATTGGATGGTTTCATAATTTTTGTTCCAATCGTCCAATATGATTATAAAGCACAGGAGGAGAAGGACAGTCTATTGTATGTGACCCAGATCTCTGTTCTCCTCATTGTTCCTTCTCCCTTCTGATGCTCCAAGATCCTTCCTTCCTTCCTTCCTTCCTTCCTTCCTTCCTTCCTTCCTTCCTTCCTTCCTTCCTTCTTTCCTTCCTTCCTTCCTTCCTTCCTTCCTTTCTTCCTTTCTTTCTGTCTGTCTTTCTGTCTGTCTTTCTTTCTTTCTTTCGACGGAGTTTCACTCTTGTTGCCCAGGCTCGAGTGGAATGGCACTCTCTCTGCAACCTTCACCTCCCAGGTTCAAGTGATTCTTCCGCCTCAACCTCCTGAGTAGCTGGGATTACAAGCATGTGCCACCATGCCTGGCTAATTTTTGTATTTTTAGTAGAGATGGGGTTTCACTATCTTGGCCAGGATGGTCTCGATCTCCTGACCTCATGATCCACCTGCCTCAGCCTCCCAAAGTGCTGGGATTATAGGTGTGAGCCACCGCACCTGGCCAGATTCTTTCTTTTATCATTTTCTTTCTGTTACAAAAACTTTCTTCAGCTAAACGTTAAGGGTAAGTCCACTTGCAGCACACTCTTTTCATTTTCCTTCATGTGAGAATGTCTTTATTGCCCCTTCATTCCCAAAGGATGGCTTCACCAAATATAGAACTAATGGCTCACCTCAGACCTTGTTATTGTTATACCTAGAAGTACAATCTGAACCTTTTTTGGGTATATCACCCGTATCTCTACCTAAAATGCTCAATCTTTCCTCCAGCTTCTTGAACACATGGAACATGACCTTTTCTGGCCATTCTACAAAGTCTGGCTCAGCATTAATTCGTTGCTTTTTGTCCTTATTTTTGGTTTTATTTCTCTGCTTCTTTGAATGTCTGGTCATTTTTGACTGGGTGCCTGGCATTGTGAATTTTACCTCACTGGGTTCTGGATAATTTCATATCACCACAAATGTTCTGTTTAATTTGGGGATATCTTTAAGTAGTTTGGGGGCTCTGCATGGTGGCTCATGCCTGTAGTCCTAGCGCTTTGGGAGGCTGAGGTGGGTGGATCATATATATGTATATATATATATATATATATACAAAAAAATTAGCCAGGCATGGTGGTTGCATGTCTGTAGTCCCAGCTACTCGAGAGATTGAGGCCAGAGAATCACTTGAGCCTGGGAGGTTGAGGCTGCAGTGACCTGTGATCATGCCACTGCACTCCAGGCTGGGCGACAGAGCAAGACCCCATCTCAAATAAGTGAATAAGTAGTTTGGAAACCATTTTGTTACCAGAAAAGGGGTCTCAGTCCAGACCCCAAGAGAGCGTTCTTGGATCTCACATAGGAAAGAATTTAAGGCAAATCGCAGAGTGCAGTGAAAAGAGAGAGTTTACTGAAACGTACTTCCTTAGGGAGTAGGGCATCCTCAGAGAGCAAGAGGAGGAACGCACTGTCTTTGTTTTAAGTTTTTCTTATATAGAAGTCTTGTCTATGTAAAGACTAAAGCAAGCTGTGTCTACATGTGGGCGGGCAGACAGCACGACACAATGTATTGTTCTATTGATTTAAAGAAAACTATCCTTGACATTTTAGTGGATAAGTACATCAAAGCATAACTGTATTTATTTTGAATGCATGTATTGTTATGGGTATTGGGACATCGGGACTTTCTGTTGTTGTAGGTATTTGTCCTTGCAGGCGTTACGAATCTGCTTTCTTAGCTGTAAACATCTTATGACTGTGGGTCGTAACTGGCAAGGAACGTGCCTTGTTAGTCTCAAGATGGAGCTGAACTTAAAATGGCGCTACTCTGGCTCTCTGAGGCTCTTGCTTCCCTAACCATCTCATCCTTTCAAGGCTTGCTCTTTAAGATTTGTTAGGTAGAATCAGAGAAGTGTTTAGTCTGGGGCTAATTTTCCCCCACTACTGAGGTTAGACCCTTCAGAATATTCTCCCTGATATCCTGTGAATTATGAGGATTTCTACTCTGGCTGGAGGGAACAGAAACTATTCCCATTCCTGCGTGAGCTCCTTGAATTGTTCTTTCTAATCTTTTTGGGTGATTCTTCCCCTGGCCTCAGGTAATTTTCTTTCTTTTTTTTTTTTTTTTTTTTCTTTTTTTGAGAGAAGTCTCACTCTGTTGCCCAGGTTAGAGTGCAGTGGCATGATCTCGGCTCACTGCAACCTCTGCCTCCCAGGTTTAAGTGATTCTCCTGCCTCAGCCTCCGGAGTAGCTGGGACTACAGGCGCCCACCACCGTGCCCGGCTAATTCTTGTATTTTTAGTAGAGACGGGGTTTCACCATGTCAGCCAGGATGGTCTCGAACTCCTGACATTAGGTGATTCTCCTGCCATGGCCTCCCAAAGTGCTGGGATTACAGGTGTGAACCACCATGCCCAGTCAGTAATTTTCTCACATATATGTGCTGGCCAGTACTCAGCTAAAGATGGCTAGAATCCCTCCTCTCTCTCTTATTTCCTTGTACCTGGCACTGTATTCCCCATGGGAAGGCCTACTTATTTAAGGGACAAAGAATAGCTCTTGGCTGCCTTTGAAACCAAGAAATTGGTCTTTAACTGGAACAAAAACTGAGACCAGGGCAGATAGAGCATTGTCTACCCGCTGCGGGTCCAGGAGCTTACAGTGGCAACGAGGAGACCCTCCAATAGGGAGAAGGAAGGCTGAACCTGGGCTTTAGACATTGCCCAGTTGCTGGGTTGGGAATGGAAGGGGCACGGATCCGTCCTGCAGGCCGTGTGTGATGAGTAAACTAAGCCGGAGTTCATGGCTGAATTGCCTAAGGAGACACAGCTGGAGGGGACAGAGTGAGGCCTGACCCAAGCAGCCCCACTCCGGGGCACCTGCTCTCAGTCCTACAGCAGACAACCTCTCCGAGAGTGCACGTTGCCATGCAGCCTTGGTATTTCACCAAGCAGCACCTGCTGTCATCCCCATAGCCTGTGGTCTCGGCTGTTTGGGAGGCTGAGGTGGGAGGATGACTTGAGCCTGGGAGTTCAAAGCTGCAGTGAATCAGCCTCAGAATCATCTTGGAGTTCATAAACAATGCAGAATCCTGGGCCCCCACAGATTCCCTGAGTCAGAGTCCCCAGGGCGTGGCCTGGAAACCTGTAGGCAGGTTGTTCTGGGTTGCGCTTTGACAGCCGCTGGATCTTAGCCAGTGTGCTTCATGGTGCAAAAGACAGAACGCCCAAAGCTCCCATGGGATTGGTTCAGGGCCTTCAACCAGGACCAGGCTGCTGGGCGTGGTGGCTCACGCCTGTAATCCCAGCACTTTGGGAGGCTGAGGCGGGCTAATCACTTGAGGTCAGGAGTTTGAGACTCGCCTGGCCAACATGGAGAAGCCCCATCCCTACTAAAAATACAAAAATGAGCCAGGTGTGGTGGCACATGACTGTAATCCCAGCTACTCGGAGGCTGAGGCAGGAGAATTGCTGGAACTGGGGAGACAGAGGTTGCAGTGAGCCGAGATTGCACCATTGCACTCCAGCCTGGGCAACAAGAAGGAGACTTCATCTCTAAATAAATAAATAAATAAATAAATAAATAAATAAATAAACAAAATAAAAATTAGACTGGTGTGGTGGCACATACCTGTGGTCCTAGCTACTGGGGAGGCTGAGGCAGGAGGATCACTTGAGCCCAGGAGTTGGAGGCGTCGGTGAGCTATGATTGCACCACTGCAAAAAGAAAACAAACAAACAAACAAAAAACGAATGTGGAGGCCAGTGGTGTCTAGCACACACACACTATTAATTGCTATGCCAAGGTGGGTGAGAAGTCAGCTGGGTGGTCAGCCTGGAGGAGGAGGAATGAGCTGGGGCCTGAGGATGGGGGCAGAATACAGACAGATGGAGAAGAAAGGGCATCACCATTGGGCCACAGCCCAATAATAGACTGATGTCCTGGGATATTTCCAGGGACCTCCCCCAGCAGCTAGTATACAACAGGCACTTAATAATTACACAGCTGGCAATGGCGCCCACATCAGCAGGGGAGCCCCTTCATTTCTTCCTGCTGAGCCAAGTTGTTGCCTCATATTTACAGTTAATCACTCACATCCACCCAATAGAATAGCCTGGAAACCACTCTTGGAGCAGGGCTCCAAGAAAAGACGTGAAAATTTCCATGTTCCTGCAGAAAACATGATTGACATTCCAGTTGGGCTGGCATCAGTCTCATCTTTTCCTCTGCTTCCCAGCTCATTAGAATTTAATATTGGGTTCATCCTTCCCTCAGCCTTCGCCTGGGCGTGCTTCTGAATCTAGCCGGATCCAGATCAATGGAGATGGAAATGGAGAGGACATGCTTGTGCTGAAAAGGAAATGTCATCTGGGTCTGAAATTGCAGCTGGAAAAGCTGACCTGGCCTCTGGTCTCCAGGCACTGGGGAGCTGGAGCCTTAGGGACTGTGCTTGCCTGGGGCTCAAAATAGAATGGCCACTTCAGGCCGGGCGCGGTGGCTCATGCCTGTAATCCCAGTACTTTGGCGAGGTGGGCAGATCACTGGCCAACATGGTGAAACTCCCGTCTCTACTAAAACTACAAAAGTTAGTTGGGCGTAGTGGCAGACACCTGTAATCCCAGCTACTCGGGAGGGTGAAGCAGGAGAATCGCTTGAACCCGGGAGGCGGAGGTTTTAGTGAGCTGAGATTGCACCACTGCACTCCAGCCTGGGCAACAGAGCAAGATTCTGTCTCAAAAATAAAAAAGACTGGCCGGGTGCGGTGGCTCACTCCTGTACTCCCAGCACTTTGGGAGGCCAAGGCAGGTGGATCACGAGGTCAAGAGATCGAGACCATCCTGGCCAACATGGTGAAACCCTGTCTCTACCAAAAATACAAAAATTAGCCGGGTATAGTGGCAGGTGCCTGTAGTCCCAGCTACTCAGGAGACTGAGGCAGGAGAATTGCTTGAACCCAGGAGGCGAAGGCTGCATTGAGCTGAGATTGCGCCACTGCACTCCAGCTTGGCGACACAGTGAGACGTTGTATCAAAATAAATAAATAAAATAAAAAAGGCTGCTCACTCCCTCAGGCCTCTTAGATGCTCCCCCAGCCTAGAAAGTGAGTGTCAGCTGGATTGACCTAGGGGTCATTTTCCCTCCTTCATTCTCCTCCACTCACTCTCCAGATACTCATGGGAGAAGTTGCTGAGCCCTGGCACTGGGCTCGGCTCAGGGAGTGCACAACGAACAAGGCAGACCCAGCCTCTGCTTTCAGTCCCACATATGGGGACAGAAAATACACAAGTAGGCCAGGAGCGGTGGCTCACGCCTGTAATCCCAGCATTTTGGGAAGCTGAGGCAGGCGAATCACCTGAGATCAGGAGTTCGAGACCAGCCTGGCCAACACGGAGAAACCCCATCTCTACTAAAAATACAAAAATTAGCCGGGCATGGTGGCATGCACCTGTAATCCCAGCTGCCTGGGAGGCTAAGGCAGGAGAATTTCTTGAATGAGGGAGGTGGAGGTTGTAGTGAGCCAAGATCATGCCACTGCACTCTAGCCTAGGTGACAGAGTGAAACTCCATCTCAAAAAAAAAAAAAAAAAAGAAAGAAAGAAAACAGAAAAAAGAAAAAAAGAATGCACAAGCAGTCAAGAGACACACCAGAGGCCAAGCACGGTGGCTCACGCCTGTCATTCAGCATTTTGGGAGGCCAACGTAGGAAGAGTGCTTGAGGCCAGGTGTTCCAGACCAGCCTGGCCAACGTAGCAAGATCCCAGCTCTGTAAAAAACACACAAAAAATTGTCTGGGTGCAGTAGCTCCCACCTGTAATCCCAGTACTTTGGGAGGCCGAGGCAGGTGGATCACCTGAGGTCAGGAGTTCAAGACTAGCCTAGGCAACATGGTGAAATCCCACCTCTACTAAAAATATGAAAATCAGCTGGGCACAGCAGCATACACCTGTAATTCCAGCTCCTTGGGAGGCTGAGGCAGGAGAATCACTGGAACCTGGGAGGCAGAGGTTGCAGTGAGCCGAGATGGTGCCACTGCACTGCTGTGTGACAGACTGAGACTCCATCTCAAAAAAAAAAAAAAAAAAAAAAAAATTAGTTGGATGTGGTGGTGTGCACCTCTGGTCCCAGCTATTTGGGAAGCTGAGGTGGGAGGATTGTTTGAGCCTGGGAGTTCAAAGCTGCAGTGAACTGTGATTGCAACACTGCACTCCAGCCTGGGCTACAAAGTGAGACCTTGTCTCTAAATATAATAATAGTAATAAACACACCAGATGATGATGGGAAGTCATTGTGCTCTAGAGATCATAAAATGGGTGTGGTAATCGGAAGGGAAGGATGGGGCACAGGAGAGCGGGAGGACTGGGAAGGCCCCTCTGAGGCTGTGTCCCCTGAGCATTTTCCTGGGTGGCAGGAAAGAGGGAGTCAGTACATGGAGATAATCTCATTCTAGGCTCTTTGCACCTTCCAAGTGCTTGGCTCCAAAGCAGGTGAATGAAGCCATGGGAACCCAGGTGAGTAAGGAGGCAATCAGTGAGGTGCAGCAAAGGAGACAGCTCAGGAAACCCCACAGGGGGTGTGAACAGAGCACGCAGGACTGGATTCTTGCAGGGTGATGACAGCTTCAGAGGGAAATTCCAAGGACAAGAGTGCCCAGGGTGCCCATTCCACCCACTCCAGATGCCTCCCTATTCTGCGGGGCAGGGACAGGCAGGGTGCAGGGTTCAGCTGGATTCCCAGCCACTGACTGACCCGGGCTGCCCTTTCTCTGAGCTAGTGGCCTGGCTCCTGCAAGCTCGTATCCTCGCTGGAGTCCTCCTCCTGCTGCTTCTCCACCTGGCACGGCAGGGCTGGGCACCAGGTCTCTTTGCCTGGTCCAGGAAATGTGTCTCCATTGGGGCCTGAGGTCCCACTTCTGGGTCTGGTCTCTTTCCTGCATTTCCTTCTCCAACCCTGAGGCATTCTAGATTCTGGAGTTGTGTACTATAGAATAACTGTGTCATCTCCCATACACTGAGTATTTGCTGTATACCGGGCCCTGGGGGAGTCCTTTCCTTACCATGATAGCCAACCTTACAGCAGGAACTGGGGGCCAGAGATGGCCTCAGCCATGTCTGCCACCTGGTATTCACAGCCTCTCACATATTGTAATAAGGTTAGTCTGTGTGACCAGTTCAAGGCAGCAGAAGTGAGGGCATCTCTTCCAAGCCTAGGTTATAAACCATATTATGCTCTCTCAGATCGCTCACCCTGGGAAGCCAGCTGCCCTGTCACGAGCAGCCCTTTGTGTGTGTGTTTTTTTTCTTCTTCTTTTTCTTTATAGAGACAGGGTCTCTCTCTCGCCCAGGCTGGAGTACAGTGGTACAATCATGGCTCACTGCAGCCTCAACCTCTGGGCTCCAGCGATCCTCCTCCTTCAGCCTCCTGAATAGCTGGGACTGCAGGTGCTCCACCATGCCTTGATAATTGTTTACTTTTTGTAGAGATGGGGTCTCCCTATGTTACCCAGGCTGGTCTGGACCTCCTAAGCTCAAGCGATCCTCTCGCCTCGGCCTCTTAAAGTGTTGGGATTACAGGCGTGAACCACCACGCCCGGCCATGAACAGCCCTTTGGAGAGGCCCAGGTGGTGAGGAACTGAGGCCTCCTGCCAACAGCCATGCACAGAAGCCACCATGGAAAGGGCTCCTCCAGCCCAGTCCAGTCTTCAGAGACTGCAGCCCTGGCCAACTTTTTTTTTTTTTTTTTGAAAAGGAGTCTCGCTCTGTTGCCCAGCCTGGAGTGCAGTGGCACAATCTTGGCTCACTGCATCCTCTGCCTCCCAGATTCAAGCAATTCTCATGCCTCAGCCTCCCAAGTAGCTAGAACTACAGGCTTGCACCACCATGCCTGGTTTATTTTTGTATTTTTTTTGTAGAGATGGGTTTTCACCATGTTGGCCAGGCTGGTCTTGAACTCCTGACCTCAAATGATCCGCCCACCTTGGTCTCCCAAAGTGCTGGGATTACAGGCATGAGCCAACGCGTCTGATCCTGGCCAACATTTTGATTGTGACTTTATGAAAGATCCCTGAGCCAGAACTACCCAGCGAGGCCACTCCTGGACTCCTGACCCACAGAAACGGTGAGATATTAAACATTTGTTGTCTTTAGCTGCTAAGTTTTGGAGTCATTCATTATGTAGCAACAGATGGCTAATACGGTCAGCTCCTTCAGTCCTCAGAAGACTCTGCTATGCAAAACTATTGTTCTCCCCTGGTCCAAGCAGAAAACGGCAGCTCACAATCACCCAAAGAGGAAGTCATGCAGACAAATACAAACTTGAGGGTTTGCATCTGTTGGAGCTGGTGCCACATCAAACCTCTGGGCTTTCCATCCGTCAGCAACCACACCACCCTACTCAGCAAGCGTGACCTGGGCTGAAGGCTTAATTCCTCAAAATAAGCCCACAAGGGTTCATCGCCCTGATTTCACAGATGAGCAAACATGTCAGACCACCACGACTCACTCAGGGTCGCATAGCTGGTGAGGAGGGGTGCCCTGCAGGAACTCAGTCGCCTGGGGTTATTGGAGGCTGGTGCCCTGCTGTGCAGGAGTGGCACCTCTTCAGGGCAGGGAGGAATGCTGGGGTGTCTCCCCAGAGTGGGTCTTTGTGGTCTCAGGCTGTCCCCTAACTCCAAGGCTGCTGGGCCTGGTGAAAACCTGAAGCTTCCCCTTCCGCTTCCCCAAACCCTCAGCTGGCAAAGAGCCTACAGTCTGGGGTGATGAGATGTGGTCACCTGCAGGACCAGGGTTTTAAAATGCAGCTGTTTACTGTGGTCTTGAATTTTAAAGAGGTTTCAAGTCCAACTTGAACCCTCAGCTCCGGGGACGCCTGTAACCATGGCAGCGGCTCACAACAGCAACAGCAAATACTTGCCGAAAGAGAAAGAGCAGGGAGGGGGGGAGACAGCGAGGGAAGCAGGAGGAGGGCTCAGCCCTGGGCACCTGCAGATGTTGGGGGGCTATCCCTCGGTTCCCATGGGGCACTCAGATGCCTCCAATAACAACTCCTCTACCATCCTCATCCTGTGCCCGGGTGGAGGGTGTGTCTGTGGGGGTGTCGGGAGGTCCCATGCCCCATCTTAAGCACTGTTTCTCCCAGGTCTCTGCATAAAATATGCCCTCAGGACAGCATGTCCAGAGCCAGACCTCAGGTGGGCCTCCCTTGACGTAATTGTTCATGTGGACTTAGACAAGTCCTTTCTTTTACCAGAGCCTCAGTTTCCTCATCTGTGAAATGGGAATAGCAAACTGGCCTGTGTTTTCAGAGGTATGTGGCTAAGGTGAATTCCAGGCCAGGCATGGTGGCTCACACCTGTAATCTCAGCACATTGGGAGGCTGAGGCTGGAGTATCACTTGAGGCCAGGAGTTTGAAACAAGCCTGGGCAGCAAAGTGAGACACTGTCTCTGTAAAAAATAAAAATAGATTTTTTTTTTTTGAAAGGGAGTCTCACTCTGTCACCTAGGCTGGAGTGAGTGTAGTGGTGCAATCTTGGCTCACTGCAACCTTCGCCTCCTGGGTTCAAGTGATCCTCCTGCCTCAGCCTCCCAAGTAGCTGGGATTACAGGTGCCCACCACCATGCCTGACTAATTTTTGTATTTTTAGTAGAGACGGGGTTTCGCCATGTTGGCCAGGCTGGTCTTGAACTCCTGGCCTCAGGTGATCCTCTTGTCTCGGCCTCTTAGAGTGCTAGGATTACAGGTTTGAGGCACTGCACCTGGCCAAAATAAATAAAAATTTAAAAAATAAAATGAATTCCAGCCATCGCCGTCTAGAGCATCCTGTTGAGGGATTGCTGTAAAGATCCCATGGCTGGCTTCCAGGATAGAGTGATGTCGTGAGCTCCAGGCCACATTCCAGATAGCCCAGAGAGGGAAAGTGGCTTGCCCTGGGCCACACAGCGAGTGCAACGGGACCCAGAACTTAGCTACCTCATCCTGCTGCCGTGTCAGGCCATGAGGGCGCCCCCTGCCCAGCTGTCACCAGCTGTGTGGTTATGAAGGATGGCTGAGCCAGGCTTCCCTGCAGATGTGCTCAGGGCTTAGCTACTATCTGGGTCAACGCCCTGGGTGAGCCATGCGCATGGACAGTGTCTGCTGAGCGAATTTCAGCAGAGAGGAGACGGAAATAGAACCCTGTAGGCCTAAGCCGCTGGGAAGGGACCTTGGGTTCTCCCAGTGGGGCGGTCCCTACCACCACAGGTTTCCAGGTTAACTGGTTCACATACAGACTTTGATGTATAAATAGGCCAAATGCTGTATTTATATTTAAATTACACCTCAGGGGTAAAAAAAATAGACTACATCCTATTATTAAGAGAATGAGGTGTGCACAGCTAGCATGTAGAAATACTACGGAGAGATCCAGGATGGAGCATCCATTTTTTCAGAAGTCTGGGGCCTTGGATCCTCACCTGTTAACATCCATTTTTTCAGAAGTCTGGGGCCTTGGTGGTGTCCATGCTCCGGATTCCCCCCAACTGGGAGTGAGTCTGAATATTCTCATGACACACTGGTCTGAAAGTCTCCTGGGAGGCATCTCCATCTGCCTCTTCTCTGCTGAAAGCTCATATATATTTCTTGTTTTCATTTCTCTGTTTTTGCATTGGACATTCCCTAAAATAGAACAGGAGGTAGGGCTGTGAAGAGAGATCCCCAGGCACAGACTCTTCTTGGAGGTCCCCAAGGACTGGTCCAGGCTCCAGGAGCAGGAAGCTGTTTGATGAGGCTCCAGGAGCAGGAAGCTGTTTGATGAGGCTTCAAATTTACCCTCCACATCCATGCCATAGAAAGACCTGCAACAAAGTGGCCCTTTCCACTGCAGAATTAAACCGAGCGCCCACTAGCGGTGGGACACCCTCCTCATCTATGCCACATCTGGATTCCTCAGCTCTACCGGAGGCCCCTGCTTCTAACAAACAGCTTGGGGACCAGCTGAAGGGCTGCCCTGGGGAAAATGAATACCGTCTGCAGCAACTGAGCTAGTCCTGCGCTTCGGGGTTGCTTGCCTAAGGAGAAGATGCTAGGCATAGTCATCTCCTGGGACCTCCGTACCACACAAGGCCAGCTCAGAACAGTCAGGAGATTCGGGGCCTATAGAGCATGCACCCTGAGGAAGGACATCAGAGAGTTCCTCCGCTCAAGCCCGTCACCCTTGGGGGCAGACAGCTTGCTCAGTCATTTCACTGTCCCTGGACAGATGCGCAGATGCAGAGTAAAAGATGACAGACAGACCACACTCAGTTGAGGACTTATCTCCAGACTGGAAGCCACTGAACACCTGCTGGGATAAGGCTCCTGGAAGCCTCTGTCAGGCCCCTGGGGCAGGTGGCAGCTGGCAGACCTCCTCCCTGGTAGGGCTCTGTGGCCTCAGCCAGACCTTCCTTGCCTGCTGGTTGGGACCTCAGGCCCCAACAGCCAGCTGACCTCAGCCACCTACCACCTGAGAGAGGAACTCTCTCAGCCTATCTCTGCCCCATTCAGCTGTAACACTGACCCAAGTCTTGACCAAAGGCCAACACACATCTTGACAAAGACATCATTACTGATTTGCCCAAAACCAGTAATCAATAGCCACAATAAATGTAAATGGTCTAAATTCCCCAAGTAAAGGGCAGAGTGTGTCAGATTTCAACCCAGCCATTACACTCCTAGGCACTGACCCTAGAGAAAATTTTTGCACACTGCATTAGTAGATATGCACCATCCAACAGTCCCTGAGTAGGAGAATGGATAGAGAACCATAGTATATGCTGTCAGAAAAGACTAGATAGCAGTGAAAATTGATGAATTACAGCTACACACATCAGCCTGGAGAAATATCAAAAACATAATCTCAAGAAAAAATAAGGCAAGTCACAGAAGAACTCATAGAGTTTGATCAAGCAATGATATGCACGGCCAATTCTCTCATCTCCATCAAGTCTGGGATCAAATGTCATCTTCTCAAAAAGGCCTCCTCCATTGCCCTACCTTAAATTGTGAACCCCGAACAATCACATTTCCATTCTCCCTTTGCCAGAGCACTTGTCATCTTCTAACAAATTACATAATTTACTTACTCATCTGTCTAGTAGTTGTCATCATTCTCCTTCCTCCAGAATGTTAGATCTGCAAAGTGAGGAGTCTTTTTCTTTTTTGTTCATTGATTTCAACAAAGTACCCAGCAAAGAACCTTGTATAAAATAGGCACTAATTAAATATTTCTTAAACTGAGTCATTGGTACACAAATATTCATTTATGATTATTCTTTCAACTGTGCATATGCGTATATTTGGTCTGTTGTATCTATAATGTTTCATAATAAAATATACTTTAAAGATGATAAATGATGTGATATTTCTTGCAAGATCTGAGTCTTGAGCTGAGACACAGACTCTCCACAATCTATGCTGCCCTCTTAAGCACAGAAAGCCAGGGTTGACCATATTATTCCCAAAGGGCACGATGGCTTGTGTATGATGATGAGTGACAAGGAAATGTCAACCTGCCCCCCAGCTGTAGTCTTCTGCGATTTATTTCTGCTTGAACAGGGTTTTAAAATGTGCCTGTGAATATTTGCACTGACAACTACAGAGAGCAGAATCGCTTTGTAGAGAAAAGTAAAACAACCTGGTAAATTTGTCTTGTGCTTCTTTGAGAAAACAATGGGAAGCTCGCCGTTCGTCAAGGCCAAAGTCATATAACCCAAGGTGCAGAATCCCAGCCTTGACAAGCTTCTTTCCATGTTGAAATTCCCAGGAACAATCAAATCACTTCTGTGTGACTGCTCAATACCAACCCCTTGCAGAGTCATCAGCCACTCTGCGAGCCACCAAGGTTGAGGTCAACAACACTTCTTGACTGGTTTGGTGTGTAGCTGAAGGTAGAGCTATGGATGATTAAAGAGGTCACTATGGAAACTGCCCCTCCCTCAGCCTTAGCCAGGTGAAGACTTTCTGATATAGCAATTTGCTTAATTGGCTTCACTGTCTGTCTCTCATACTAGACTGTGAAGTGAAGACTGTGTCTCATTCGTTTAGACACTACACACAGTAGGATAATGCATGTTGAATTAAATTGGCTTATGCATGAATATGCTTCCTACCAGCGAGGAGTCAATGGTCTAAGTCAGGATGAACATGTCTGTTTCTGTGTCTTTACTTTCAAACTGTAGGGAGGCTGGGAGTACCTAGAGGCAAGGACTATGTTTTTAATCCAGTTTTCAAAAATTCATCTTTTATTTGTTTTAGAGACAGAGTCTTGCTCTGTTATCCAGGCTGGAGTGCAGTGCTATAATCACAGCTCACTGCAGCCTTGACTCCCTGGGTCAAGTCGTCCTCCTGCCTCAGCCTCCTGAGTAGCTGGGACTACAAGCATGCATCACCATGCCTACCTGGTTTTTGTATTTTTGTAGAGACAGGGTCTTGAAATGTTGCCCGGGCTGGTCTTGAACTCCTGGCCTCAAGCAATCCTCCTGCCTTGACCTCCCAAAGCCCTGGGATTATAGATGTGAGTCACTGTGCCCAGCCTAACCCATTTTTTATCTCTCTAACCCTGACCTCTTCCCAAATCCAATTACCCACTTGACAGTTACACTAAAATACATTCTCACACTGAAGTCCAAAACAGCTCTTTATTTTTTCCCACCCCAAAACCTGCTTTTTGCCCGCTCCAACTCCCCATCAGTAAATGTCATCTACCCACCTGGTCCAAAACCTTATTTTAGAAAATGAGACTGTGTCCAGTGGCTCATGCCTGTAATCCTAGTGCTTTGGGAGGCCCAGGCAGGAAGATAATTTCAGGTCGGAAGTTCGAGACCAGCCTGGACAACAGAGCAGAGACCTGTCTCTACAAAAAATTTTTTAAATTAGCCAGGAGTGGTGGCACACATATGTAGTCCCAGCTACTCAGGAGGTTGAGGTGGAAGGATCCCTTGAGCCCAGGAGTTTGAGGCTGCAGTGAGCTATGATCACATCACTGCACTATAGCCTGGGTATCAAAATGAGAGTCTGTCTCTAAAAACAAACAACAACAACAAAACCTGAGATATAATTTACACGCCATCAAATTTTTACTTTTAAAATGTATAATTTTACTTTTACTTTTGAATGTATAATTTACTTTTAAATTTTTTTTTACTCTTAAAATGTATAATTCAGTGGCTTTCAGAATATTCACACCACACTGGCCCTGTCCTCAAACTACCATAAAAAACCCAAACCAGACTTCTTTTCCTGCTCTCTCAAGCCATTTTTGGACCTTCCTGGGACCTACCTGCTCTACTCAGAAATCCTCATTACATGAGTGTATTAGTCAGGGTTCTCTGGAGGAACAGGACTCGTAGGATAGATGTATATATGAAAAGGAGTTTATTAAGGACTATTGACTCACAGAATCACAAGGAGAAGTCCCACCATAAGCCGCCTGCAAACTGAGGAGCAAGGAATCCAGTCTGAGTCCCAAAAACCTCAAAAGTAGGGAAACCGACAGTGCAGCTTTTAGTCTGTGGCCAAAGACTCGAAAGCCCCTGGCAAATCACCCACTGGAGTAGGTCCAAGAGTCCAAAATCTGGAGAACTTGGAGTCCGATGTTTGAGGGCAGGAAGCAGCCAGCACGGAAGAAAGATGGAGGCCATAGACTCAGGCAGTCCAGTCTAGTCCTTCCACGTTCTTCTGCCTGCTTTTATCCTAGCTGCGCTGGTAGCTGATTACATGGTGTCCACCCAGAATGAGAGTGAGTCTGCCTCTCCCAACTCACTGACTCAGATGTGAATCTCCTTTGGCAACACCCTCACAGACACACCCAGGAACAATACTTTGCATCCTTCAATCCAATCAAGTGGACACTCAATATTAACCATCACAGTGAGTAATCAGCTTTAATATTAACCATTACAGTGAGTAATCAGCTTTTTCACACTCTCGTGATGTGTGTACATGTGGGGTCATCAGACTCAACATCTGAACACATTTCTTTTTCCACTGAGTTTTCACACTAGCAGTCTATCTTTTTTTTTTTTTTTTTTTTTTTTGAGACAGAGTCTTGTTCTGTTGCCCAGGCTGGAGTGCAGTGGTGCAGTTTTGGCTTACCGCAAGCTTCACTTCCGGGATTCAAGCAATTATCATGCCACAGCCTCCCCAGTAGCTGGAATTACAGGCATGTGCCACCACGCCTGGCTAATTTTTGTATTTTTTAGTAGAGATGGGGTTTCACCATGTTGATCAGGCTGCACACCAGCAGTCTTAACAATATTAAGTCTTCCATTAAGTAAACATGGATAACCTTCCATTTATTTTGGCCTTTAATTCTTTTTAATAATGCTTTATGGCTTTCAGAGTACAAATCTTTCTCTGATTTTATTAAATCTATTCCTGGCTGGGTGTGGTGGCTCATTCCTGTAATCCTAGCACTTTGGGAGGCCAAGGCAGGAGGACTGCTGGAACCCAGGAGTTCAAGACCAGCCCGGGTAACATAGCAAGACCCTATCTCTATAAAAATTTTTTTTAAATTTAGCCAGACATGGTAATGCTAACCTGTAGTCGCAGCTACTCAGGAGGCTGAGGCAGGAGGATTTCTTGAGCCCAAGAGGTTGAGGCTTCAGTGAGCTACGATCACGCCACTACACTCCAGCCTGGGCAACAGAGTGAGATCCTGTCTCAAAAATAAATAAATAAATAAATAAATGAATAAATAAATAAATAAATAAATGCATTTTTGACACTGTTGCAAATAGAAATGCTTTCTTAATTTTAGATTGTTCATTGATCATGTATACAGGAAAAATACAGTAGATTTGGTATATCGCCCTTATTTTCTGCATCCTTAATAAACTTATTTATTAGCTCTAGTAAGTTTTTTTGTGGATTCCTTATGATCTTATAAAGAAGGTAGTTTTACTTCCTTTACTTTTATATGACAAGAGGATTGTTTTACCTCTTCCTTACAATCTGGATGCATTTTATGCATTTTATTTTCTTGCCTAAGTTCCTTGACTAAAACCTCCAATGCAGTAATAAATAGAGGTGATGAGAATAGAAATATCTGGTTTAATTCTGTTTTTTTTTTTTTTTTTTTTTTTTGAGATGGAGTCTCACTCTGATGCCTAGGTTGGAGCGCAGTGGTGTGATCTTGGCTCATTGCAACCTCCACCTCCTGGGTTCCAGTGATCCTCCTGCCTCAGCCTCCCAAGTAGCTGGGATTACAAGCGCCCACCACCACACCCAGCTAATTTTTGAATTTTTAGTACAGACAGAGTCTCACCGTTTTGGCTAGGCTGGTCTTGAACTCCTGACCTCAAGTGATCCACCCACCTTGGCATCCCAAAGTGCTGGGATTACAGGCGTGACCCGCCTTGCCCAGCCTCCTGATCTTATAAGAACAGCATCCAGTTTTTCACCATTAAGTCCAATGTTAGCTTTGGGTTTTTCCATAAATGCCCTTAATCATATTGAAAAGTACCCTACTTTTCCTAGTTTACTGAGTGCTTTTCCCATGAAAGAGACTTGGATTTTGTCAAATGTTTTTCAGTTTCTATTGAGATTATCACTTGGTCTTTTTTCCTTCTTTTTATTAATGTAGTGTATTACACTGATTGATTTTCTTATGTTGAACCACCCTTGAATTCCTGGAATAAATTCCACTTGGTCATGGTATACTATCTTAATTCCTATTAGGTTCACTTTGCTAGCATTTCATTAAGGATTTTGTGTCTATATTCATGAAGGATATTGGTCTAGAATTTTCTTTTCTTTTCTTTTCTTTTTTTTTTGAGATGGAGCCTAGCTCTGTCGCCAAGGCTGGAGTGCAGTGGCGCGATCTTGGCTCACTGCAACCTCTGTCTTCCTGAGTTCAAGCAATTCTCCTGCCTCAGCGTCCTGAGTAGCTTAGACTACAGGCGCAGGCCACCATGCCCGGTTAAATTTTTT
This sequence comes from Piliocolobus tephrosceles, assembly GCF_002776525.5. Lineage (NCBI taxonomy): Eukaryota > Metazoa > Chordata > Mammalia > Primates > Cercopithecidae > Piliocolobus > Piliocolobus tephrosceles. The sequence continues at coordinate 7,430,267 of NC_045441.1, read as the reverse complement.
TGTATTTTAGTAGAGACCGGGTTTCACCGTATTGCCCAGGCTGATCGCGAGCTCCTGAGCTCAGGCAATCCGCTCACCTCGGCCTCCCAAAGTGCTGGGATTACAGGCGTGAGCCACCACGTCTGGCCCAGAATTTTTTTTTCTTTTCTTTCTTTCTTTCTTTCTTTCTTTTTTTTTTTTTTTTTTTT
>NC_045441.1:7386984-7429979 GCF_002776525.5 Piliocolobus tephrosceles | reverse complement strand
GAACTCCTGATCTTAGGTGATCCACCCGCCTCGGTCTCCCAAAGTGCTGGGATTCAGGTGTGAGCCACATGTCTGGCCTGGTCTAGAGTTTTCTTGTAATATCTTTGTTTTTGGTATCAGGGTAATGCTGGCCTCATAGAATGAGTCAGAAAGCCCTAACTGTCCTCTCCTACTTTTTGGAAGACTTTGTGAAGGATTTGTGTTAATTCTTTGATTGGTAGAATTCACCAGTGAAAACATCTAGTACTGGGCTTTTCTTTCTGGGAAGTTTTAAAATTACTAATTCAATTTATTTACTAGGTACATTCAGATTTTTTTAAGTCAGTTTCAGTAGTTTATCATTCTTAGAATCTGTCCATTTTATCTAGGTTATCCAATTTATTGGCATATAATTGTTCATAGTATTCTCTTATAATTCTTTTTATTTCAGTAAGATCAGTAGTACTGCCCCCTCTTTCTGATTTTGGTTGTGTCGTTTTTTTCTCTTTCTTTTTCTTTTTGAGGCAGTCTTGCTCTGTCACTCAGGCTGGAGTGCAATGGCAGTATCTCAGTTCACTGCAACCTCTACCTCCTGGGTTCAAGCGATTCTCCTGCCTCAGCCTCCCGAGTAGCTGGGATTATAGGCATGCACCACCATGCCTGGCTAGGTTGTGTCTTTTTACCTGGTCAGTCTAGCCAAAAGTTTGCCAATTTTGTTAAATGTTTTCAAAGAACCAAATTTCAATTTTGGTGTTTTCCTCTATTGTTTTTCTATTTTCTCTTTGATTTACCTCTACTTTAATCTTCATTATTCTCTTCCTTCTGCTAGCATTGGGTTTAGTTTGTTCTTTTCCTAGTTCTTTACTTTCTAAATATAGGCTGCTGATTTCAGATCTTTCTTCTTTTTTAATGTAAGCATTTATAGCTATAAATTTCCCTCTTAGCTCTGCTTTTGCTACGTTCCATAAGTTTTGGTATGTCGTGTTTTCGTTCTCATTTCTCTCTAAGCTTTCTGATTTCCCTTGTGATTTCTTCTTTGACCCATTGGTTGTTTAAGAATGTGTTGTTTAAAGCCAGATGCAGTGGCTCATGCCTGTAATTCCACACTTTGGGACGCCAAGGTGGGAGGACTACCTGAGGTCAGGAGTTGGAGACCAGTTTGGCCAAAAGTGGTGAAACCCTGTTCTGCCTTTTAATTGGAGTGTTTAATACATTTACGTTTAATGTAATTACTGATAAGGTAGGGTCTATAGCTGCCATTTTGCTATTTTCTATTTGTCTAATTAATGTGTTTTGTGTTCCCTTATTCCCCATTACACTCTTCTTTTATGTTAAATGAGCATTTTGTGGTGTAGTATTTTAATTCCCTTGTTGTTTCTTTTAATACATTCTTTCAAGTTATTTTCTTAGTGGTTGCCTGAGGTACAATTAACATCTTAATTTATAATTATTGAATCTAGATTAACACCAACTTTATTATAATAGTAACAAAAAAATTTGTTTTTACATAGCTCCATCCCCTCTCCACTCTTTTGTTCTGTTATTGTTGTACAAATTGCATCTTTATACATTTATGCCCATCAATGCAAATTTATAATTATTGCTTTATGCAGTTGTCTTTTCTTTTTGAGATAGAATCTCGCTTTGTCACCCAGGCTGGAGTGCAGTGGCATGATCTCGGCTCACTGCAACCTCTGCCTCCTGAGCTCGACCAATTCTCCTGCCTCAGCTTCCGGAGTAGCAGGGATTACAGGCGTGTGCCACCACGCCCAGCTAATTTTTGTATTTTTTAGTAGAGACAGGGTTTCACCATGTTGGTCAGGCTGGTCTCGAATTACCGACCTGGTGATCTGTCCACCTCGGCCTCCCAAGGTGTTGGGATTACAGGAGTGAGCCACCGCGCCCAGCCTATAGTTGTCTTTTTTTTTTTTTTTTTTATACTTTAAGTTCTAGGGTACATGTGCACAACGTGCAGGTTTGTTACATATGTATACACATGCCATGTTGGTGTGCTGCACCCATTAACTCGTCATTTACATTAGGTATATCTCCTAATGCTATCCCTCCCCGCCCCCCTCCCCACAATAGGACCCGGTGTGTGATGATCCCCTTCCTGTGTCCAAGTGATCTCATTGTTCAGTTCCCACTTATGAGTGAGAACATGCAGTATCTGGTTTTCTGTTCTTGCAACAGTTTGCTGAGAATGATGGTTTCCAGCTGCATCCATGTCTCTACAAAGGACACGAACTCATCCTTTTTTATGGCTGCATAGTATTCCATGGTGTATATGTGCCACATTTTCTTAATCCAGTCTGTTACTGATGGACATTTGGGTTGATTCCAAGTCTTTGCTATTGTGAATAGTGCTGCAATAAACATATGTGTGCATGTGTCTTTATAGCAGCATGACTTATAATCCTTTGGGTATATCCCCAGTAATGGGATGGCTGGGTCAAATGGTATTTCTAGTTCTAGATCCTTGAGGAATCGCCACACTGTTTTCCACAATGGTTGAACTAGTTTACAGTTCCACCAACAGTGTAAAAGTGTTCCTATTTCTCCACATCCTCTTCAGCACCTGTTGTTTCCTGATTTTTTAATGATTGCCATTCTAACTGGTGTGAGATGGTATCTCATTGTGGTTTTGATTTGCATTTCTCTGATGGCAAGTGATGATGAGCATTTTTTCATGTGCCTGTTGGCTGTATGAATGTCTTCTTTTGATAAGTGTCTGTTCATATCCTTTGCCCACTTTTTGATGGGGTTTTTTTTTCTTGTAAATTTGATTGAGCTCTTTATAGGTTCTGGATATTAGCCCTTTGTCAGATGAGTAGATTGCAAAAATTCTCTCCCATTCTGTAGGTTGCCTGTTCACTCTGATGGTAGTTTCTTTTGCTGTGCAGAAGCTCTTTAGTTTAATTAGATCCCATTTGTCAATTCCGGCTTTTGTTGCTGTTGCTTTTGGTGTTTTAGACATGAAGTCCTTGCCCATGCCTATGTCCTGAATGGTATTACCTAGGTTTTTTTCTAGGGTTTTTATGGTTTTAGGTCTAACATTTAAGACTCTAATCCATCTTGAATTAATTTTCGTATAAAGAGTGAGGAAAGGATCCAGTTTCAGCTTTTTACTTATGGCTAGCCAATTTTCCCAGTACCATTTATTAAATAGGGAATCCTTTCCTCATTTCTTGTTTTTGTCAGGTTTGTCAAAGATCAGATGGCTGTAGATGTGTGGTATTATTTCTGAGGGCTCTGTTCTCTTCCATTGGTCTATATCTCTATTTTGGTACCAGTACCATGTTGTTTTAGTTAGTGTAGCCTTGTAGTATAGCTTGAAGTCAGGTAGCGTGATGCCTCCAGCTTTGTTCTTTTGGCTTAGGATTGTCTTGGCAATGCGGGGTCTTTTTTGGTTCCATATGAACTTTAAAGCAGTTTTTTTCCAATTCTGTGAAGAAAGTAATTGGTAGCTTAATGGGGATGGCATTGAATCCATAAATTACCTTGGGCAGTATGGCCATTTTCACAATATTGATTCTTCCTATCCATGAGCATGGTATGTTCTTCCATTTGTTTGTGTCCTCTTTTATTTCACTGAGCAGTGGTTTGTAGTTCTCCTTGAAAAGGTCCTTTACATCCCTTGTAAGTTGGATTCCTAGGTATTTTATTCTCTTTGAAGCTATTGTGAATGGGAGTTCATTCTACAGTTGTCTTTTAAATCAGATAGAAGAAGAAAAGACTTATAAACAAAAAAAAATGCACTTACACTTTTATAATTACACACACAGCTACCCTTAACAGTGCTCTTTATTTCTTCAAGTAGATTTGAGTTACCGTCTAGTATCCTTTCACTTTGGCCTGAAGGACTCCCGTTAGTATTTTTTTGTAGAGCAGATCTACTAGTGTCAAATTGTCAGTTTTTGTTTATTTGGAATGTCTTAGTTTTGCCTTCATTTTTGAAGGATAGCTTTGTCAGATATAGGATTCTTGGCTGACAGTCTTTTTCTTTCAGCACTTTGAATGTGTCCATCCCTCTGCCTTCTGGCATCCATAGATTCTGATGAGAATTCAGTTGTAAATTTTATTGAGGATTCCTTGTACATCTCAAATCTCTTCTCTCTTGCTGCTTTCAAACTTGTCTGTCTTTAGTTGGTTTTCAACAGTTTATGATATTTCTAGGTGTGAATCTCTCTGTTTATCCTACTTGGAGTTTAGGTTTTTAAAAATTGTATGTTATTTTTCTCCCCAAATTTCCAAATATCAGCAAGTCAGGATGACTACTTCCAAGTATATCCTACATCCTTCCACTATTATTTCTGTCTCCCCTGCTACTTCCCTAGTCCAAGCCATCATGACCTCTTACCACGACTAGTACAGTAACCTCCTTACAAGTCTCTCTACTTCCCTTTACAATGCTCTACAGTTTATTCTCCATCCACCAGGAAGAGTAGTGGACTAACAATGTTAATCACATTATCACATTCCTCTGCTTAAAACTTCCAGACTTCCCATTTCACTGAGATCTCAACACAGGCTCTTTGTGATCTGACCCTACAATCTCTTCATCCCATCCACCCCTCCCCTCTCTAGTGAATGCAGCCACCCTGGCTATTTCTTCTCTTGAACATCCAAGCTCAGCTGTACCTTAGGTCTTCACACTTCTTGTTCCCTCTGTCTGTGGGGTTCTGCCCACGATTGGTTCCCTCTCTTCAATTAGGTCCCAGCTTAAATGTGACCCCAGAAAGTAGTTCCCCAGTTACTCCATATCACATCACCAGCATTTTTCTTGTTTATATATTTGCCTTCTATCTGCACTTCCCACTGAAATTAATCTCCATTTAAAAGCAGAACTTTGCTATGTTGCTCACCATTGCATCTTGAGTGCCTGGAATAGCTGCTGACACAAAGTAGGTGCCCCAAATATTTGTTGATAGAATAAATTATAACATCTGTGCTCAAAAGGAAGTCATCTTTTCTTTCTGAGAGCTTCTGTATAAGGAGAGCTGATGTCAAAGCCCCCAGAGGCTGGGCAGGATCTTGGTCTGCCTTTCCTATTGGTGGAGACATGGTCCCAGGCTGCCTTTGATTTAGCTGCATTTTATTACTTTTCAATTCATTAATCATTGATCATTTGGCTACAGTTTCCATGACAACCCTTAACCAACCTGAATATTCCATCATCTAGGACAATCTCTACCCCACCCTTCTTGGAGAACCCAGTTTGCTATCAGTATTTTTCCAGCCTTGCACAAAGGATAAGAGTTTTGAGGCCGAGCGTGGTGGCTCACACCTGTAATCCCAGCACTTTAGGAGTCCACGGCGGGCGGATCACGAGGTCAGAAGATCGAGATCATCCTGGCTAACACAGTGAAACCCCGTCTCTACTAAAAATACAAAAAATTAGCTGGGTGTGGCAGCGGGTGCCTGTAGTCCCAGTCACTCGGGAGGCTGAGGCAGGAGAATGGCATGAACCTGGGAGGCAAGGTTGCAGTGAGCCAAGATTGCACCACTGCACTCCAGCCTGGGCAACAGAGCGAGACTCCGTCTCAAAAAAAAAAAAAAGTCTTGAGTGGGGGAAACTGAGGCCACAGGTCTCCTTCACATGGGAGGATCAAGGCATAAGGAACTTGCTGGATTGCATAAATGATTCTTGTTTCTGCTTGTATGTCAGGAGGACCAAACTGCCAACAGGAGGACCAGTGTGTAGCTATGATACGGAGAGCTGGTTCTCCCATCTTCGGGTCAGATCAGCAAGGAACATTTTGATCCCCTGTTGTGGGCTCAGAGCTCTTCCAGTTGCAGGGAGGAAGTTAACTGGTTCAGCAGGGTTTCCAAAGCCCTGATGCAAAGCGATGCTCTTCGGGGAGGCTGTGCCTGGGAAGTGAGTTGGGCCGGCTCAGCGCCTGGCATGCATATGAAATGAGGAAACCCCTCAGCACCTTTCAGGGGGAGATCTGAGTAGCTGGTGTTTCCAGCATGAAGGGGATTCAAAACAAACTGCTCTTCACCAGGTCTCAGCACTTTTGAGTTTCAAAGGTCCCTGAGCAGGATATCTGGCCTCATTTCATGCTCTACCCAACACCAGTGGTTTTCAGTTCTTGCCAAGTTATACTTCACAACATCAAAAATAGACTCCAGGAACCTCTGTGACCTCCCGGTCTTGGTTTTAGAGGTTACGGCTTCCATTTCAGCCTTGGTATCAAGTACATCTGGCACACGGTGTCAGATGGCTCCAAGATTAGGCTCTGCTCCGCGATTATAACAGAAATTGACATTGCTACTTGGAAAAAGGACAAAGTTACATTCTGCAGCTACCAAGATAGAGTAAAGCTACAAAAGTGGAAAGAGGTGGTGGTGGGCAGGGAATCTAATGATTGTGGATGCGGAAAGACCGTCAACACACCTGCCAGGGCCAGGTGGGCACAGAGAGGCCGATCTGGGAGGGCACAATGGCACTGGGCGCCTTGGAGTGAGCAGTGGAAGGGACAGAGCCCTTGGAGCCATGGGCCAGCTTTGAGCCCAGCTCCATCCTCTACTGGCTGCATGATCCCAAAATAGCTTTAATTGTTGTGTATTCACCTGTAAAATGGGATTAGCTCATTCAGGGAGGATTCAATGAGATGATGTCTAAAGAACACCTACACGGAGTAGACGCTAAGCAGGTACCACACCTGGAAGGCGGCTGCAGTTCTTCTAGCTAAGCTGGCTCTCCTGGTTGAGAAGACAGCGGTGGGCTGGGGACAAGAAGCCTGGGCAGAGCCTGCCAGGCACCCGCAGCCTGAGCCAGGCATTGAAATAGGAAGGATGGACGGCCGGACCACACCCTCCTCTAACCATCCTCAGCACCCCCAAACCCACCAGATGTAGGCTCCGGCAAACCAGAGCCATCATCCTTCTGCCAGAAGTTGCAAAGCCCTTCCCACCTTCACCCCCAGAACATGAGGAAGACAAACACAGAAGCATCTTTCAGTGCACTTTAATCGAAATTCCGTCATCAGAAGAGTTCTCGTAGCATACAATGTCAGGATGGGCATGTCGACTTGATCCTACAAATGGAATATCCACAGATTTGCACTTCAAACATGTATGAAAAATAAAATATATAATATTTAGCTTTATAAATTTCCCCACTTTGTCACTTTATCTTTAAAATAAATGACTACCCCTGTCCAATACAGTGAGTAGCTTGGAGTCACTCAGTCAGTCTCCAGGCAAATGATCTGTTTTCTTGAGGAGTTCTGTAGGGAAATAGTTGATGAAGACAGTCCACTGCTTACAAGAATCAACATGAATTTAAAACAAGCACACTCTTCACAGTGGGCGGAACATCAGAAAAGGGGAGGCTTCTTCTAATGGCTGCTCTTTTCTGTTGGGGAAAAAAAAAAAGAAAAAAATCCTCCAAACCACACCGGATGGTTGTAAAAAGCTGCAATGGAACCTTTGGCACCAGATGAGAAGAGAGGCCTTTTAATGCCATAGCTAGTGATGATTCAGTCAAAGCATCAGTCTAAGGAAGAGATGATGGGGGAAGGGGGCGGAGGTCACAGTCCTTCTCCTTTCTGAGCCCCGCCTCCCATGCCCCCTTTCCAGAGACACAGACAGCCCCTCTGCTTTGGGGAGGGCAGGGCTTTGTCTGGGCAGGCTGGGTGTTCTTCAGATGGGAAGATTCACAATGTATGGAACACAAAGGGAGAGGCCCTTTTGCAGATCGGGGGGTAGCCGCTTGCTGCGAGCTTAGTCACCAGCGGGGACGCACTCAATGCACAAGGGACACGGCCACTCCAGCGGGATGGCTGCACAGCCGTGAAAGGGGACAGACAGAAGGGGTGCACGGGACACCAAGGAACTGGAGGGCACCAGGGCTCAGGCTGCGATAGCTTTACATGGGCTCTGAAGAGGGGCTGCTGGAACTGCCTCCACTTGTAGCAGGAGGGCAGAGATCCGCCCACTCGTGGCTTGGGGCATCTTCCCAGGGGACCCCGGCACTACTTCAAACAGCAACAGAATCTTGGTAGGGAACAAACCAGCCAGTGACAGACACTGCCCTAGCCCCGGTCTTAGAGATTCCTGGGGAATGAGCTCTGGGGACCCTGAGCCCAGACTGGCAAGAGTTTAAGTGGGGGAGTCAATGGCCCTGAACTTCCATGGCAGCAGCCTGATCCCGGCCTCCTGGACAGAGAAGGCGGCTACAAGTCAAGGAGACGCTCCTCGCACGTCTCCACGGGCCACTTGGAGGCCCCCCCGAACACATCGACGTTATTGTCCACCCACGGGATGATGTTGCCCGGCATGTTTGTGGAGCAGTTGGCGATGTTGACAATTTCTTGTGCGCGAAGGACGCGGTCCCATATGTTGAACTGGCTGAGCTCCCCGACAAACGCCTGAGTGGCATCAAACCTACCCCCCACGGTGTCCTGGGGAATGGGAACAAGACAGCTGCGTCAAGGCTGGTTCACAAGTCCCCCTGCACACGGGGTACAGACAGGAGATTTCGGCATCTCTCTGATGCGCTCCCCCCCAGCTCTGACCAACACTACCTTTTTCTGCAGGTTCTGAAGCTCCCAGGCATATCAGAACTGGGAGGTAGCATTGCTCAAATCTCCCCATTTTACACAGGGGAAACTGAGGCTGGTAAGGGGAGACATTGCTCAAAGTCCCAAAGCCAGAATCACAGCCAGGTCTCATGACTCCTAGTCCCTCCCAGAGGAGATGTAGTAGGAGAAATTGAGGGAGGAGTGGGCCAAGGAGGAACCAGACTCAAAGCCCCCCAGTGCACCTGGCATCTACTCCCCACTGTCCATCATCAAAAACCCATACACAGACTGAAATGCCAATGCTTATCTCTCCTAGACCAGACAGCCAGCTTAGCCATTCCCTCCCCTAGATGGTAAGTTTCTTGAGGGCGCTTTGAGGTGCCACCTTTCCTCCCTGTCTCCCACATGGGCTGAGCACCCACCATGGATTACCTAAGTGCCCCTTGCTGGGTATCAGGGTTGAGACCCTGAGCAGGTACTCCTGGAAGACACCGGCCCCACAATCCTGAGTCAGTACCATGAGCACTCCAGGAGACTCCCTCACTCAGCCTCCTCCCAGACAGAAGCTGGAGCCTGTGTCACGAGATGACCCATGACCACAGGGATACTCACATCCCTCTGTGCCAGGTTCTATTTGGAATCTGTTTGAACCACATCCACCTGGTCCCTGCCATGCAGGCCATGTCTCCATGCCCAAACTCTAACCACAGGACAGCAAGGGCCAGGCTGCTGGGGTTCTCACTCCCCTGATCTGGCTGTCAGGATACTGTGGCCAGGTCTGCGGGGCCAACAGCTGGGGCCAGGAGCGGGAACAGCTGCAGGCCTGGCCTCGTGCTGCTTGGTTAGCCCCTCCGTGCACCATTCCTGGAAGGGTACACGGCCACCCTACACCCACCCTGCACCCACCCTGCGCCTACCTGTGTCCACCCGCACCCACCTTGCACCCACCTGCACCTGCTCTGCCCTGCCCTGTGCCCACCTGCACCCACCTGCTCTTGCCCAAGGATCAGCACTCCCCCAGGCTTGATGGGGTGCCAGGGAGCCAGGTTCTCCCCAGTGCCCAGCTTCTCTCCATCCTGGAACGCCTCCCACATGCCATCCCGTGTCGTCCAGGTGACACAGATGTGGTGCCACTTGCCATCACTGACAAACAGGGGCAGCTGCGCAACCTGCGGGCAGCAATGTGCAGGTAAGGATCTGCTGGGCCCATGCCCTTGGGGTTCCCCAGGGTAGGAAACAGGAAGGACACCCCGCAATCCCCCTGGGCCACACTGCTCCTCCTGTCACCTGGGGTCATACGTGGAGAACATGAAAGGGGGCAGCCTCGGTGGAAACCCTGACCCCAGAGCGGCCCTCACATTAATGGGATACCTTTGGTGTCTGGCGTGGCTGATGACCAAGCAGGTGTGAGGGTCAACACCCCCACACTGGCCCCGAGCTCTCCATGCCAGAGAACCTCAGGAAGTCAGGGCTCCACTGGGCCAGTCTCCTTGGAAAACAGACCAGAGATCCTCATTTCTCACTCCAAGTCCCAAACCTCCATGGTGGCACGCAGGGATCTGTCTGTGTGCTGGGGGTGTGCCCTGTCCTCCCTGCACAGCGGCACGTGTGTGAGTATCTGTGTGAGCAGAGAGCTCACAGACAGCACGAGGAACTGGGGGGAGGACGCTGCCACCGGCCGGATCCCTGGCAGTCCTGCAAGCACTTTCCATGCAGGCTTGCCTGTGAACCAGCCTGTGAACCACCACACTGTTGCTGCTGGTCTCCTAGCAACCTGAAGCCTCCCTCCCAGGAATTCGATGTTTACAAGCCGTCCAAACCCAGAGGACAACAAGGCTCTCAGCCCCACTGTGTCCTAAGGTGTTATTTAGAACAATTCACTCCTGGTTCAGGCAACGGGGTCTATCTAGGAGGAGCCCAGCAGGCTGATGCCACAGCATTTCTTAAACTTCGACAAACTCCACCCAGGGCAGTTCAGTGAAGACAAGCAGAGGGAGGGACTGAACTGCCCCGCCTCCACCAGGGTGGCCCGGGTGGCAGGGAGTTTGCATAGTCACTCAAATGCCCAAATCAGGCCAAGTTCTGAGAATGCTCTTTTTGTTATATGAAGTCTGCCGTTAGAATGAAAGTTTGGAAGCAGGGCTGTGAGAGGTCCCCAGGAGGCCCAAAGTGGACTTTTTTTTTTTTTTTTTTAAGAGACAGGGTATCACTCTGTCACCCAGGCTGGAGTACAGTGGTGCGATCATAGCTCATTGCAGCCTCGACATCCTGGGCTCAAACTCATCCTTCTGCCTCAGCCTCCCAAGTAGCTGGAACTACAGGTGCACACCACCACACCTAGCTAACTTTTTAATTTTTTGTAGAGAAGGGGTCTTGCTACGTTGCTCAGGCTGCTCTAGAACTCCTGGGCTCAAGCGATCCTCCTGCCTCGGCCTCTCAACGCGCTGGGATTACAGGCATGAGCTCCCATGCCCGGCTCTTGGAGCAGATCTCTTGAGAAGACCGCTCCTGAATGCCAAAACCAAGCAGTCTATTAAGAAGGGGCATTTGCTCTGGAAAGGGCGATACTAAGGCTACATATACCAGGTCAGCAGTGGCCATGGGCTGGGGCTGGGATCAGAGCTAACTATGAAAGGGTATAAGGAGGTTTTGGGGGGCAATGGAACTGTTTTATATTTTTTCATCCTGGTGGTGGTTACACAACTGTATGCCTTTGTTAAAACTTCCTGAATTGTACATTAAAATGGGTACATTTTGCTGTATGTAAATCTTATCTCTAGAAACCTGATCCCCACCAAAATATGCTCGTGAGGAGGAATGTCTTACACTGAGACACACACGCCCCCTTAATCAGTGTGGACCTGGGGAACAGCCCTCACTGACCGGCCTGAGGTCCTCTCTCAATCCAGGCCGCACGCGGAGACCTGCTCCTTCTGCCCTTCCACGGCCTAGGTGCCTGGACCTTCTGCCGCTTCGTGGTTGGACTCACAGCTCAGACCCCCACAAGCTACAGCTGCCCCTCCCTGCCCTGCTCCTGCGAGCCACCCAGCGTGTACAAAGCTATCTCCACCTCCAGGAGGACAGCCCCGCAGTCCCACGTCTGGGCCCCTTCGGTGTGGTGAGGACGGCCGGGGTGGGGACTGTGGCTCCCTCTACCGCGCGATGGGTCCCGGGGAGGGTGGCGGTGCAGGCGGGCCTCACCTTGTCATTGATGAGCAGCTCGATGGGGTTGTTGCCCCACTCGATCAGCACGATCTCGTTGGCCTGCCCCGGCACCGCGTAGGAGAAGGGGGTGCCAATGCCCGGCGAGGCGCTGGACCGCAGCCACAGGCAGATGGTGAAGGCGTACAGCTCGGGCAGCGTCTTCTTGATCTTGCCGTACAGGTAGTTTGTGCGGAGTGGGAGGGACACCTTGAACGCATCTGGTGACTTAAAGGCGCTGTTGCCTGGGGGTGGGGAGGAAGAGAGGCCAGCAGCGTGTTAGGCCACCCCCTCCCCCCACCCACCAGCACTGCCCAGAGCCACATCTTGCTAGATCCTCAAGAAGGTCCCTCACACAGCCTTGCTGGACCCTCCAGCAAATGACCAAAGACCACTCCATGCCAGCCACTGAAAGGCTGAAGTCCAGCAGGATTCAGGACACAAGAAGGAGTCCATGTCCTTAGGGAGCTTATATTCGGGAGGGGAAGGTGACATGAAACCAGCAGCAGGTATGCAGGGAAGGCCAGGCAGTGGCTCCGGCTAAGATGGGGAGTGGCTGGGGGAGGGAAGGCAGAGGATGCAGGGAAGGCCCGGAAAGGCCTGCAGAAGAGAACCCCAGACACAGGTGACAGCAAGTACAGGGCCCCAGGGACGCCCAGGAGAGGGAGGAAAAGGAAGATTTGGTGGGCACTGTGTGGGGCATGTTAGAGAATTTAGCTCCGTCTTTTAGGACAGGAAAAGAGGCCTCTTGAAATCTAGAAGAGAAAATGTTCTTGGATGGGTGTGGTGGCTCACACCTATATAATACCAGCATTTTGGGAGGCCGAGGCTGGAGGATTGCTTGCAGCCAAGAGTTCGAGACCAGCCTGTGCAACATAGCAAGACCCCATCTCTACAAAAAATTAAAAAATTGGTCAAGAGCAGTGGCTCATGCCTGTAATCCCAGTGCTTTGGGAGGCTGAGGTGGGAGGACTGCTTGAGCCCAGGAGTTCGAGAACAGCCTGGGCAACACGGCAAGACCTCATCTCCACAAAAAATATAAAAATTAGCTGGGCAGAGTGGCACACACCTGTGGTTCCACCTACTCGGGAGGCTGAGGTAGGGATCACTTGAGCCCAGGAGGTCCAGGCTGCAGTGAGCTATGATTGCATCACTGCACTCCCGCCTGGGTGACAAGAGGCTCTGTCTCAAAAAAAAAAAAAAAAAAAAAGAAAAGAAAACGTTCTGGTTCCTTCTAGTTAATACTCTCTTTTCACAAGTCATATTAGATGACTAGAAAGCTTGAGGAAGGAGCAGAAGAAAGGTAGATTTAATTTTCTTGTGTTAAGCCAGAAACTGCTTCCTTAGCCACATCTTATCACTTCAGCTATTTCCTTGAAATCTCGGCAGGATCTAGGAACTCTGGACTTGGGCTTAGAAGAAGGAAGTCTTACAGGGATCCAGGAACCCAATGAATACTTGTCGAGTGAGTGAGTCTGTGTCATTCCTCACAGGAAAGAATTGCCACTCCCGGGTCTTGACTCCACAACTTAACTCAGAAGTGGCTTTTTGGTCTAAATCCCTGACGAAAAGCACTTCGCTCTTTTCCTCCTCAAGAGAAGATTGAGTTTATTGATCGTTTCCTGTCGTCTGGAGCCAGTGGGAGGCAGGGGAACCGAAGCACAGGGTGTCTCTCCTCATTTAGGGGAACACACCTGGCCAGAGCCTCGGCCCTTCCAGACCTTCCTGGAATTGGTGAGAATCCACCGGCCACCCCTATGTCGTTGGCGCTTCTAAAATCCTTGAAAACAAACTCTAGAATGGGTTTACATAATTTCTAATGCAGCCGTGGTTGAAGTTCAAAATTAAGTAAACCATAGCAGCAGCCCTTATCCAGGCATCACAGATTCCAAAGTTTGTAGGACACCGTTTGATTGTGCCAGCTGTCATGGCAAAGGCTGCCCTCTTATTTGAGAACCAGACCCTGCCGTTGAAGGAAACTAAATGCCCTTCACTCATTCAACAAGTGTTGGTTAAGCATCCACAAGGGCTCAGACAGTCTCTGAGGCCATCAGAGACAGGCGGGCTCTCTGAAGCCAGAACTGCCTGTGTCACTGTGGAGTTAAATCAGTCCCTTCTGCAGAACATGAGCCAGAATAAACCTTTCTCCACCACAATCCCCCAAACTCATTTTCCCTCAGAGTAAGTAATACACATGAAAGGCTCTCAGGGGCCGCAGTTCACATCTATCTGAGGAGGGTTTCTGCAAAGGAGCACAGCAGAACCCACTATCCCCTTTCTAACTTCTCTGGAACAGGCAGTGTGTACATTCTAGAATCTGGGCTTCACGTGTTGCATGTACTCATCACATCTGCCAGTGGTGGTCTCCTGATTGCTCCTGACCTCCTAAGGATGGGCACCTCTCGATGCCACTGCAGAGCTGCTGGGCACCTGGCAAGGGCTGGGGAAGATCTGCTCACCCAAGAAGCCAAGGGGCCAGGCCAGAGTGAAAGCTGGGACTAGTCCCTCATTAGGCTGAAAAGCAAAACTGAGAGAGAGAACCAGAATGTCCCTACTCTCCCATTTTTGCAGGTTGCATAGTTGAGGCTCGGAGGCTCAGCAAAGTGAGGTGACGTATCCAAGGTCACACAGCTAGTGAATGATAGGCCAGGGGCCAGAAGTCCCTCTTTCCAAGACACGTAGCCACTCACACTTAATCTTCAAGTGGCAAATGACCATGTCCTTAATGAAGGCATCATTGTCTAATAAAGAGAAATGGCTGCTATACTTGCGGGAGGGCAGCCTTGCCAATCTGATACAACTGTGTGGGTAATACTGTCAGCTTGGTGACAACAGATAGGTTTAATTAGAGCTGGGAGAGCCAAGGGGCAGAGGAGGGGGCCTGTACCCTGAGAGCCAGTGCCTTTTATTTAAATAAAACAGCTTGGCGGTTTGGAGGAAACTTGGTTAAAACCAATTAAGGAATTAAAAGGCCTGACCAATAAATCAAACACTGCAGGTGGTGGAAAGGTTCAGCAGGGGATGGGCAGCCTGGGGGCTGGAAGAGAGGCAGCTTTGGTTTTCTCAGCAGCAACGTTTCTTTCAACACTGAGCCAGGCGGTGCCTGGACAGCTGGCCGGGACTCTGGAGGCCCTTGCAGAGGAGCAGATCTTGCAGCACAGAAAAGCAAGCAACCCTGGGCCCCGGATGGCAGGGGCGTCCATATGCCAGGGGTCAGGTGTTTGCTCAGGGCTCCAAAGAGCCTCGACCCAGCAGGGCTGAGGCCTACACACTGCTCCAGGCTGCAGCCTCCATCACCCCTCTGGGGGCTCCACCAACTTCACTCCCAGCTCTGCAATCTGCTGGCAACGTGAACGCAGGCATCGCTTCAGCTCTCTGACTTGAGTCCCTCGTCTGAACTAATACCTACCTTGCAGGGTCGTGGCAGGGGTTACAGAATGCCAAGTGTGGAACTCACAGTTGAGCATCTGGTCCCCAAGGGGTGGAGGCTGATGGACCAAAGGCCAGAGTCTCCCCACCAAGGCCCCCTGCCTGTCATGAGGTTGAGGTCTAGCTACTCGGGATTCAGCTGGATGTGTCTAAGAAACTTGGCCTCGTTTCCAATCACAGTACATCTGGGGGACTGGGCGTTTACACATCTCTCTACAATTGTCACAAACAGGACAAATATAAACTCAGAATTGCCCAGAAGATAAACTGGTCTGCAGATGATCACTTTCCTTAAAGCACATCCCAGAGCTGAGTTGGTGGAGCTTACAGAAGGATTCTAGATTTCCCATGGCAGGATGAAGAGAGACTGAGCTGCCTCTCTGGGGTGCATAAATGGCCAGCAGGGTTTTTGCCCTCATAGAGGGGAGCTTCCCCTCTGTGCCAGACGAGCTCTGAGGGCTTCCTGGGAAACTAAAGGATCAAGAGTCAGGCTGGCGGGGCCTGAGTCTGGACCGTTTCTTTCTGGCTGGTAACGGACAGGCTGGGGACGAAACGGACAGTCACGAAGTGGCAGCTTCTGGGTGGCCAAAGCTGTGATGATTGCTTACCTTAGGAGTAAGCCCAGCGAAATGACATCGGCCTTGAGTCAGAGAAAGAGAAGGGGGAGGTGCAGGTTGATGTGACTGTCACTGTTTACCAGCTAGTGGCCCAGGCCCCACTTTGGGCCCCTCTCCCCAAAAGATACATGTCCCACTGAGAACGGATTGTTTTTCTCGTCTACGAAACGGGTATACCAGGAGTCTGAGCTCCCGCCTGGCACGACTGAGACTCTGGCTCAGGATTCTGCTGTTTACCCACCTCCTTGTGGCAACTTGGCCACTGTGCAGAGGGAGATTTACAGCCATCAAAGTCTCTCACAGAGCCCTCCTCTCATTCCACAGCTCCCCTTTCGAGAGACAAACTACCTTTAGTGTGCCAGCTCCAAAGCCCTGGCTGTCCCGAGGATCCAGTGTGGCTCAGGCGGGGTCCACGGAGCCACGCTCACCTGTGCCTAGATGCTCCCTCCTCCTGTCATGGGAGGAGGGTCACAGCAGAGGCTGCTTTACCTTCAGGGATGGCTCCTGAGGCCACCCAGCAACAAAGGGGAGACAGAGAGGAAGATGTTTTGGAAACTCAAGAATCTAACAGGTAAGCCATACTCACGTTTTTCTGAGAAGGGCAAGGAAGAAAAGATGGCTTTTTCTGGAGGAAGAGACTAGGAAAGGGATGAAAGAGACCCGTGGCTTGTGGATGCTGGCTGTAAAATGGAACAGTAACACCAGCCCCTTCTCCATCTGCACCACCTCGGCCAAGGTCATTGGATGTTCTGCTATTGGGCATCCTCCTATCAGTGCATGGAACGGAGTCATGGGGAAGTGTCTTCATCAGGTTAGTGCCTCTGGGAAAATGCCAGTCCTATAAACACCCACTACAGGCAAATCTACAACTTCACATCCAAGCCACCCAGTCGTTTGGGGGTTGATGATGCAATCTGAATTATCCCCTGATCCCTCCCTCTCTGTCTCCTGTAGGAGAAACTTACTCACCACAGTGTGAGCAGAGAAGAGAAAGATGCAGAATCTGCTGCCAGGACTAGTTAAGAAGGGACTGAAATGCCCCTGTGGTTGCTTATCGAAGTTGGTCCTGGGCACATTCACTTTTCCCTGGATAATGCCAGTGGGGCTGGGGACTGGCAGCTCATTCCTGAAATGACCATGCTCAGTTACCTTTATTATTTGCTTACACACCCAGGAACCAGGCCCATGTGGTGTCACAATCCCTGCTGTCCATCAACTGGAATCACATGTCTAACCACAAGTGGTGAAAATCAGGCCACTCCCAGACAGAGAAACAAGCCAGGCACACACCTCGCTCCAGCTCGGTGACCCTCTGCAGCAGCGCGTTCAGGGTGCTCTCGGTCTTCTGCCGGTGAGCAGATGTCTCATTGTGCAGCAGGGACTTCTCATCCTCCAGCTCTGCCACCTTGCGCAGAAGCTGCCTCTCCAGCTCCCCCAGCCGCCGCTGGAGCACTTCACGGAAGTCGCCGGGCAGCCCAGCATTGGACACGTTTGCTCTGAGCTGGTGCTTTCAGCCACCGGGGAGAAGGGAGGAGCACAGAAAGAGTCAAAAAGAAATTGTGAAATGTGGCTGTGATGGCCCGACCACATAGGGAGAAGCTTCCAAAACTAAGAACTGAATTGTGCCACTGGCAGGCAGGGGAGCATCTCACTGGTGCTTTTTTGGTATGGAAAAGATTTCAAAGTCAGACAAGAATTACTTTGCTGCAATATTTGAAACTTGTGAATCTCATTTTCCCTTCTCAAAAAGCCGTTTTTCTCCTCTTACTAAAAAGTCAACATTCTAACCAACACCTATAATTCTATGCTGGGTAGATACCAAAATGCAGCTCTAGGATTTTCTCCTTTTTTAAGAGTAAATCGATGGTTACAGAAAGCCAAGGAGCTTTCACCTACAAATGAAAACAGCCCCCAGGTTCCGGTCTGGCACGAAGGTAAATAACTATGCATGCAGAGATGTTTCTGGAAAATGACAGATCTAAAACGTTGCTATTCTGAACTCCAGCAATCTTTGTTTTTAATGCTGTTTCTAAATCCTCACTTCCTATTTCTTTTTCTCCTCTACCATCATGTGGTTCTGGAGGCTGTGGCAGGCTGCCTGCCCATAAGTTCATGGCAAGCTACTGACCCTTCTCCACAAAGTGTTCCAAATTGTGAAATGCACATAATGGGATCTGCCTCGTGCCATTCATTGTTGCAAGGATTAAAAAACTAAATAATGTGCCTGACTTATTTAGTGCTCCAAAAATGTTAGCTGTTAGCAATCACAATGAATCAGGGGATATACAGATGCTGAAAATACTGTATTCAGCTCTCACGCCAAAAGAAACCCTCGAGTCATTTTTGCAATAATTACCACCTGTAATTTAAACCTAGTTTTGCTGAAAAGTATTTTCACAAAGGCTATTAGCAGCAATGTCCACACTTCTAAAAAAGGGTGGAGCCTAAAGATTAAAAATAATTGAAGATTTTTCTCTCAAAGTTCCAAACTGCACGCATCTTCCCTCCGTGGCGGGAGAGAGAGAGAAGGGAATAAGGTCCCCTCCCCTGAAGGGGACCAATCCGGAAGAGCATCTTAATGTGACCCAACTCGTAGGCAGGGGAGTCTTTGAAGTTAACCAGAGGTTACCTCTAATGCGCGCTCTGGGGTCTCCGGTGACCCCTGCCCTCGCCTCCCTGCAACCCCCATCCCCAGACTTCCGCCCCCTCTAGTCCAGCCTGACCTGATTTATAGAAAGAAACACCAGATGCCCGGGGCAGCTGACCTCCCGCGGCAGCCTCGCAGCAACCCGCATGGCCTGCGGGAGCTCCTCCCGGCTCGCAGAGATTTGGACATTTGCAAGAGGATAGAGGCTACCGCGTCCCCGGGTATTTGGCGCCCGCGGCTTGGTCGTCTGGGTTTGCCAGCCCGGACCTCGGGTAGTGCTCCGCGGATCCCGCCGGCAGTCCCGGAGCGTGGGGGTGGAATTTAAACGTTTCCTTCCAGCAAGAGCAGCGGTGTGGGAAGGGATACCACGCAGCGGAGTTCCCGAGCTGGATCTAGACCCCCGCCTTTCACCTTCAAGTCCAGCTCACCCCACGGACGATCACACCCTCCCCAGGGCCAGGACCTCTTTCCCCACCCTCCTGTGTCTTCCGCCCCCTACTCGGGGGCGTCCCCTTTCCTGGTCCCCCGCACTCCCCGCGGGCCGCTACCTCGAGGCTCTCCAGGCGGTCCTTGAGGGTCTGCAGCGAGCGGCTGAGCTGCTCCACGACGTGGCCGGGGTCCCGCGGTAGGTCGCCCATAGTGTCCTTGCCTGTGGCCCCTGTGCCGCGCGCCTTGCCGCCCGCCAGCCCCTCGCAGCGCGCTAGCTTGCCCGTAAGCTCACGGATGGCCTCGCGCTGCGCGCCCAGCGTCTCTTTCTGCTGCACGACGGTCTCGCGCAGCTGCAGCACAGCGGCCCGCAGCTCCTCCTCGGGACTCAGTGCGCCGCCCTGCATGGGCATCGCGGGCAGCGGGCAGCCGGCGTGCACCGCCTCCGGGGGCAGTGCAGTGCACACGAAGCGGCGGCCGGGCGCCGGGCTGTCCTGGGCCCCGGCGGCCACGGCGAGCGCCACGCTGGCGGCCAGCAGCGCCAGCATCCCGCTGCCGCCGCCGCGCTCAGCCCCGCATGGGCAGGCGGGCGCCGTCGGGGCGCTCCGCGGGAGGCGCCTTAGCGGCTGCCAGTAGCCGCGCTGTCGTCTGGAGGGTCGCGTGCACCACCGGGCCGACGTCTTCCGCCGTCTCACAACGGCACCCTCCGCGCTGCTCGGCGCTCTGGCCCTGCCCGGTCCGCGCGCCCTTTCTTAAGCTGGGGGGCGGAGGGGGCCGGCGCGTGGGGCGCGCGCCACGAGCTCTGATTGGCTCGGCCGGGTGCGCGTCACGCAGTGGGCGGGGCGGGGCGGGGGCGCTTCCCGTTGCGCGCCTGGCGGCCTGGCTGGCGCGTGGGCCGGAGCCTGAGGCAAGAGCGCGAGGTCCCGCGCCCCACCTCAGGAAAGGAGACGTGAGGTGGAGAACGACCTTGGGGCTCTCGAGTGCCTCGGCTGACTGTGCCCGGGCGCCCCTCGAACCCACCCGAGGACGCGGGCATCACAGGCTGAGGAGAAAGTGGGAACCCTTCGGTGCCACTTCCTCAGGGTGGCTTCCGGCGAGGCGCTGGGCCTCTCTGTGCGTTCGCCGCGTCCCTCAGGGAGGCGTTTTCTCCAGCAGGAGCAGCCCACCAGGCGGGACTCGAACCCCTACTGCTATAGCGAGCCACCCCCGCGGCAGGCGTGGGCCACCTCGTCAAGGCCCGGCCACCTCACTCTCGAGGCGGGAAGGAGCCGCACGACGGCCGCCTCCGGATGCAACGGTCCCCGGGACGCGCTCCACGGCCCCGCCTCCATCCCCCGCGCCGACTCGGAAAACGCTTGGAAAGAATCCCCGGGGCCTCGGGGACCGAGACCAGGACCAGGCGGTGGACGCTGACGGAAAGGAGGGGACACCCGGAGTTGGGGACAAAGTCACAAGGCCACTCGCAGAGTCCTCGCGCGCGTGTTCATCGACTGCCCCCTGGGCGGTGACCTTATTCAGCAAGACCTGAGCTCGGGGGGCAGGGTGACATCTGACTGGAGTCCTGGCGATGGAGCCACGTGGTCAAACAGTGCCCGGTCCTTGTAACCAGGGGGCCCGCAGTGTCACCACTTCCTCAAAGTGAGGCCACTGCCCTCAGCTTCTTGGAGACAGTAGATATGAGCAGAAACCCCCAAAAGTCAGGAGCAAATTTGTTTCAGAATCTCTCCAAATCTGTGGCTTAAAACAAGTTCAGAGGGATTTTGATGCACAGCTACAGATTGAGCTGGTTTACTGCACATTTATAAATGGAAATCTTTATTTCTTTTCCTCTCTTATGTTTTTAAGAAATCCTGTTGCAACGTCATTAATCACGTTATCCATTATACCAGAAACAAATGGATTTGTCACTTGTGCGCAGAAGCCGAGGTTGATTCTGAAAGCAAATTGTATCAAAAAAAATGAAATTATTATGATAATATAAACTAGACTGCAGTGATTAATCTCTAGAAACCAAATTCTGACCCGCTTTGCACATTAAACAATAGCTTCTGTTATGTAAATAGTTGTGGGGTTTTCAAGGACATTATTGCTAAATTACAAGAAAAGTTCTATTCATGAAAATCTCTTCGTGGATAAAAATGAGAGACAGGAACCTGGTCTACAAAGTGTCCAAACCAGAGGACAATGGAAGTAATGATGGTCCAGGTAAGAATATTCATTAGCAGAAAAAGGTATGAATGGGAGATTTGGGGTGAGTAATGGGCTCATGTTTCTGTTAGCCTGCATCCCCAGGAGGTGTCAGTTTCACCTTGTAAGTATGACCTTGACTGGACTCATTCTTCCCACATCCTTTTTCAGCTGGATGAAAACTTGAAAAAGTTCAAATAAACCTACATATGCACAAATTACAATAATGAAGGCAACAGGGTTGCAAAGCGCTTTATGCCTTGTTACATTTCAGATGATTCATAAGGCACCAAATCCAGACGTTTTCAAAATTATTCAGATAACGATGTGACTTTTCCATTTTCACTCATAGCTTTGATGTTCCTCTTTACTTGTAGACCTAGTGGCCCTTAATTGGATGTGACAATAGAGTATTATCATTCCTATATTGTTCCATATATCCTTTCTTGACACACAGACTGATATATTCATATTTGCAACTACTTGAAATAGAAGCTTGTTCCTTTAATAATTAAACAAAATCAAGTGTATTTCCAGAATTCTAATTTCCTCCTGAACAAAGAAAGAGTAAAAATAGCATATATCCCAATATAATTACTCCTAAACGTCTTAAAAGAGATTCCAGTATGAGAAGTGATCAGTGAAATTGCCAAAGCTCAAATGGAAAGACCCAGACATTTGAAATGTTATTTTCTTTGGAGGCAGTATAATTAGAGGCTTAGTTAACAGAGTACATGCTATTTACAGTTTTATCTTCTTGGTGCAATGAAAAGCCTGCTGGCTTAGGAATGAGGGATCCAGTGCTAATTCTAACTCTGTCACTAGTTAATTGGTTTGGGGCAAGTCACTTCTCCTCTCTGGACTTCAGTTTTCTTGCATATAAGATAAGGGCGAGGGTGGAGGGCCAAGCACAGTGGCTCATGCCTGTAATCCCAAAACTTTGGGAAGCCGAGGCGGGCAGGTCACAAGGTCAAGAGATCGAGACCATCCTGGCCAACATGGTGAAACCCTGTCTCTGCTAAAAATACAAAAATTAGCTGGGCATGGTGGCGCCCGCCTGTAGTCCCAGCTACTTGGGAGGCTGAGGCAGAAGAATCGCTTGAACCCGGGAGGCAGAGGTTGCAGTGAGCCGAGATCCCGCCACTGCACTCCAGCCTGGCGACAGACGGTGACTCTGTCTCAGAATAATAGTAATGATAATAATAATAATTTTGAAAAGATAAGGGGATTAGACTCAACTGTCTAAAGGTGCTTCAACTGTACTCAAGAGTTTGGTAGTTTGGAAAAGAAGGAATCACTGTTGGTGTGAGGAACGTTTCAGAAACTTGTTTTTTCTGTGTGTGTTATGAACCACCTATAGCCAAAGGTGAATGTGGAAAGGCAGGGTCGTTGTGTAGTACAGCAGGTAAACCTTCATACACAGAGATGCTGTAGCTGTGGCTAAAACCTGCTCTCGACAACATGAAAGCTCATACTGGATTTACTCACAGCACAACAACTTTGTCTACCTGAAAGATCCTGCATGTATGACTCATGCTACCCATGAGGATGGTTATGTGAGTGGCAGAGACCAGAGCCCACAGATTTTCCTCCACTTGAAAAGTCGTGCAGATCTGCAGCAGTGAATCAGCTCCACCTAATCTCTTAGTGTAACTGATGCTGCAGCATAGTAACCACCCACTCATTCACTATGTCGGCTGGTCCCAGGTCAGCTGTGAGCCCAGTATGGACTTAAACCGTGTGCTGGGAATCCTGATGAGCTCATTCCGCCTCCATTTTATTGCCCCATCTGTTTGGTTCTCTTGTTCTTCTCACATGCATTTTTATCTTGGTCTTCTGGGAAATGTGCTAATTTCCACCATGGTGTGAGAGGATCCCATCTCATACTTTCTTACATTTCCTCCTGTCTTTCTCAGTGCCACTTGGGAAGTCAAGAATGAGAGTGTGAGCTCTAACAGAATCCAAGGACAGCTTCCTGCAAACATGAATCGGGAACTGTCCTCGGTGCTGAATTTCAATAGGAAGGGGGGAAATAAGAGACACGTGTGTGTGTAAAATTCAGTGCAGATAAAACAGAATTTGGAAGCTCCAGAGGATCCTTACTAACACACTTTTATGCTTAAAATGCTAAGACGCTTTCAAGAGTGGATTTTTTTTTTCACTAGATTAAACTGCATGGTAGTGTAGAAAGGGCTTGAACTTTGGAGCCAGACAGCTTTAGTTTCAGTCCCAGTTTTATGAATTGCTACTTTACCTTGAAAGAGTGATTTAACCTCTCCCTGCCTCAGTTTCCTCATCTCTAAAATCAAAGCTAAATTTACTACAAAATATTGTTGTTAGCCTTGAGTGAGATAATGTAAGTGAACATGTTTGGCATATAGCCAGTGCACAATAGATGATAATTATCCTTTTCTTCCCCTTTTCTCCACTGAATTTAGACCAGGATTATGTAAGTCCCTTTAAAAACAAAGCTGAAGAAAATTCTTCACTTTCTGCAATATTCTTTGGAATTAAATAAGGCAAGAATACTTGAGAAAGAACAGGCCAACCTCCCAAGAGGAAAGACAAGGGATGAAAACTTCAGGAAAATATACTGGTGTCTCAGCAAGACAAAGATATACTACTTTGTGGGTTTTTTTTTTTTTTTTTTTTTTTTAGAAAAAAGGATAAAGCATGATGTTATTGAGCTTTAATCAGAGAAGTCAGTCAAAGTGAACTATTTCATACCTACACTTGGGATATATCACCAGACCGTGTGCCTGGACCCCACTAAAACATTTGTAATATTTAACATCTCAATGATTCTGAATTTGTATTACTACGAGATCCAAATAGATATAGGCCCCTCGGATAAAGCAAAATGTTCTTTCTTCAGTGCATCTGGGTTCTTATTGAATAACATATTTCTGGCTAAATTTTGGGAGCATGTGAGATGAGACACTGAGTTTCAGGAAGTGGTGTCCCTGTACAAGTATATTATCACATGTGGCTAGAGAGCTATAATTTAGGGGAATTGGTTGTTCATATTACTCAACTGGTTCAACAAACCAAAAAAGGCTTTTGTGGCATCCTCTGATTTCAAGCGATAAAATAAGTCACCGGATATACCAGGGATAATGTCTTACCTCAGTTTTTAAAAGTAAAAGGATAATAGACTGGGAGTGGGAGGAGACTGAAGGAAGGAACATCATCAACTTGGTTTGCTTTGAGAAAATCTTCATGAATGTAGTCTCAATTTCTCTATATTGGGAAACACTAAGAAAGTGCCCCACTTTCACACAAGTTACAAGTGGTGAAATTGGCCTATTTCTGATAAAGACATGTGGCTCAATATCTCTGTATGATTCAGGCACACAGGTAGCTTGTATGAATCTTTGAAAGTGAGAGTTTGAAGATATTTTATAGAATTTTGAAGACTAGGAAACAGTTTGAGAAAGGTTAAAAAGTCATATGGCAGCTAGATAGGAAGACTAAGTTTTGGTGTTCTACAGCACTGTAGGGTGAGTATAACTAATGATAATTTATAATGTATTGTCAGACAGCTAGAAGAGAGGATTTTGAATGTACCCAACACGAAGAAATGATAAATGTTTGAGGTGATGGATATGCTAATTACCCTGATTTGATCATTATACATTGTATGCATGTATTGAAATATCACTCTGTGTCCTATAGATAGATACAATTATTACATGTCAATTAAAATTATTTTAAAGTAAAGACTTCCCCTCCCCACAAAATAAGTTCAAAACCATGCTAAAAAGATCATATGGCTACTTAACAGCAGGGCCATGCTGGAACTCAGGCCCTCTGGTTTCCAGTAAGGGCTCTTTTCTCTGTATCACTCCCTAACATACTCATTAATCTATTAGAATGCTTGGTTTCTTCTTCAATAACAGCTTTCTTAAAAATCAGTAATTTGCCATTAATTCCAATGACCCCTTTTCTGTCATTCTCCTGGAACTCATTGGAGCATTGAACATTGTTGGCTAAGTCTTTTTTATTAGAATTTTCCAACATTGGTTTCTATATTGTATTCTTCTGGTTTTCTTTTTTGCTTTCTGAACACTTTTTCCTTTCTTTCTTAGTTTCTGCATCTTCTTTCATTACCTGCCTCCTCAACACACATATTCAAAGTTGAACTGTCCGTAGCTCTCTCCTTTCTCTCACGATACTCTCTACCTTAACAGTCTTAAGTTTTTAAGTTATATTAGTGATTCTTTGTTCATTTTCTGCTTCTATGACAGAATATCACAGGCTCAGTAACTTGTAAATCAAAGAAGTCTATTTGGCTTATGGTTCTGGAGGCTGGGAAGTCCAAGAGCATAGTGCTAGCATCTGACCTATAGTGGAAAGGTGGAGGGCAGAAGCAAGTGCACATATCTGAGAGCAACTGTGGGAGAGAAAGCACCAAGGGCTGGGCTTGCTTTTATAACCACCCACTCTAGTGATAATTAACCCATTCCTAAGATGATTGCAATAATCCGTTCATGAGAGCTCCCTCCTCATGACCCAATTAATCCATACTTGGCCCCACCTCCCAACACTGTTGCTTTGGGCGTTAAGTTTTTAACACATTAACTTTTTAAATTCTTATTTTAAGTTCTGATATACATGTGCCGGATGTGCAAGTTTGTTACATAAGTAAACATAATACAGGAATTTTGAGGGACACAAACCATAGCAGAAACTATCTATACTGAGTTCCAGATTATACCAAACCAATTGCATGTTGGACATCTCAAAGATAAACTACCCATACTTCTAACTCAATATGTCAAGTAAACTTATTGTTCTCTTTATTTTCCCTCTATTCTTCCTCCTGTTTCCTATTTCTTATGTCATTAATGCTTTCCAAGTCATTCAAATTCAAAACTTTGGAGACATCTGTATCTCCTCCACCCCCAATTTTATTCAAATTCTAGTTCATTTCTAAGTCCTAATTCTGCTTGTACAATATGCCAACTCTATTCTCACAGCTACAATCGCATTACTTCTGTTCTAAACTATACAGCTGCCTCTAACTGAACGTTCCAGCTCTACAATGTCCATTTCAGCTTGTATATTCTATTGCCAGGTCAGTTTTCCTAAAGTACAGCACTAAAGCATTGAGCTGCACTGCTCGGAAACCTTCATTATTTCTCTATGCAAATGTGTAAAACTCTTCAGTCTCCATCATTTTCCCCCACACCCTCCTATTCATTCCAATTTTTACTATATCCTTCGATCTACCCTCACTCCAAAGTAAACTTCTGCTTTTCACACATGACCCATATTTTTCATCCTCTGGCACTGGGACTCAGGTTGTTTCCCATATCTGGAGACAGATCTGAAATGATCTTTCTTCCATCTCTAGAACCACAAGACCCACTCATCCTTCGCTGCTTACACACTACTTCCTCCACAAAGCTTGCCCTGATTTTGTTCAGTTTGAAATGACACCATAACATTCTTTATTTCTCTTAGTACTTTAAGCCCTGTATTATAATTATCTTTTCTACTGGATTATGAGCTTTTTAATGGCAACATCTAGGTCTGATGTACTTCCTTCTTTCAATAAATATCTCTTGGATGTCATTGTACACAGCCATAATAGCATTGTGGGAAAGAAATGAAGGTTTTGCTCAACATGTAATCAATCCATTCTTCAACTTTGTAAGAACAAAGTCACTGTGTTAGAAAACGGGACATTTTCATGGAGAAGTTGGAAATTAAATTAGCCCTTGGAAAGGGTAATGGAGGGTATGGTAGATAGGAAGGGCTGGGTATCTGAAAGAGGGGGCAAAAGAAGGGAAAGTTGAAGCCATTGGAGTAAAACAAGATATGTAGTTAGTAATCTCTGACTTTCAGCCCTCTGTTCCAAATTGGTTCTCTGTTTCCAAGGATACCTTAGGATAAATTTATCTCATTTCCAGCAGCTATCACTCACCTACCATCGTAAGGAAGGCCAGGGCCATTATTTTAGACAGGTGACCAAAACATCTACTTGCAAGAATGAACAAAGTGAGTAGTAACAATGTTCAGTTTTTAATTGAGCAAAGGGAAGTGGGAATTTGAGTCTGAAATGTCTACACATTCCAGACTTTCTGAAATTCTTCCATCTGGATTCCCAGATGGAAGTGTCAAAAAGGGGGGGGGGTTTTTTTTTTTTTTTTTTTTTTTTTTTTTTTCAGGCTCTATAACACCACTTGGTAGGGGTTAAAGTGAAATTATAAAGGAACAGACCTCTCTCCCAGCACTATTACAGGTTCTGAGACTGAGAAGCAACTGAAATTAGAGGGTCAGAGCCAAGACAAGTTCTCCAATGGTATATTCTCAACAGATTAGGTTCAGTGCAGCTTTGAGCTTTGAGCTAAAATTCTTATTGGCCTTTTCATCTCGTTTAATCATTTATTCCCCCCAGAATCCTGATGTTCATACCTGGGATAGCCTTCTCTTAGCTGAATGAAAAATGCAGAAAGACTGCATACCTGAGACTTCTATCAGAGAGGAATTGTACCATTATCAGCCTGCATCAGGAAAATGTGTTCATCTATTTTCCAGATGTCCCATTGCCATCTCCACTCAGCCCTAGACCACAGGAAGTGAATTAAACCTCTCATGTACATTTGCTGCCTTTGTTGCAGAAGTAGCAGCTCATTCCATCCGGATTCTTTCTTCTTTTGCTCTGTGATTCAGTCTAGCTAGCGAACAGCCCATCTGGGTTAAAGGAGGTAGGAGATATTTCCCTTAAATATAAGCAGCCTAAATAAATCAATTCTCCAACTATGACTTTCTTCTCTCTTCAACAAGAATCAGTTAAGCAATCTTTATTTTACTCCCTAACTCAAATGAATCCCAGTTGGATTCATTAGGAAATAGTTTAAAACCCTTAGAATGAAGAAAAAATGTTTTGTGTAAAGTGATACTGTGTTATGATTGTTTTTAAGTCTAGCTTCCTGAAAACTACATAAGATAGTAAAAGGGTTATGAGAACAAAGGCATCATAATGTATTTGCAGCCTTGAGTCTTTGGGTTTGACAGAGAAGGTCAATTTAATAATAATAAAAAAAAATCTTATGGCATATGAAAGCAAAAAGAATCTGAGTCAATGTGTGGTATTTTAGGCCAAAGCTTAGACTTCATTCTTTTTATTGTATTTCATATTTTCCTTTGCCATTTTGGCACTAAAAAGAATTCTCTCAACATTGAAGCCCTGTAATAAAAAAAATATGCATTAAGTATGCTACTTGAAACTGCAGTGAATGTTTTGATGTTTAATCTTTATCTTTAAACAAATAAGTGGTATCGTGAGTTCTGGTTTGAAAACCACCTAAGCCAGGAAATATAAAGAATGCATGTGTTTGCTGGTGAGGGAGCAGAGTGTCATTTTCTTTGCATTTGAAATCAACATTAATCCTCAGATTATTATATAATTGCAATTCATGATGCTTCAAATCTTACTGAAAGTTATGCTGATAGAGTAAACTGGCCAGGAAATATTATCTCCACTGGTAGTGATAAAGGATAAATACTTTGATTTTGTTTACTTCCGTGTCTCCAGCACTAAAACAGTGCCTGGTATATTGTAAGTGTGGTTTACACTTACACAAGTGTAGCACATTGTAAGATTCTGGTGGTATAGTATCTTAGAGTAAAAGGTTCCTAACTTCCTGCTCTAGAAGCTTACTTAATGACCTAATTTGCTTCTGAAAATTGCAGGCCAGACTACTATATTGGAATTTTAATTTTACATTGGAAATCTCTACATCTGGGAAAAACAACAGAAACAAAAGCCTGCCTTTTGGGGAATTAGACAATGAGGGAATGGCCTTGCCCCAGAGAAAGAATGAAAATCTTAACAGGAGATGTTATGAGGAGACGAAGCCAAAAACAGAGACTATCTCTAAAAAGACCTTTCCATTGGAATAAGCCTCAGCTATTCTTTTCTTATCATTGCAATTAACATTCCTTGTGGAACCTCAGCCACCACCCAAGCCATACAGACACACACATACACACACTCTGCAAATGGAATCTTAGGAATACAAAGCAAAAACGTGAAGGCATTCATTTACCTCCCACATTGCTTATGTGCTGATTGTCATAATTTTAGAGCTATAATATTTGCTGTAAGCACAACACTTGCAGAATCTTTGAACTGGCCTGACTTGAACAGGAGTTATTTCTATGATGCTCCCACGCTTGTGGGCTGATATTGATAACGAGGTTACACAAAGGGCTTTTTGGTCCTCTTAGCCAAATTGAAAGTGACCCCTCTGAAGTTTTGTTGAATCATCAATCATCATTATAAGCATATGCCTTTAGAAGACTATTTTGACAACTCTAAAATAGAAACGGCTTTGTCAAAAGATAGCACATTGACCCACTCTGTGATCAGTATCTGAGCTGACGGATTGGAAAAGAATGAAATTGAAACTCAATTTCACAACAGGCCTTACTGTTGGAAGAAATGAGAAGCAACCAGGAACATAAATGGCAGAATGAGGGGGAGGGCCTGCCCAGCATATTTTCACACATTTTCACATCTTTTCTAGTACCTATGGTAAGACCAGAAAATATGGTTTAAGAAGTTCTGGTTGTGAAATAAGATCTTGGAGGTCATGTGAAATAGTTTAATGATCTAAAAGCTCAGCTTGATCCCTATTCTATTATGATCACTTTTATTCCAGAGAGAACATCCTAATCCTTGGACACAAGAAATATTGAATAAAGAATTCATTGTGGTAATGGATTCTGTTCTCTAAGTTACTATCCCACCCATTGGATGGCAATAAATTATGTCATGAAATCCCCAGTTCTAAAGATGGAACATCCCCATCTTTAGAAATTAAGATTTTTTTTTTTTTTCTCTTTGAGAGACACTGTTAAGAGAATACAAAAACAGTTAAGCAAAAGACTTGGAGAAAATATTTTCAGATTACAGATTTCACCAAGTACTTTTATCCAGAATATATAAAGAACTCTCAAACTCCAGCACAAGAAAACAACCAACACAACTCACAAATGGTAGAAGATTTAGACAGATGCCTCACCAAAGAGGATCTACAGGCGGCTAATAAACACATGAAAAGATGTACAACATCATTAGTCATTGGAGAAGTGCAAATTCCAGCCACAGGATACTGATACACACCCACTAGACTATCTAAAATAATAAACAACGGAACACACCAAGTGTTAGCAAAGATGTGGAGAAACCTGAATGCTTGTCTATTGCTGTAGGAATGTAAAATGGTACAACCACTGTGGAAAACAGGTTTTAAAAAATTAAACATATGCTAACATTTCCTGACATTCTATTCCAATGTATTTAACAAAGAGAAATGAAAGATACCTTTATACAAAGACTCGTACATGGATGTTGATAGCAGCTTTATTTGGAATAGCTGGAAAGTGGAAACAATCCAAATATTCACCAATAAATGTGTGGATAAATAAATTGTGCTAAATACTCAGAAATGAGATGGAATGAACTATTAATATATGTAACAACACAGATGAATCTCAAAACAATTATGATTGAGGGAAGGCAGAAAAAGAAGATTAGTACTCATAATTCCACTTATGTGAAATTCTACAAAATGCAAAACAGATCTGTATGTCTATAGGGACAGAAAGCAAATTAGCAAGGGAGGATGGAGAACTGGAGAGAGCCTGGGAAGAATTACAGATGGCCAAAAGGAAACTTTCAGGAATGATGAAATCTTAGTCCATTTGTGCTGCTATAAAGGAATGCCTGAGGCTGGGTAATTTATGAAGAAAAGAGGTTTATTTGGCTCATGGTTCTGCAGGCTGTACAGGAGGCATGCCACCAACATCTATTCTGGTAAGGGCCTCAAGCTGAATCCACTCGTGGAAGAGGAGCTGGTGAGGGCAGAGATGACATGGTGAGAGAGGAAAGCGAGTTAGGGTCTTTTTTTTTCTTTTTTTTTTTTTTTTGAGACCGAATCTCACTCTGTTGCCCACGCTGGAGTGCAGTGGGGCAATCATAACTCACTGTAACTCCGACTCCGGGGCTCAAGCAGTCCTCCCACCTCAGCCTCCTGAGTAGCTGGGACTACAGGCATGTGCCACCATGCCCAGCAAATTTTTAAAAACATTTTTGTAGAGATTGGGTCTTGCTCTGTAACCCAGCCTGCAATGCAATGGTGTGATCATAACTCACTGCAGCTTCAAACTCTGGGCCCCGAGCGATCCTCTGTCAGAGTCTTTTTAGCAGCCAGCTCCTGTGGAAACTAATACTGTAAGAACTCACTCATTAGCCATTCATGAGGAATCCAACTCCATGACCCAAACACCTCCCATTAGGCCCCACCTCCAACACCAGAGTTCAGATTTCAACATGAGGTTTGCAAGGACAAACAATCAAACTATAGCAGATGGATATAGTCTTTATCTTCATTGTAGTGATGGCTTCATGGATTATACATCTGTAAAAATTTACCAACTTGTACGCTTCAAATATGTGAAGTTTATTTTATGTCAATTATACCTCAATGAAACTTAACAAAAATAGAAAAATAAATAAGCCAGTGATCACCAAAGAAGATACAGAAATGACTAGTAAGTACATGAAAAGGCACTCAACATTATTAGTCATTGGGGAAATGCAAATCCAAATCATTACACACCAATTCAAATGGCTAAAATAAAAAATACTTAAAGTCCTGAGGGCTGATGAGGACATGAAGCAACTGGAACCCTCATACATTGCCTGTAGGAACACAAAATTATACAGCCATTTAGCAAAACTGTTTAGTGGCGTCTTATAACGTTAAACACACGCTTGCCTTATGACCCACCAAC
Source organism: Piliocolobus tephrosceles (assembly GCF_002776525.5). Classification (NCBI taxonomy): domain Eukaryota; kingdom Metazoa; phylum Chordata; class Mammalia; order Primates; family Cercopithecidae; genus Piliocolobus; species Piliocolobus tephrosceles. The sequence goes on along the minus strand of NC_045441.1, from coordinate 7,398,153 downwards.
CTCAACTCCTAGGTATCTGCCCAATAAATGAAAACATTTGCTCACACAAAAACTTGCACACAAATGTTCATAGAAGCATTTTTCGGAATAGCCAAGAAGTAGAATGATCCAAGTATCTATCAACTGATGAATGGATAAACAAAATGTGGTACATCCATACCATGGAAGACTACTCAGTAATAAAAGGAAAGGAACTGCTATGACATGGATGAACCTTAAAAACATTATACTAAGTGAAAGAAACCTACATAACATGTAATTCTATGTATAGGAAGTGTCCAGAAAAGACAGATTTATAGACAGAAAGTAGATTAGTAGTTGCCTTGGGCTGGGGTGGGAATAGCAATTGATTGCAAATGAGCGAAGTGGTCTTCTGGGGGCGACGGGAATGTTCTGAAACTAAATTGTGATGATGGTTACACAACTGTAAATTTACTAAAAATAATTGAATTGCACCCTTAAAATAGGTGAAATTTATAGTGTGCAAATTATATACTAATAAAGCTGTTTAAAAAAAGGTGATATATCTAACCTGGACAACAAAGTAAGACTCGTCTTTAATAAAAATATAAAAAATTAGCCAGGCATGGTGACATGCTCCTGTAGTCTCAGCTACTTGGGAGGCTGAGATAAGAGGATGGCTTGAGCCCAGGAGGTCAAGGCTGCAGGGAGCCATGACTGGGCCACTGCACTCCAGCCTGGGAAACTGAGCAAGACCCTGTCTCAAAAACAAAATTGTTATCACCAGTAGCTGGAATGTAAGGCCCCAAGAATACCTGCTGGGATAACACAGTTATACGTAGACACGTGTCCATGTGATGTAACACAAAGAAATGATTGTACAATTGAGATCACGTACATGAGATCACATTTTTGTACATGTGAGAATGTATAGATCTAAATAATGCAAGCTTATGATGTAACTGTACATATACATTAACAGATACACCTGAAAAATTGTAATTGTGCATTTGAGATGACATATACACAATGAGATGGCATTTATTTTGTTCTGTTTTGAGACAGGGTCTTGCTCTGTCATGTGCAGGATGGAGGGCAGTGGTGCTATCATAGCTCACTGTAACCTCAAACTCTTGGGCTCAAGTGATATTCCCACCTCAGCCTCCCAAGCAGCTAGGACTATAGAAGCATGCCACCACACTCAGCTAATATTTTTAATTTTTGTAGAGACAGTGTCTTGCTGTGTTCCCTAGGCTAGTCTTGAACTCCTGACCTCAAGGGTTCCTTTCATCTTAGCCTACCAAAGCACTGGGATTACAGGCATGAGCCACTGCACCTAGCCATGAGCTGACATTTGTAATGGCCTAGCATAGAAATGCAATATAATTTTAGTAGAGGAAAGACCAATAATACATTTTCATCTATTAAACGTTAATTTATTTCCTCCCTTCTGACCATAGAGTCCTGGCTTATGACATGAGTAACCTATTTTTTACTCTGAACCATCTCGTCTTATTACTCACTTTGACCTCAATAAGAAAAACATAACCGTTAAGCCTTCTGTGGCTCTCAGACTCATAAACTCGTAGTCCAAGGCCTTGTTTATGCAGCACTCCATTTATTCTGGGACATTTCAGGTGAAGCCAAGACGATTTCTTTCTGAAACAAGATACTTTCAATAAAACTGCAAAGAAGAAAACCACGACCTCTTAAAGAAGTAGATTGGGTAAAGATACAGAAATTTTAAATGTATATATTCTTTAGTTTCTGCAGGAGGCCAAGGCCAGGGCTGGAGCTGAGTTAGTAAAAATCCGCGAGGAAGAACAGATAAGCAATTTTCAACCATTCATTTGGACCTTGACTGCTTTTTTTCCAAGGTTAAGTAAAACTGATCCTTAGAGAACCTTCCTGACATAATATAGAATAAACCAGCTACATAAACCTGTAAAAGTAATACAAGTATTTTACAACACTCATTCTCCCGCCCTCCTTTCCTTCCTACCTCGCCTCCTCCTCTTCCTCCTCCTCCTCTTCCTCCTCGCTTGCTCTCTCTTTCCCTTTGTCTCTCACACACACAGGTACACACACTCTCTCTCTCGCCCTCTCTTCCCTCTCACCCACCCTCAATACAGTAAATCTGTGAAAGAATCCTCCTGGGTGATATTTCCTCATCTGTAAAATGAAGACTTGCATGATCTCTAAGGCCCATGAGAGCATCTGCTTCAAAATGTTATGAGATATACTGCTTGGTTGATCACTGTGGTTCTAGCAAAGCCAAAACTAGGCTATATTTTAAGACTCAGACTAAAAACTTGCATGGTATTGTGCTATACAACGTCAGAACATTGAATAATTTTTTAAAATCTAGTAAAGCAATCTGTTCATGAGGTCTGAATGACACCAGAGTGCCAATGTCTTAGTCCATTTTCTGTTGCATATAGCAGAATACCCGAAACTGGGTAATTTATAAATAAAAGGAATTTATTTCTTACAGTTATAGAGGCTGAGGAAGCCCAGGGTTGAGGGACTGCATCTGGTGAGAGCCTTCTTGGTGAGGGGAACTCTGCAGAGTGCCTGGATGGAGCAGGGCATCACATGGGGAGGGCCTGAACGTGCTAGCGCAGATCTTTCTTCCTCTCCTTTATAAATTATGGCCACCAGTCTCACTCCCATGACAATCCATTAATCCATTAAGGGGTTAATCCATTCATGAGGACAGAGCCCTCATGATCTAATCGTCTCTTAAAGACCCCACTTCTCAACACTGCCGCATTGGAGATTGCATTTCAACATGAATTTTGGAGGGGACACGTGTTCAAACCATAGCAGCTGGTTTAACTGACTTTTAAACACTGATCAAAATTCCATTCATATAAATGAACATCAACCCTGCCTGGACATTAGAATCACCCAAGGATTTAACCAGTCTGAGGTTGGGGCAATGAGGTGTTTTGCTGTCTTTGGTGCTGTGATTGTTGACGAGTTCAGGCTATGCAGTCAGGTTTGAGAACTCCTAATTTATACTGTACCAGTATCAAGATGTAAACAGGCTGAAGTCCAAGCTTCACATACTTGAATATTTGGATTTAGCTGGTTAGGGGTAGGTCCAGCCTAAATCTGAGACAACATCAGGGAATTAGGAATTTTTCTTCCCTGAACTCCCAGGTCTGCCAACCCCTGGGTGGGGTCACTGTGAATTTTTTTAAATGGCCACTTGTTGCAAAGCAAGTATATTTTCAATATTTTTAATTACACAAGCGATACTCACTCTTCATAGCAATTTGAATAGTTAAGAGGTAAATAAATCTTAAAATAGTAGTCCCTTCCTCATTTCTCCTCTAACACAACTTCCTGGAAGCCTGAGATAAGTTACCTTAACAGTCAGGAGTATATATATCCTTCCATTCTGTGTATTAAAATACATGCACAAACATATACAAATATATAAACTCATATATCACGGTTTTGTGATTTTCACTTCCTTTTTTGTGATATACAGAAAATAGATATTTCTGTATTAATTTTTTTTTCTGCAGTGTTCTTCATTCACTCAATCTGTATCGTGAGACTTCGGAAAAACCTGGTAGATTAAATACCCTCCTGCAACCTCACTGAAAGTGGCAGAAAAGGGATTAAAACGGATATGAGCTGCAAGGATAAAGAGAACTACAAAGGAGAAGAGAACAATAACACCTTAGAACAATAAAATCTCAGAACAGGAGAGCAGATGGACTAGCTGAAATTGTCTTAGGAGATGAGAGAAATAAAAACTGGACATTGGAGAGAGACCCCAGTTCACTGCTTTTTTTTTTTTTTTTTTTTTTTTTTTTTTTTGAGATAACAGTCTCACTCTGTCACCCAGGCTGGAGTGTAGAGTGGTGCAATCTCGGCTCACTGCAGCCTTCACCCCCCAGGTTCAAGCAATTCTCCTACCTCAGCCTCCCGAGTAGCTGGGATTATAGGTGCCCGTCACTGTGCCTGGCTAATTTTTGTATTTTTGGTAGAGATGGGGTTTCACCATCTTGGCCAGGCTGATCTTGAACTCCTGACCTCATGATCCACCTGCCTTGGCCTCCCAAAGTGCTAGGATTACAGGCGTGAGTCTTTTTTTTTTTTTTTCCTTAAGACAGGATCTTGTTCTGTCACCCAGGATGGAGTGCAAGGGTGCAATCTCGGCTCACTGCCACCTCTGACTCCCGGGTTCAAGCGATTCTCATGCCTCAGCCTCCTTAGTGGCTGGGATTACAGGCATGTGCCACCATGCCTGGCTATTTTTTGTATTTTTAGTAGAGACAGGGTTTCGCCATGTTGGCCAGGCTGGTCTCGAACTCCTGACCTCAAGTAATCCACCCACCTCAGCCTCCCAAAGTGCTGGGATTACAGACGTGAGCCACTGTGCCCGGCCTACTGCTTTCTAATACAAAATCTCAGATGGAGGCACTGGGGACCCAGACGCCTCTCATAGTGGGTATGGAGTTCAGGCTGGACACTGGAAGATCAGCTGAGACACTGCAGGAGAAGCACTTGGATCCTCAAATGCCATTCCCTAGTTTGAAGTGAATGGCTGTGCTCCGTCCCCAGTAGAAGACTAGAGGAGTAGTTCTCAAAGGCGAGCCAGTAGCCCAATGCCCGGAAGGCTTGTCCAGGGGCAGATGGCTGGGTCCCCACCTTCCAGAGCTTCTGAGGCAGCAGATCCAGGGCAGGCCCCAAGAACTTGCATTTCTAGCAAATTTCTAGGCACTGTTGATGCTAGTGCTAATTACGCTAGATATTTACACTCTGATTCTAGGCACAGGCACACAAGGCACAGTTAAGTGTGCTTCTTTTTCTGGTTTTGTTTTTTTGAAATTTATTTTAGAGACAGGGTCTTGCTCTGCTACCCAGGCTGGAGTGCAAGGGCACAATCATAGCTACCTGCAGCCTCCAACTCCTGGCCTCAAGTGATCCTCCCATCTCAGCCTCCCAAGTAGCTGGGACTATAGGCACGCACCACCGTGCCTGGCTAATTTTTTAAATTTTTGTAGAATGAGGTCTTGCTATGTTGCCCAGGCTGGTCTCAAACTCCTGGCCTCAAGCGATCCTCCCACTTTGGCCTCCCAGAGTGTTGGTATTACGGGCATGAGCCATCATGCCTGAACAAGTGCGCAACTCGTATACAGACAGCAAGAATAGCATGAGCATCTACTTACGTATTTTTTTTTCTTTTTCTAGACATGGAGTCTCACTGTGTTGCCTGTACTGGTCTCAAACTCTTGGCCTAAAGCAATCCTCTCACCTCAGCCTCCCTGAATGCTGGGATTACAGGCATGAGCCACTGCACCCAACCCCAGCATTTCCATACCTACATACTGATTAAAGAGACCCTCGGCCACTTCCCCCAATAGGGTCATAGAACCTTAGACACCTACCCATAAGGTGGGAGATTGAAAGATTCTCTTCCAAGGAATCTGATAAGCCTAAAGAAAAAAAGCATATCCTGTGTATTGGTAGTTGAGGTCCCTCCCAGTGAAGGGGGCCAGTCCCCCAGCTAAGGTTCTCCCCGTTGGACAATGGAACCATCGGAGACGCTTTTAAATATATGAATGTCAGGGAGCCAACCAATTAAACCACATACTCCAGGGCCAGGGCCCTGGCATTTGTGTTGGTTTGAAAGCCTCCTGGGTGATGAAAACATACTGCCAGGGTGGGCTTGGAACCTCTCCTTTGTGGGAAAGATCACCAGCCAATAAGTCACTGCCACATAGACCGGAGGACTTCTGAGTGCTTCACTCCCAAGCATGAGTCTATAGTCAAATATCACCTCCTATTGAGGAAGCTCTACTATGAAAGAGACCAAAATAAATAGAAGAAAGGAAGAGCTTAAAGGAAACAATGCGAGGAGCAGAAGAAACCTTCAAGTGAGATCTTCAGAGACTTTTTTTTTTTTTTAAAGGATAGTACATCTATGAAAGAAGAACAGGCAGTTACAAAAGGACATTCAGAGAACAAGAAAACAAGTTAAACATTTCGTAACAAATAAAATCTTCAATGGAAGGTTTGGAAGCTAAGTTGTGGAACTCACCTTTATTTATTTATTTTATTTTATTTTATTCTTGTTTTTTAAAAAATTGAGACAGGGTTTCGCCATGTTGCCCCAGGCTGGTCTCAAACTCCTGGGCTCAAGTGATCCTCCCGCCTCAGCCTCCCACTGTGTTAGGATTACAGGCGTGAGCCACCGTGCCTGGCCAGAGGTCTCCTTTCGAGCAGAACAGATGAAGGGAGAGAGATGGAAATTGGAGAGGAGATAAGAAAATTGAAACATCACTTGGAGGATCCAATACCTGAATAATAGCTGTTCTAGACAGAGGACAACGAAAATGGAGGGCGTGGTTATTAAAGTAATAATTCTGAAGAATGATTCCCTAAGTAGTTTGGTGGTTACTTAGGGCTGGTGATGGGGAGATTGGGAAGTTATGGCAAATGGGTAAAAGGTTTGTTTTGATGATGATGGAGATATTTTGAAATTATGATGATGGTTGCACAACTCTGTAAATATACTGAAAACCATTGAATTGTACACTTTACATGGGTGGATTTTATAGTATATAGGTTGTATCTCAATAAAACTCTTTTTTTTTTTTGAGACGAAGTCTCGCTCTGTCGCCCAGGCTGGAGTGCAGTGGCCGGATCTCGGCTCACTGCAAGCTCCACCTCCCGGGTTTACACCATTCTCCTGCCTCAGCCTCCCGTGTAGCTGGGACTACAGGCGCTCGCCACCTCGCCCGGCTAGTTTTTTGTATTTTTTTAGTAGAGACAGGGTTTCACTGTGTTAGCCAGGATGGTCTCGATCTCCTGACCTCGTTCAATAAAATTCTTTTATAAATGTCCCCGTAGATAAAGGACATAGGGACTCAGATTGAGGGGGGGCACCAAGGGCCCCGTGCAAAATAGACCTTCGATAAGACTCGTAATAATGTAATTTCAGGACACTAGAGGCAAAGAGAAGTCCCCAAAGCAAAACTTCCAAGACAGTAAAAATTCACATAGGAAGGATCAGGGATTAGAACGGCATCAAGTATCTCAGCAGCACCACTGAACTCTACAGGGCAGAGCAGTGATGCCTTCAGAATTCTAACAAAAATCTAAAACTAGAACTACCATAGAACCCAGTAATCCCACTACTGGGTATTTATCCAGAGGAAAAGAAAACAGTATATCGGAGGGATACCTGCATTTAAATGTTGATTGCAGCACTGTTCACAACAACAAAGATATGAAACCCACCTAAGTGCCCATCAATGGATGAAAGGATAAAGAAAATATGGTATACCTGTCTCCACACAAAAAAACTAAAAATTATCCAGGTGTGGTGGTGTACACCTCTAGCCTCAACTACACCAGGGAGGCTGAGGCAGGAGGATCTCTTGAGCCCAGGAGTTGGAGGCCACATTGAGCTATGATCATGCCACTGCACTCCCGCCTGAGCAACATAGTAAGACCCTGTCTCTAACAAATGAAAAATAAGAAAGGAATTCAGGCTTTAGATCAAACAAACCTGTGTTCACTACTAATCTTATAACTTGAGCTGGTGACCTTAAAAACAGATTTAATTTCCTTTTCCATAAGATGGCACTAATCATATCTTTTCATGGGGTCATTGTATTAGATGACATACTACTTATTTGTTAAGTGATGACTGTGGGACTTGGTACACAGCAGCACTTACTAATGATTATTATTAGTGTCATGATAAAAATGAAGAGGTCTAATAAAGTGATGAAAATGATACATTTGGTGATTCATAAATATCAGACTTGTACATGCTCAAAGTTCAGTTTTCACTGTATCATACCAACACGGTGTCCACACAAAAAATCCTGTTTCTTATTTTTCTTTCATCCATGCTGAGATAGATTTTGCATTCTACTCACGTTCTTTTGGGAAAAGGCCTAATAGCTTGTATCTCTATCTGTAGCTATTTCTGAAATGCAGCTTCAAGGTTTGAAAGACTTCTCTCTTATCGGCTTCTCATTGTTAAACATCATCCTTATGGCATCTGGAAAAAATTCAAGTTTAGTTTATAGATGTGATTTGTCTACACCAGGCATATATATTCATTCAGAGAGGGGCAGAGAGGTAGCGTGGATTCAGAAGAGGATTCTAGGCCTTCATAGCAATTCATGCTTTTAGAGTTTGTCCTTGTCTCAGTTGCAATACTGAAAGTGTCACCAGCAAAATAACTGGTTAATGTTGTGGAAGCAATTTAGGTACAAATATCCATGATCAAGAGGTGGCAAAAATGCCAGGCGTGGTGGCTCACGCCTGTAATCCCAGCACTTTGGGAGGCCAAGGCAGGTAGATCGCTTGAGCTCAGGAGTTCGAGACCAGCTTGGTCAACATGGCGAAACTTCATCTCTACTAAAAATACAAAAATTAGCCGGTTGTAGTGGCACGGGCTTGTGGTCCCAGCTACTCAGGAGGCTGAGGCAAGGAGAGTTGCTTGAACCTTGGGAGGTGGAGGTTGCAGTGAGCAGAGATTGCACCACTACACTCCAGCCTGAGCAACAGAGTGAGACTCTGTCTCAAAAAAAAAAAAAAAAAAAAAAAAAAAAAAAAAAAAAAAAAAAGAGGTAGCAAAAAACACCCTAAATAAGAGTGAGTGGGCCAGGTACAGTGGCTCATGCCTGTAATCCAAGCACTTTGGGAGGCTGAGGAGGGCAGATCGCCTGAGGTCAGGAGTTCAAGACCAGCCTGGCCAACATGGTGAAACCTTGTCTCTACTAAAAATACAAAAATTAGCCAGGTGTGGTGGTGGGCACCTGTAATTCCAGCTACTTGGGAGACAGAGGCTCAAGAATTACTTGAACTCGGGAGGCGGAGGTTGCAGTGAGCCGAGATCACACCACTGCGCTCCAGTCTGAGCAACAGAGTGAGACTCCGACTCAAAAAAAAAAAAAAATCCTAGCATTTTGGGAGGCTGAGACGGGAGGATTGCTTGAGGTCAGGAATTCAAGACCAGCCTAGGCAACATAGCAAGACCCCATTTCTACAAAAAAAAAAAAAAATTAAATCTTAGCCAGGCATGGTGGCACATGCCTGTAGTCCAAGCAATTTGGGAGACTGAGGTGGAAGGATCACTTCAAGCCAGAAAGTCGAGGCTGCAGTGAGCTATGATTGCGCCACTGCACTCCAGTCTGGGTGATAGAGCAAGACCCTGCCTGTCAAAAAGCAATACAAAATAAAAATAAAATTTAAAAAATGGGGTTGCAGCAATCCTCAGATGTCAGATCATGCAAAGCCTTAATGAAGAACCATTTGACAGCAGCTGGGCTTGATTCTGAAGGCACTGGGAAGCCAGGGCTGTTTTAGGCAGGACTGTGGTCATGTGATGAGACTTGCTGCGGTTTCCCCACTCTGGCTGCAATAAGCAGGGGCCCAGGGTGGAGGGAGGTGATGAGGGGTTGTCTGCTGCTTGGGGAGTGGCAATCATCAGTCCCTATCTGGAAACTATCCTCACCCAAAGTCACACTGCCTCCCCAGGACAACCACCTCCCATGACTGGCTCATGGGACAGTCTGAAGATTCAGGCCCCATCATCTCCAGGACAGACAGCCCGGAGGGGACTGCACTGCTCTGGAGCTTCCGCAGAATGTGCTGAAGCATTTGTTGCAACTGCCTTGTAGTTTAACCCCTTCAACCTTCATTCTCCCACTGGTGATGGACTCTAGATCTCCCCAGTCAACATCCTGCATGCACATTTCAGACTCAGAGCCTATTTCTGCAGAAATGGACTTCAGACAGTTGGCGTCAGGAGCTGTCCAAGAAAGCTGACTCAAAAGTAGTCTGTGGGGCCAGATGCAGTGGCTCACACCTGAATCCCAGCTGTTTGCAGGGCTGAGACGGGAGGATCGCTTGGGCCCAGGAGTTCTAGGCTGCTGTGAGCTATGAACATGCCACTGCACTCCAGCCTGGATGACAGAGTGAGACCCTCCCTGTCTCAAAAAAAAAAAAAAAGAAAGAAAAAGAAAAGAAAAGAAAAAAAGCAGGATATTTGAATCCCAGCCCCCCAGGTGAGGCTGCGTCAGTGGCAAATGGGGTGCTGGTAATGCTTGGTGGGCTGTAGTGATGCAAGGGTGAAGCTCACACAGGTGGTGAAGGGAAAGGGGCATTCTGGCTGGGGCAGTCTCTCTGGCTTTTGAGAGGTTAAGCGAATTAAGTAATATAATGAAATGAATGATCCCAATGAAATGGGATGCTTTTTAATGAGCACCCACCGATGCCTTGGAGGAAGATCATAAGGGTCGAAGTGTGAAATGCAGAGGGCCTTCTCCATAGCATAGAAAGAGACTCTTATCTCCTGCAGCCAGAAAACAGGAAAAGTCAAGCCCAGGTCTTCACTGTTCGATCAGCCCCAGTCTTCCAGAGTGGATTGTATTCTCATTTCCAGCAAGTCAGCTGAGTCAACTCAGAGCCTGAATGGGAAGGGATGGGACCCTGAGGATTGAGATGGGATCACCTGGGTTGAAGCACTTGAGAATCTTGAAGCCCTAGACCCCTCTAAACCCCCTGATCCTGCATCAGGAGCCCACCCCTTCCTTGTTAGAGGCTGCTGGAAGACTGTAGAGAAGTGACAGCTTTTCAGGGTGATGTGCACACTGGTGAGGAGGTGCCTGATCTCCCCTCCTGGCACCAGACACATGTCAAGGATCAAGCCATCACAGCGCCATCTGACAAGGACTGGACCTGCTAAGGAACCAGAGGGATTGTACCCAGGGGGTGAATAGTATGCATAGGATTGGATTCTTGGGGTGCTGGACCAAGGGGAAGGATTGGATGTGGGAGAGTTTGTTGGTGTGAAAACACTGTCCTGTGTATGTATACTGCATCAGACACCCTGCAAAGACTCCTGGAAAAGGTGCTAACGTGCTGCTAGGATAAATCTTGGAATCTTGGAGAAAGTAGAGGCTCACATTAAAGGAAGCAGAAATGTCAGGACTACTGTGGCAGATGATGAAGAAAAATTCAAAGGCTCAGAAGTGACAGTCCCCAATAAACTACTTGCATGCAGAAATCTGGCCTACGACAGTAATAAGAAGGTGTCTTTCTTTTCTCTTTCTCTCCCTCCCTCCCTCCCTTTCTTTCTTTCTTTCTTTCTTTCTTCCTTTCTTTCCTCCCTCCCTCCCTTTCTCTCTCTCTTTCTCTCTCTTTCCTTCCTTCCTTCCTTCCTTC
>NC_045441.1:7349862-7386884 GCF_002776525.5 Piliocolobus tephrosceles | reverse complement strand
TCTTTCTCTCTCTCTCTCTCTCTCTTTCCTTCCTTCCTTCCTTCCTTCCTTCTTTCTTTCTTAGATGAAGTCTCACTATGTCACCCAGGCTGGAGTGCAGTAGCGTGATCTTGCCTCACTGCAACCTCCGCCTTCTGGGTTCAAGCGATTCTCCTGCCTCAGCCTCCCGAGTAGCTGGGATTACAGGTGCCTTCCACCACACCCTGATTTTTGTATTTTTAGTAGAGATGGGGTTTCTCCATATTGGTCAGACTGGTCTCAAACTCCTGATAGGTGATCCACCCACCTCGGCCTCCCAAAGTGCTGGGATTACAGGCGTGAGCCACCACGCCTGGCCAATTTTCTCTATTCTTTTGGAAACTTTTGTTGTTTTTGTTGGCGTTGTTGTTTTAGGGACAGGGTCTCTGTCATTCAGGCTGGAGTGCAGTAGTATGAGGATAGCTCACTGCAGCCTCAACCTCCAGGGCTCAAGCAATCCTCCCACCTCAGCCTCCTGAGTAGCTGAGACTGCAGGCATGCACCACCATGCCCGGCTAATTTTTAAGTATTTTGTAGAGACAAGATCTCACTATGTTGCCCAGGCTGATCTTGAACACCTGACCTCAAGTAATCCTCCCAACTCAGCCTCCAAAAGTGCTGGGGATTACAGGCCTGAGCCATTGCAGCTGGCTAAAAGTTTTTAATTTACAAGAAACTTTGTATCTCAATTCACTAGAGAAAAATGCCCCCACCTCTGTTTCTGGCTCACGATCATTTTGAATATGAATTCGGTGAAGGAAATATTCTTTCCTAAGAGTTTTTACTAAGCAGATTGTTCAGTTTTTCTTTTTCAGAGAAAGCTCTATGCCATATCTTTCTTGAGACCAAATTTGCTTAATTCTTACCTCCCTGACTGGTGAAAAGATTCACCTTGGATAGCATTACTGCTTGATTTTCATGATTCATTTTTTCTGGCTGGGCCATGTAGTTTCTCTCCTTGTAATTTTCCTTGATATGCGGTGTGATTCACATACTAAGCTTGTTTTTAGTCATTTCCTTGTATTTAGGCTTCTGGGGAACATTAGTGTTTTACTAATGGTGTTTTGGACCACGCCATATCATAATACTGATACAGCAGCACAATAATAATCAACACTGAATGAAAGCTTCGTCTGCATCTGGCACTGATCGAAAGGCTTCCATTCTGATCTCATTATACTCTCACAATAGCCTCATCTGTGGAATCCCCATCCTATAGATGAGAAAGCTGAAAGGTTAAGTAACTTGTCATGGACATATGATAGATAAATGGGAAGTTTTTGGGCAGGCACAGTGGCTCACGCCTGTCATCCCAGCACTTTGAGAGGCCACGGCAGGGGGATCACTTGAGGTCAGGAGTTCGAGACCAGCCTCACCAACATGGTGAAATCCCATCTCTACTAAAAATACAAAAATTAGCCAGGCATGGTGGCACACAGCTGTAATCCCAGCTACTCGGGAGGCTGAGGCAGGGGAATCACTTGAACCTGGGAGGTGGACGTTGCAGTGAGCTGAGATTGTGCCACTACACTCCAGCCTGGGTAACAGAATGAAACCCTGTTTCAGAAAAAAAAAAAAAGGAAGCTTTATTCCCAGGTTACAGAAGATGGAGAAACTGAGCCACAGAGCCACCCAACTTGGATCTGCTCAGTGCCAGCAGATCTGAAGGTTTGGAAATTACAGGTCTAGCACTATCCATTTACAGCCCCCAACAAATAATGAGGTAGGCTTTGTGGAGTCACCAGCCATGGTTGGAAGTTCAGGTAACCTGGATTCGGGTCCTGCCCCAGAAACAGGTCACTTTTCACCCCGCAGCTCAGTTTCCCCATCTATAAAATGAAGAAGGCAGACCAGAAAAGGAATGACATGTTGGGGCCAGGCATGGTGGCTCACGCCTGTAATCCCAGCACTTTGGGAGGCCAAGGTGGGCGGATCACTTGAGCTCAGGAGTTCGGGACCAGCCTGGCCAACATGGCAAAACTCTGTCTCTACTAAAAAAAATAATAATAAATAATTAGTCAGGTTTGGTGGCACACACCTGTACTCCCAGCTACTAGGGAGGCTGAGGCACAAGAATTGCTTGAACCCGGGAGGCAGAGGTTGCAGTGAGCTGAGATCGCACCACTGCACTCCAGCCTGAGTGACAGAGCAAGACTCTATCTCTAGAAAAAACAAAATAAAGGAATGGCACATTGGTAGCTTGAGGGCCTGTGGAAGCCACAGGATGTGTTTTGTGTGCTTGAAGGGAGTCACATACATTTGAATTCCTTAAGATGGCCAGTTTAGACACTTGACCCCACAACTCCTTATTGTATTAAACAATCTAAGGCAGGTGCCAGGGGTTCATGCCTGTTGTCCCAGCTACTTGGGACGCTGAGGAGGGAGGATTGCTTGAGCCCAGGAGGTCGAGTCTGCAATGAGCCATGATGGTGCCACTGCACTCCAACCTGGGCGACGGAAGGATACCCTGTCATAAAAATAATAATAATAATAATAATAATAATAATAATAATAATAGTAATGTATAAACAAATCTGATCCATACATTTGTATCCTTGCCTGGCCCCTGTCGGCTTCTGAGATTGCAAATTCAAGATGAAATTATCCCTAAGACCAATGTCAATTGTGCTTATTTTCCCCTGGAGTCCTCAAGCCAAGGCGGGGGATGTGAGGCCCCAGAAGGGCAGGGTAAATGAGGAAACAGGAGTGGTTTGCTGGCCCTGCAGGTTCACAGTGTCCTGGAATCGTAGGCACTTGGCTGGCCTTGCCCTGAGCTGCCACAGTCCAAAAGAGAACTTCATTTCCTATAGCACCTTCATGCTGACTTTTTCCATGCCCGGCTCTCTGATGGACATAATCAGGGTTGGTATTATCTCTCAAGCAAAACGACATTGCAAAACACCCAGGCATCAGGTGGACCGAGATAATGTCAGGGCAGCTCAATAGGGTTCCTCTCAGCCCTAATGAGAAACACAAAAGGAGCAAATCATGGAGACTTTCTATAGAGCCTTTCGGAAAGTGTGGGGAGGGAGGCGGGGAGGGGGGAAGAATCCCAGCAGTAATAAGAGCCTTTTTGAGAGGAGCTAGTGTTATTTCTCTGCTCTCAAGCCCAGATTGAGTTCCGTGGGTGAGAGAACTCGCCTCTCTCTGGGTGGATTTCTTCATGGGCGCTCAGGGAAAACATCTCGAGCCAAAGATAGAATTAAATCAGCAAACGATGGTGGGAATGTGTGTGTACCCCTGGCAGAGGAACCCATAAATGAATTCTGTTCCTTTGTTTCGGCTCTCAGCTAGAACACCTTGTCTCAATTAATGTTTTTAAAACAACATTATTGAGGCTCGGCCGACACTTTACCTTCTTAAGGTTGGAACTTTTGTTTATGTCTACAAAGCTCTTCTGACGTACAGTAGGATTAAAATTGTATATAGAGGAAGTGGAATCCTTAAAGATAAAATGCATGAGCTACTTTTTCTTAAATGCTATATATTTTTACATTATTGTGATATGAAATTCTTAAGAAGCTAGAGCACCTTGACAAGCTATTTTATTCTTTTTTTGTAAACCTTGTAGCATTGATTATTATGCCCTTATATGTACATGTTAGGCACCTCGTGAAGGTAAGCTGAATTGAGTTTATCAAATATTTATTAAGTCTTCTACATTTAATGTTATAGTTTTGCTAGATTAGGGAACCTCCTCTAATAGCTTTGTCCCAATTCAAATTTTGCAAGCTAGACTTAATTTTCCTAATTTAAGCTTGAATATAGCTTGAAAATAATAGCTTGAAATATATGAAACATTTTGCCATGAACATAAGTCACGGTGAAATAGACGCAGGCTGAACTATTTTTTTTTCTTTTTCTGTTTTTTAGAGACAAGGTTTCACTCTGTCACCCAGGCTGGAGTACAATGATATGATCATGGCTCACTGCAGCCTCAATATACCAGGCTTAAGTGATCTGCCTGCCTCAGCCTCCTGAAAACCTGGGACTACAGGCACGTGCAACCCTGCTGAGCTAATTTTTAAAATTTTTGTAGAGCTAGGGTCTTGCTATGTTGCCCAGGCTGGTCCCAAACTCCTGAGTTCAAGCAATCCTTCCACCTTGGCCTCCTAAAGTTCTGGGATTATAGGAATGAGCCACCGTGCCCAGCCCATTTTTCTTACTTAGTACACCCCATGTATAGTTAAAGTTAAGCTGGCAGAATCCTTAAACATATCTTTAAATAACCTTCTCCTTGATTATCAAAAAGCATTTGTCTGATCCTTCGGAGTCCCAGCCATCTTAGAGCTTAAAATAGGTTTGTGAACAGTGCAAAGCAAAAGACAAAAAAAAAGCAAAGCAAAGAAACTCGCCATCTAGCCAACTGCGTCAAGAGGAAATCCATTCCCACTTGTCTGCGTTTGATTGAACCTTGGTGAACCGCCAACGCCACACACCCTGGAGGAACCAGATTAAAGACCTACAGGAGACATCTGATAGATGTTCTCAGACAGGTGCTTCTCACACCCTCACACCTCCGCAGTTTATCTAAGGCTCACTTCACAAAGGCTTGGAGGAAGCACTGCCCTTCCAAAAGTATATGAAGTAAGAGAAACCCAAAGCTGAAAAATGAGATATTCAGCTTCAAGCTCAGAATTGTGTGAATGGCAGACAGAAGGGGGACAGCAAGCCTCTTTTTATTAAAATCCTAGGTATTGGATGTTGACCACATTCAGTGGAAATCATGGTCGTTCACACACTCATTCATTTGTTCATTTATTCAGCCAATTTGGATGGAACACCTACTATGTGCAAGGCACAAGGCTAAGACTGTGTAAGTGACTTTCTACCCAACCAGTTTATGAGTACGTGCTACAGGCATGGCTACTTTATGACTCCATCTCATTGCTATTGTCTATTTGGAAGAATAAGGATTTTTTAACCCAGTTTTCCCACTTGTCCCACAGACTAGGTGATCGCAGATGTCTTGGCCAATAGGCAAAATCTCCCTTGGACTCAAAATACCTGTGATCTCAACTTTTTTTTTATTTGGAGACAGAGTCTTGCTCCGTCACCCAGGCTGGAATACAGTGACGTAATCACAGTTCACTGCAGCCTCAACCTCCCAGGCTCAAGTAATCCTCCCGCCTCAGCCTGCCTAGTAGCTGGAACTACAGGTTTATGCTACCATGTCCAGCTAATTTTTAATTTTAATTTTTTTTTTTTTTTTGTAGAGACAGTGTTTCACTATATTGCCCAGCCTGGTCTCAGATCCTTGGCATCGAGCAATCCTCCCACCTCAACCTTCCAAAGCATTGGGATTACAGGCCACCGCATGAGCCCCAACTCTTTTTCAAAATCTTAAAATTCCAGAAAGAAATCACTACAGTGTGAGTTGTGTCCTCCCCAACCCCCAAATTTATATATTGAAGCTGTAACTCCCAGAGTGACTATATATGGAGATAGGGCCTTTAGGAGGTGATTAAGGTTAAATGAGGTTATAAAGGTAGAGCCCTAATCTAACAGGAAAGATATCTTTATAAGAAGAGAAAGCTATATCTCTTTCGCTACCCATGCACAGAAGGATGTTCATATGAGGATGCAGCCAGAAGGCGGCCCTCAGCAAGCCAGAAAGAGAGCCCTCACCAGGAACAGGTCTTCTGGCATCTTGATCTTGGACTTCCCAACCTCTAAAACTATAAGAAATAAATGTCTGTTGCTTAAGCTGCCCAGTCTGTGGTATTTTGTTATGGCAGCCTGAGCTGACTAAGATAGAAACAGAGCAAACGTCCCCTAAACTGTTTTTCAGGTAATGGTACCTCATACAATGCCAAGCACACAGGGTAGACAACAGGCATTTGCCAAGTGAGTGGTGGAGAGAAAACCCAGGGGACCTCTGATCTTTGAGGCCAAGCAATGGGTGGGGAAACAGGACCAGTTACCATGTGGCTCAACTCTCGGTTTCCTTTTCCCTGTCTGAAAAATGCAGTTGCTCCTCAATTTAGACCCTTACTACTTTATGGGAAGACACTGTAAAGGTTGGCTGATGACCCTAAAACAGCTGAAACTTGAAAATAAAAAATAAAAATGAAAACACTTGATCTTTTCTTCCACATGCCTTTCCCTGACCCACTTCCTCCCTTTGCTGGTACCAGGGCAGGATGACAGGTCAGGATCACCAGAACTCCTTGATCTGTTGTGTTCATGGCAACTCCCTCTTAAATGAAGAAGATGCCTGCCCAGTTCTTCGGTACTATGGAATGTTAGAAATAACAACCTCTTTGGATATCAGGGGAAGGCCTGTGTTGGGGAAAATTATAAAGAAGGATTTGCTTGTATTCAGTGTGTCTTCTTCCTACCCCCAAGGGGCCAATTGCTCCAAGCTACCTGGATGCCCCTAGCATGTCTGCTCTGACAAAATAATTCTTAGCAAGGCCTTAGAGATGAATAATTCTCAGCAAGGCCTTAGGGACTAACACTGGCCACGTTATAGGTCAAATTTGACAAGGTTTATATGCATAAGCCATTTCTTTCTTTCCAGGGTTCATGCCTGAAATTTGGGTAACTTGCAGCAGACCAATGATGGCACTTAAGCTGGAGATATGGTCCAGATGGGAAAACTTCCTATAGTGGGGTCAAAAGTTAGCAGGCAAAAACCAAACAAAAAGTTAACATGCTATTCTCCCTCACCGTGTGATTTCTATAAAGACAGCAGTATTTATTTAAATGTTTGGTCTATTACCTAACAGTAATCAATATGCAATATAACTAATATTAGCATAATAATTTACCTGTGGAAGGAGGATATATAATCCAGAACATAATGTAGGAGGATACGTCAGGCATGGTTGCTCACACTTGTAATCCCAGGGCTTTAGGAGGCCAAGGCAGGAGGACCACTTGAGGCCAAGAGTTTGAGACCAGCCTGAGCAACATAGCAAGATCCTATCTCTAAAAAACATTTAAAAATTAGCCAGGCATTGTGATGCATGCCTATAGTCTCAGCTACTCAGGAGGCAGAAGTGAGACGATCCCTTGAGTCCAGGAGTTTGAGGCTGCAGTGAGCCATGATTGTGCCACTGCACTCCAGCCTGGAAAACAGAGTGAGATCCTGTCCCAAATAAAATGTATAAATTAACTACATGAAAAAAGACTTCTCTATATATCCAAAGTCAAAAGACAATGAAGAGGCCAGGCATGGTGGCTCGTGCCCGTAATCCTAGCACTTTGGGAGGCCGAGGTGAGTGGATCACCTGAGGTCAGGAGTTCAACACTAGCCTGACCAACATGATGGAGCCCCATCTCTACTAAAAATACAAAATTCTGTTCTATAATACCACCTACTTAGGAGGCTGAGGCAGGAGAATCGCTTGAACCTGGGAGGTGGAGTTTGCAGTGAGCTGAGATTGCGCCATTGCACACCAGCCTGGGCAACAAGAGCAAAATTCCATCTCAAAAGCAAACAAACAAAAACAAAAGGCAACTAAGATACTTTAAAATTTATTAATTTATAAATGTAATTTATGAATTTATTGATATTAATAACTTTATAAATGTATTAATTAAATATTAACATTGATAACTTTATAAATTCATAATTTATAAAGTGAAAAAGTGAAATAAAAATGGTCCTTAAAGTATAGTTGACCCTTGAACAACATGGACTTGAACTGCATGGGTCCACTTAAATGCAGATTTTTTTTTTCAATAAAAGAGGCTGGGCACGGTGGCTCATGTCTATAATCCCAGCACTTTGGGTGGCAGAGGTGGGCGGATCACCTGAGGTCAGAAGTTCAAGACCAGCCTGGCCAAAATGGCAAAACCCCGTCTTTACTAAAAACACAAAAATTAGCTGGGCATTGTGGCGAGTGCCTGTAATCTCAGCTACTCGAGAGGCTGAGGCACGAGAATCGCTTGAACCTGGGAGGTGGAGGTTACAATCAGCGGAGATTGCACCACTGCACTCCAGCCTGGGCAACAGAGTAAGACTCCATCTCAAAAATAAATAAATAAATAAATAAATAAATAAATAAATAAATAAATAAATATTACACTGAGTGTGCCTGTCTCTCGTGCCTTCCCTTCCACCTCTGCCAACCCTGAGACAGCAAGACCAACCTCCTCCCCTCTTTAGCCTATTCAACGTGAAGACTATGAGAGTGAAGACCTTTATGATGAGCCACTTCCACTTAAGTAGTTAGTAAATATATTTTCCTTATGATTTTCTCAATAACATTTTTTCTCTAGCTTACTTTATTGTAGGAATATCGTATATAATACACATAACATACCAAATACGTTAATTGGCTATTTATGTTATCAGTAAGTCTTCCAGTCAACAGTAGGATATTATTAATTAAGTTTTGAAGGAGTCAAAGTTACACATGGGTTTTTAACTGCATAGGGAGCCAATGCCCCTAACCTTGGCATTGTTCAAGGATCAACGATATAAAAATACGTTCAGCCGGGCGCCATGGCTTATGCCTATAATCCCAGTAGTTTGGGAGGCCAAGGCAGGCGGATCATGAGGTCAAGAGATTGAGACCATCCTGGCCAATATGGTGAAACCCCATCTCTACTAAAAATACAAAAATTAGCTGGGCGTGGTGGCACATGCCTGTAGTCCCAGTTACTTGGGAGGCTAAGGCAGGAGAATCGCTTGAATCTGGGAGGTGGAGGTGGCAGTGAGCTGAGATTATGCCACTGCACTCTAGCCTGGCGATAGTGAGACTCTGTCTCAAAAAAAAAAAAAAAAAAAAAAAAATACGTTCAACCTCATTCATGATAAGAGAAATGCTCATTAAGACTGCATTAAGATACCATTTCTCCTCTACCAGATTGGCAAATAATTAAGAAGCATAACAACTTACTGTGTTGTGGAGACTGTAGGGAAATAGACACTCTTACAGATTATTGGTGACAGTAAAAATTATTACAACCCTTATAGAGAGAATTTATCTAGCTCACAAAACTACATATGCTTTTTCTTTTTGACCCAGTAAGCCCACTTCTCGGAATTTTTGCTGAAGATACCACCTCCAACAATGGAAAATATTGGAAACGACCTAAATTCACATATGCAACAGAGTGGTTGAATAAACTGTAGTGCATCCACTCCATGGAGTCCTATGCAGCAGTAAAAAATAAGATCTCGGCTGGGCATGGTGGCTCACACCTGTAATCCCAGCACTTTGGGAAGCCAAGGCGGGTAGATCACCTGAACTCAGGAGTTCGAGACCAGCCTGACCAACATGGAGGAACCCCGTCTCTACTAAAAACACAAAATTAGCTGGGTGTGGTGGTGCATGCCTGTAATCCCAGCTACTCGGGAGGCTGAGGCAGGAGAATTGCTTGAATCTGCGAAGCAGAGATTGCAGTGAGCCAAGATCACACCATTACACTCCAGCCTGGGGGACAAGAATGAAACTCCATCTCAACAAAAATAAAGTAAAATAAGATCTTTATGAATTTATTGAGACTAATTTTTAGGATATATTCTTAAGTGAAAAAAAAAGTCAAATGTGAAAGAGCATTGATGGTATGCTACCTTTTGTGCAGAGGAAAGGGTGAATTAGAAAATCTACATCTATCTGCTCATTTGACTGAAGAGAACTACAGGAAGGATAAACGACACTAATGTGATTGGTTACCTACAGGATATGATTGGGAATGCAGTAAGAAGGACAGGAAAAATGGGAGAAGAAATGACATTCCTCTAAATATAGCTTTTTGTATGATCCTGACTTCAGGACCACGTTAAGGTTTTACACAGAAAGAAAGGAAGCGAAAGAAGAAAGTAAGGTTTTACACAGAAAGAAGGAAGGAGAAAAAGGAGGAAAGGAGGAGAAATGGAGGAAGGAAGGAAGGAAGGAAGGAAGGAAGGAAGGAAGGAGAGAAGGAAGGAAGGAAGGAGAGAGAAAGGAAGAAAGGAGGGAGGAAGAGAGGGAGAGAAGAGGAAGGAAGGAGGGAGGGAGGCAAAAAGGAAGGAAGGGAGGGAGGAGAAAGAGAGACAGAGGAAGACAGGAATGAAGGAAAGAGGAAAGGAAGGAAAAAGGGAAAGAAAAGAAAAGGAGAAAGGGAAAGAAACAAGGAAAGAGGAAAGGAAGGAAAGAAAGAGGGAATGAAGGAAGGAGAAAAGGAAGGAAAGAAGGAAGGAAGGAAGGAAGGAAGGGGAAAGGGAGACAGAGGAAGACAGGAATGAAGGAAAGAGGAAAGGAAGGAAAAAAGGAAAGGAAAGAAAAGGAGAGAGGGAAAGAAACAAGGAAAGAGGAAAGGAAAGAAAGAAAGAAGCAATGAAGGAAGGAGAAAAGGAAAGAAGGAGGGAGGGAAGAGAAAAGAAGGAAGGAAGGAAATCAACAAGAATCAGGGAAGAATTCTAAAATTGACTTTAAAAAACCCAAACTGAACCATAATTCCAAAGAGCAGCATAACCACAGAAATAAGGGCAAAAAGAACAAACCCAATTAACTTTTGAAAATAGTATTTGAACTGTGTGCCCTCAGGTAAAAAACAAAAAGAACTCTAAATAAATATTGAACTCTAGTAGCTTTCTTTTTTCTCAGAGACATGAGCTAGCAGTTCTGAAACTACTTTCTGATCATCCTGGGATTAAGCAAATGGGTAAGTACACTTACTGTGGATAACAGGAGTCAGGTTTCTTACTGTCAGAAAAGGAGTGGAAAGGGGGAAGGATGGAATGAACCCTGCGGTGATGGGTTGAAATTGAATTGTACAAGTGTGAACTCATGGGTTTTAGTATAACCAGATTTAGAAACCGATGAAGATTGAAAAGCTATGTATATATGTGTGTACACACATATGTATGTCTGAATGAATTTACCGATACCTATTTCTCAGTTCTGTGTTCTCAGTAAAGTGCTGACACCCCACTAGCAATGAACACACCTAGTGCCCAGATTTTGGTTTCTAAATACTATTTACCAAAAGGAACCAAGGCTGTCTGGGGAGATGGCTAACTCCAGGGTGAGACAAGAAAAATACAAGACAAGCCTGGACTATCTTGTACCAAAAAGTAAAGAAAACAATAGTAAAGAAATGCTCAAAGAATCATAGGAGACTGTCAGGAGGACACAATGGTTAGTCGGAAGGTGTTGCCACTGGTAAAATATGGAACATTTTGAGCATCAAAATAAATAATGATAGTAAAGGATTCTAACCTATGGAATGCGCAAATCTACATGGCCATAAATAAATAAGGAAATGGGGGAGAGAAAGTTCTTCCTTTTTATATATTTGATTCTTTTAATGTTTATATATTGCTTCTTAAGCAACTTTATGGATATAATTCACACATCAATTTGCCCATTTAAATCGTAAAATGCAGTGGCTTAAGTATACTTAGAGAGTTATGCAGCCATCACCACATCTAATTTTAGAACATTTTCATCATCCCAGAAAGAAGCCCTGTACCATTAGCAGTTATTCCCCAGTGCCCTGTCAACTTTAGGCAATCACTAATCTACTTTGTCTCCGTAGATCTGTCTACTCTGTACATACCGCGGGAATGGGTTCATATAATACGTAGTCATCGGCTTCTCTCACTTACTGTTTCAAAGTCCATCCATCTATGTTGTACCATGTATCACTACTTCATTCCTTTACATTGCCAAATAATATTCCACTGTATGCATACACCACATTTTCATTTATACATTCATCAGCTGATAGTCATATGGGTTCCTTCCATGATTTATTTAGTTCTTATAAATAATGCTGCTATGGCTGGGCACAGTGGCTCACACCTGTAATCCCAGCACTTTGGGAGGCCAAGATGGGTGGATTGCTTGAGGTCAAGAGTTCGAGACCAGCCTGACCAACATGGTGAAACCCTGTCTCTACTAAAAATACAAAAATTAGCCAGATGTGGTGGTGCACAACTGTAATCCCAGCTACTCAGAATAATTGTTTGAACCTGGGAGGCAGAGGTTCCAGTGAGTCAAGATTGCCCCACTGCACACCAGCATGGGTGATAAATTGAGACTCCATCTCAATAAAAATAAATAAATAAATAAATATGCTATGAATATTCACCTGCAAATTTTTGTGTGACTATATGCCTTAATTTCTTAGGTGGGTTTCTCTATGAGTGAATTTGCTAGACCATATAACCCTGTGTTTAACATTCTGAGGAACTGCCAAACTGTTTTCCAGCACAGCTTCACCATTTTTACATTCTGCATTTTACATTCCCACCAGCAATACATGAGTCTTCTGGCTTCTCTTCATCCTTTTACTGTCTGTCTTTTTTTTTTTTATTACAGTCTTCCTACTAGATGTGAAACTTTATCTCATCGTGGTTTTGATTTGGATTTCACTAATGACTAATGACATTGAGCATCTTTTCATGTGCTTGTTGGTCATTTGCATGTTTTTGTTGCAGAAATGCCTGTCAAGATCCTTTGTCCATTCTGGGTGATTTATCTTTCTTTTTTTTTTTTTTTTTTTTTTGAGACAGAGTCTTGCTCTGTCACCGGACTGGAGTGCAGTGGTGCGATCTCAGCTCACTGCAACCTCTGCCTCCCGGGTTCAGGCAATTCTCCTGCCTCAGCCTCCCGAGTAGCTGGGATTACAGGTGTCTGCCACCACGCCTGGCTAATTTTGTATTTTTAGTAGAGATGGGGTTTCACCATGTTGACCAGGCTGGTCTCAAACTCCTAACCTCAGGTGATCCACCCACCTCAGCCTCCCAAAGAGACATCATGCCTGGCCAATTTATCTTTTTACTATAGAGTTGTAGGGGTGCTTTACGATTCTGGATACAAGCACCTTATCAGATACATGATTTGCAAACATTTTCTCCTATGCTGTGTGCTGTCTTTTCATTCTCTTGAAGGCATCATTTGCAGCACACATTTTTAAAATTTTCATCAAGTCCAATTATATCTATTTCCTTTTGTCACTTGTGGTTTTGGTGTCATATCTAAGAAACCATGCCTAACGCTGATCCAAGATCAGGAAGCTTTATTCCTATGTTTCGTTTTTTATATATATAGTTTTAGCTCATGTATTTACATCTTTTATCCTTTTTTTTTTTTTTTTTTTTTTGAGACAGCCTCTCTCTGTTGCCCAGGTTGGGGTACAGTGGCATGATCTCAGCTCACTGCAACCTCCGCCTCTTGGGTTCAAGCAATTCTCGTGCCTCGGCCTTCCAATTCTGGGAGGATTGCAGGCATGTGCCACCATGCCCGGTTAATTTCTATATTTTTTAGTAGAGTCAGAGTGTCGCCATGTTGGCCAGGCTGGTCTTGAACTCCTGGGCTCAAGTGATCCTCCTGCCTCAGCCTCCCGAAATACTGGGATTACAGGCGTGAGCCACTGCGCCCGGCACTTTGATCCATTTTGATTGTTTTGTGTGTGGTCTGACATAGAGATCTCACATCACTCTTTTGCAAATGAATGTCCAGTTGTCCCAGCATCATTGGTTGAAAAGACTAATCTTTTCCCCATTGAACTGTCTTGGCAACTCTGTCAAAAGTTGAATGTCTGTGATGTAAAAGTTTATTTCTGCACTAAAAATTCTGTTCCATTCATCTATATGTTTACTCTTATGCCAGGACCACACTGTCCTGATGAATGGAGCTTTGAAGTCAGTTTTAACTCAGAAAGTGTGAGACCTACTTCTTTCTTTTTCAAGATTATTTGACTTCTCTGGGTACCTTGCATTTCCATGTCAATTTTAGGGTCTGCTCGTTAATTTCTGCAAAAACAAAACAAAACAAAAACAAAATAAAACCACACACACACATACATTAGCTAGGATTCTGATAGGGATTGCATTGAATGTATAGATCAATTTGGAGAGTTGTCTTAACAATGCTAAGTTTTCTGACTCATGAACAAGAATGTTCTAAATAAGTGTTTTCACTTATTTAGATTTTCTTTAATTTCATAAAGCTCTTTCTTACTGTAGAAAGTCAGCAAATAATTGCAGAAGGAATGATAGCATTAGAAGATTACCATTTGGCAGTTACCCTAGGAATGACTGATTTGGGTGAGAACTATCAGTGGATGATAGAATTGTCAGAGGCATTTAAACCAGAGCAACTCCATCTTGAATAGGAGCCGGGTAAAATGAGGCTGAGACCTACTGGGCTGCATTTCCAGACAGTGAAGGCGTTCTAAGTCACAGGATGAGATAGGAGGTCGGCACAAAATACAGGTCGTAAAGACCTTGCTGATAAAACAGTTTGCAGTAAAGAAATTGCCCAAAACCTACCAAAACCAAAATGGTGACAAGAGTGACCTCTGGTCATCCTCACTGCTACACTCCCACCAGCGCCATGACAGTTTACAAATGCCATGGCAACGTCAGGAAGTTACTCTAGATAGTCTAAAAAGAGGAGTCATGAATAATCCACCCCTTGTTTAGTATATCAAGAAATAACCACTAACTCCTTCCCTTCTTTCTCTCTTGTTCTTTTCTCTGTGGTGCTTGCTTTATTTCTTTTCTTTTCTTTCCTTTTCTTTTCTTTTCTTTCTTTTCAAAAAAAAAAAGAAATAACCACTAAAATGGGCAACCAGCAGCCCTCAGGCTGCTCCATCTATAGAGTAGCTATTCTTTTATTCCTTTACTTTCCTAATAAACTTACTTTCACTTTACTCTGTGGACTCTCTATGAACTCTTGCTTGCGTGAGATCCAAGAACCCTCTCTCGGGGTCTGGATCGGAACCCCTTTCCTGTAACAAAACCAGTGGGTAAAACTTTGAGGAGTAACAGGATATTTACATAATCTCAAAGTACCACCTTAAAAGATACTTATTGAGGTCAGCCGCAGTGGCTCACACCTGTAATCCCAGCACTTTGGGAGGCTGAGGTGAGCGGATCACTTGACATCAGGAGTTTGAGACCAGCCTGGTCAACATGGTGAAACTCCATTTCTACTAAAAGTACAAAAATTAGCCGGGCGTGGTGGCAGGCACCTGTAATCCCAGCTACTCTGGTGGCTGAGGCAATAAAATCACTTGAATTTGGGAGGCGGAGGTTGCAATGAGCCAAGATCATGCGGCTGCACTCCAGCCTGGGCGACAGAGCGAGACTCCATCTCAGAAACAAACAACAAACAAACAAACAAAAACTATTCATAGAAAGGGTGAGACTGTTTTCTTTCCTTTTTTTTTTTTTTTTTTTTTGACAGTCTTACTCTGTCACCCAGGCTGGAATGCAGTGGCCTGATCTCAGCTCACTGCAACCTCTGCCTCCCAGGTTCAAGCAATTCTCCTGCCTCAGCCTCCTTAGTAGCTGGGATTACAGGCACGCAGTACCACACCCAGCTAATTTTTGCATTTTTAGTAGAGACGGGGTTTCACCATGTTGGCAAGGCTGGTCTCTGACGCCTGACATCGTGATCCACCCGCCTCAGCCTCCCAAAGTGCTGGGATTACAGGCGTGAGCCACTGCGCCTGTCTGAGATATAGCATATTTACGGTGGAGAAACATTGTAGGCACCATCCTAACCTTCCTTTACCATGAAATCCTTATACCGAAATCCTCTGATAGAAAAACTATCATTAACCCCATTTACAGATGAGGCAACTAAGACTTATAGAGTCAAAATAACTTGCAGAAGGTTACACAAGATGGTAAGTTGGGGAAGTTCTCTGACTCTAAAGCCTGTGTTCTTAATTGCAGTGTTACACTAGACATTTTATTCCCGCCAGCAAATCTATTGAGTAAATAATTCATTTAAGTGGAGAAATGTCAGTACTGTTCTGAATAGAAGTCTTTGGTATATCAATAAGAGTCACGTATAATGGCTCTTTATGCAAATGTCCTGCTTGGAGTCTTTGCCAAGAAAGAGCATCTCCCTTGAGAAATGTATCTTCATTGTTTTATCAGACAATGAGAATTATACAGCCCATTTCCCTTTTTTCTTCTCTGCCAGGGGACTTAAGCTAAACTAAATGCCCAAATGGAGAAACTCATTTGGGTGCCTGGCAAAGCCTATTTGTTTTCTTTTTGAGACAGAGTCTCACTGTGTTGCTCAGGCTGGAGTGCAGGGAGCTATCTCGGCTCACTGCAACCTCCACCTCCTGGGTTCAAGCGATTCTCCTGTCTCAGCCTCCCAAGTAGCTGGGACTACAGGTGTGTGCCACCAGACTGGGCTAAATTTTTTTGTATTTTTGGTAGAGATGGAGTTTCACCATGTTGGTCGGGCTGGTCTCGAGCTCCTGACCTCAAATGATCCGCCTGCCTCGGCCTCCCAAAGTGCTGGGATTACAGGCGTGAGCCATTGTGTCTAGCTGAGATCTATGTGGGGGGAGCCGTATTGTTTTTATTAGTTGTCCTGTTCCTGTTGTGTTTAGTTTTGTAAATAAATAACCTCAAATCCTACTCAGAAGTCACTAAGATCTAAAGAACAAATCAGTTCATGTGAATATGCGAAACACCACTGACCTGTACACTTTAAATGGGTGAATTTTATGGTCTGTATATGTCAAAAAAGCTCTTTTTAAAGAGCAACTTGTCAAGGTGTAGTGGCTCACACCTGTAATCCCAGCACCTTGGGAGGCCAAGGCTGGAGGATCGCCTGAGCCCAGGAGTTTGAGACCAGCCTGGGCAACACTGCGAGACCCTATCTCTGTAGAAAAATATAAAAATTAGTTGGGTGTGGTGGTGCACACATGTAGTCCCAGCTACTTGGGAGACTGAGGCAGGCGGATCACTTGAGCCCAGAAGTTTGAGACTGCAATGAGCTATGATGGTGCTACTGCACTCCAGTCTGAGTGACAGAGTGAGACAGTCTCAAAAAATAATAATAATAATAAAAAAGAAAGAATGAATGAAGGTGGAAAGAAAAAATTGGGGGAGGGGGGGAAATAAAACAGGCAGGACTCTGAAGCTACCCAAATCAGGAGATGAAAACCCCCGTGCACGAAGCAGTCTGAGTTGCTGGGGAGGAGACATTTGGGGGTTCATTTGCTGGACACTTTGGAGATATAGTACTGTATGCCAGCTGCCTTTCACTGTGCAGTTGCTCAGCTCCTGCTTCTCTTCCATCAGATGTATCGGGGGACCAGGCTCCAGCCCTCACCTCCAATGGGATCAATCTGTGAGTCTGAGATACAGCCTTGGCCCCAGTGCATTATTCGGCCTTTGTCTTAATAGATTGTCACGTCTCTTGACTCCTAGTTGATTCAAGCTTTTCTGCTGATTGCACCTTCGCAAATGTTCCCCTTCCTTGTCCTAGAACATCGTATCCTGGGTCTGCAGAAGAATGGAGCCTTTGGGTCCATCCTGTTACTGTTTTGGAAAAACCTCCCTGTCTACTCCACTGCCGTTCCTCCTCTACTTTCCTTGTTTCTTCTTTCTTTCCTTCCTTCCTTCCTTCCTTGCTTTCTTGCTTTCCTTCTTTCTTTCTTTCTTTTAGAGAGTCTCACTCTGTCACCCAGGCTGGAGTGCAGTGGTGCCATCTCAGCTCACTACCACCTCCTCCTCCCAGGTTCAAGCAATTCTCATGTCTCAGCCTCCCAATTAGCTGGGACTATAGGCACCCGCCACCACACCCGGCTAATTTTTGGTATTTTTAGTAGAGATGGGGTTTTGCCATGTTGGCCAGGCTGGTCTCATACTCCTGACTTCAGGTGATCCACCTGCCTCAGCCTCCCAAAGTGCTGGGATTACAGATGTGATCCACCATGCCTAGGCTGTTTGTTTCTTTTCAAAGTGGAAAAACCAGAGTTTTCTTTCTGCCTTGGAAGTACAAAGTCAGAGAGAATGTCACTCCTATCCTAACAATAAGAAAACCATCACTTTTCCTGAACCCATCAGAAAGGTGAAGTTTGCAGGGCAATCAAATAGTCTGAAATCTAAGGAAAGATGGGCTCTTCTAAGGAAAAATGGGATGCAACCACTGAATCAACTCTGACAGAGCACAGGGGGAAAAGGCTCCAGGTGACATATAAATAGGTAAGAAGAATTTAGATAAAAAATTTAATTTCTAAAGACCAAGGGAGGTCTAGTATGAGAGTATAGAGCTCTGGTACGAATGTGGGCTTTCCTCTTCATCTCTCCATTGGGAGCTTGCACAAAAGATTAGACATAGAATGGGACACTAGACCAAACCTTCCTTGCATGCATGCCTGGATGAGGGAAGGAGCTGCTCCTGTAGGAGAGACACAGAACTCACTGAGACACTTGTCCTCTTGGAACAAAGACCATGAGCTGCTGGGTGAAGAGCAAAAAACACTGTCACCCCCAGGACACAAGTGAAGACCCACTACAGGTGGGAGAAAAGTAAAAGAATAAAAATATATCTTAAAGGGAGGAGCAGGAAATCATTCTGGGCCCAAAATTTTATACTAATTCCATTAGAGGTCTTTAGCTGGTTGAGGGAAACACATTTTCTCCTGCAGAAGACACACCAAGGATGCAAGGCGGTGTTTGCCCACCATAAGTATGAGTGAAGGAACACAGAGAAAATCCCACTGCCAAGACCCAGGGACACAAGACCTGCCTAAGATTGAGGCTGGACCAGGAAAACAAGGAACATCTTTGTCCACAACCACCAGGCTAGTAAGCACCAAGTGACAGCAATCAGTCTACTGCAGTAAGAGAGCCAAGAACATAGAAATCTTCTCTGAGATGCAGGCACACAGGGAAGGCCAAAAGACAACAGTATCATGAGAGCATTGACAAAAACCCTCCAGCAACCCAGCCCCCACAGCAAGCACAAGACACCTCTAGAAATATGCAAGCTGGTAGTGCCTTGACGGTAAATATAACAACAACAAAACCCAGTTCCAGTTTCATTCCTGACTAGATTGACTCAACTCCCCCCTCCTGCATACTAGCAGCCAAGCAAAAGAAAAGGCTTGCCATTTTCAGGTATAAATGTTTACTTGTCTCTACTATTCTGTATACCATGTCTAGCACTCAATCGAAAACTACAAGACACATCAAAAAAGAAAGTGAAAACTCTCCTCTGTCAAGAGATAAATCAATCAAGAGAACTAGACTCAGAAGTGACTTAGATGTTAGAACCTTATAGTTCTAACAGAGATTTTAAAATGACTATGATTGATATGTTAAAGGCTCTGGTGGAAAAGATGAAAAATATTCATGAACACATGAGAAATTTCAGCAGAGGTGAAAAAAGAGTGTAAGAAAGGGTCAACTGTAAATGTTAGAAATAATTCTTAAACAGAAATAACAGAGATTTTAAAAATGCCTTTAGAGAGCTCATTGAAACATTTGACACCACTGAGAAAATAACTGGATGTTAAGGGAGGTCAATGAGAATTACCCAAACTGAAACACACATACACACACACAAATAGAGTAAAAACATTTTACGAGACATTTTACAAGATACAGCAATAATTAATAGTCTAACATATGTGAAGGCTGGGCACAGTGGCTCATGCCTGTCACCCCAGCACTTTGGGAGACCGAGGCAGGAAGATCACTTGAGCCCACGAGTTTGAGACCAGCCACATTATGAGACACTGTCTTTACAGAAAATTTTTAAAAATTAGCAGGGTATGGTTGCACACACCTGTAGTCCCAGCTATTCAGGAGGTTGAGACAGGAGGATGACCTGAGCCTAGGAGGTCAAGGCTCCAGTGAGCCAAGATCATGCCACTGCACTCCAGCCTTGGCGATGAGCAAGACCTTGTCTCAAAAAAAAAAAAAAAAAAAAAAAAAAAAGTTTAACATAGGTGAAATTGAAATCCCAGAAGGCAAAGAGAAACAATGAGACAGAAAAAATAGGTAAGGAGATAATGACCAATAATTTTCCAAAACCAAAATCACATCAAATTATAGATTTAAAAAATCATAGGGATGCGTAGAGGGGAACAACACACACTGGGGCCTGTCAGAGGGCAGGGGGTGGGAGGAGGGAGAGGGTCAGGAGGAACAGCTAGTGGATGCTGGGCTTAATGCCTGGGCGATGGGAGGGTCTGTGCAGCAAACCACCATGGCACATGTTTACCTATGTAACAGACCTGCACATCCTGCACATGTACCCCTGAACTTAAAAGCTGGAAATTTTAAAAAATAAACTTAGTCAATATTAAATGTGACTTTTAAAAAAATCATAGGACCACACCGGAATACATAGCTCATCGCCAAAATACAAAAAACCAAAAAACTCAGACGCATCCCATTCAAACTTCTTTTTTTTGAGACGGAGTCTCGCTCTGTCACCCAGGCTGGAGTGCAGTGGCGCAATCTCGGCTCACTGCAAGCTCCGCCTCCCGGGTTCACGCCATTCTCCTGCCTCAGCCTCCCTTGTAGCTGGGACTACAGGCGCCCGCCACCGTACCCGGCTAATTTTTTTTTTTTTTGTAATTTTAGTAGAGACGGGGTTTCACCGTGTTAGCCAGGATGGTCTCGATCTCCTGACCTCGTGATCCGCCCGTCTCAGCCTCCCAAAGTGCTGGGATTACAGGCGTGAGCCACCGCACCCGGCCCCCCCATTCAAACTTCTGAAAAGGAGTGATAAAAAGAGTATCTTAAACGAAGCTAGAAAAAAAGCAGACACATTACATACAGAAGTACAAATAGAATTATAGTAGACTTCTTATCAGAAACTGTGCACGCCAGAAGATAATGGAGTGACCTTTGTGAAGGGTTGTAAGGAAAAACACTGTCACCCCAGAATTCTAGTGCTCCAAAATAAACAAGAAATAAAGACTCTTTCCAGACAAACAAAAGCAGAGATAATTCATTATCTGCGGATCTGTAATACAAGAAATGTTAAAGAAAATTCTTCAGCCAGAAGACTATGGTACCAGACAGAAATTTGGATTTATACAAAGAAGCGAACATTTCTAAAAATAGCTTGAAAGAAGATAAATATTTAAAAACTTTTTTCTTGTTCTAGCTTGTTCTAAGAGGTAATCGACTGTAGAAAGCAAAAACCATAGCAATATATTGTGATTAAGGGCTTGTACGTAGAAGATTTAAACTCTAAAACACTCAAGAAAAAAAAAAATGATACAGTCGAGCGAAAGATTTGAAAAGACACTTTACCAAAGAAAATATACATATGGCAAATATGCCCATGAAAAGATATTCAATATCATTAGTCATTAGAGAAATGCGAATTTAAACCACAGTGAGATACCATTACACGCATACTAGAATGGTTTAAAGTAAATAAACAAACTACAAAGCCTGTCAACACAGAACGCCTGTGAGCATGGGAACAAATGAAGCTTCCACTTATTGTTCATGGGAATACCACATGGTACAGCCACTTTGGCAAGCAGGTTGGCAATTTCTTTCTTTCTTTTTTCTTTTTTCTTTTTTTTTTTAAGATACAGTCTCGCTCTGTCACCCAGGCTGGAGTGCACTGGCATGATCTCGACTCACTGTGATCTCCACTTCAAAGCTCCCGGGTTCAAACGATTCTCCTGCTTCAGCCTCCCAAGTAGCTGGGGTTACAGGCAAGTGCCACCATGCCTGGCTAAGTTTTTTAATATTTTTAGTAGAGACAGGGTTTCACCATATTAACCAGGCTGGTCTCGAACTCCTGACCTCAATGATCTACCCACCTCAGCCTCCTAAAGTGCTGGGATTACGGGCGTGAGCCACCAGTCCCAGACTTGGCAATTTCTTTCTTTCTTCCTTCCTTTTCTTTCTTTCTTTCTTTCTTTCTTTCTTTCTTTCTTTCTTTCTTTCTTTCTTTCTTTCTTTCTTTCTTTCTTTCTTTTTCTTTCTTTCTTTCCTTTTTCTTTCTTTCCTTCCTTCCTTCCTTCCCTTCCTTCCTTCCTTCTCTTCTTTCCCTCTCTTTCTCTCTCTCACTCTTCCTTCCTTCTTTCCTTCCTCTCTCACTTTCTTTCTTATTTATTTATGTATTTATTTATTTGAGATGGAATTTTGCTGTTGTTGTCAAGGCTGGAGTGCAGTGGCACAATCTCGGCTCACTGCAACCTCCGCCTCCCAGGTTCAAGTGATTCTCCTGCCTCAGCCTCCCAAGTAGGTGGGATTACAGGCGCACACCACCATGCCTGGCTAATTTTGTATTTTCAGTAGAGACAGGGTTTCACCATGTTGGTCAGTTTGGTCTTGAACCCCTGACCTCAAGTGATCTGCCTGCCTTGACCTCCTGAAGTGCTGGGATTACAGATGTGAGCCCCCGTGCCCGGCCTTGGCAATTTCTTATAACATTAAATCCATCTTTACCACATGACCTGCAAATCCCACTCCTAGGTATTTACCTGAGAGAAATGGAAACTTATGTTCACATAAAACTTGAACATGAATATTTATGACTGCTTTATTCATAATCACTGAAAGATACCAGAAACCATCCAAGTGTCCTTCAACTGGGGAAAGGATTAACATACTGTGGTGTATGCATACCATGGAATACGACCAGACAATAAAAAGAAATGGACCGTTCATAGGTACAGTAACAGTAAATTTAACTGAAAGAAGCCAATGTGGAAAGACCACGCATTATATGATTCCACTTATATGATATTCTGGGAAAGGACAGAAAACAGCTGGGCACAGTAGCTCATGCCTGTAATCCCAGCACTTTGGGAGGCCGAAGAGGGTGGATCACCTGAAGTCAGGAGTTGGAGACAAGACTGGCCAACATGGTGAAACCCCATCTCTGTTAAAAATACAAAAATTAGCTGGGCATGGTGGCGCACACCTGTAATCCCAGCTACTTGGGAGGCTGAGGCAGAAGAATCGCTTGAACCCAGGAGGCAGAGATTGCAGTGAGCCAAGATTGCACCACTGCACTCCAGCCTGGGTGACACAGCGAGACTTCATTTCAAAAAAAAAAAAAAGAAGAAGATGGGGGCAGGGACAGAAAATAGATAAGGGATGTCAGAGGCAGGAGATGGGTAGGAAGGTTAACTATTTCAGTGACACATGGGAACATTTTGAGGTGCTCAGATGATTACATGACTCTACATCCTTGTTAGAACTCACAGAGCAATGCATTAAAATGGGTCAATTTGACTTTAGGTAGATTATATCTCCGTTAGGAAAATAGACAAACCAAGCTCTATTCTCTTGTTTTGGGTTTCACACAGTTGAGAAGCTGTGAGCTGTTGGTATAGTGACCTCAGTCCTTCCAGCACGACACTGTGGCATTCTGGACAGGAAATGACTCGAAACGGGACAGTTCAGCCTGGAGGTGTGGAGCAGCTGCCACCGATTAAACCACTGTCTTCAAGACAGTGTTTGGGAAAATCAGCTTTTATTTACTGAACACATTTTCGTTCCTATCCCAGCAGGAGCGAGCAATGAGTTCACTTCAGGTTGTCATCCTTGCAAAAATTTGTAAAGTGCTTATCCTACCAAATCATGCCTCTTGGGTCCCTAGTGGGAATGGCACCATCTTTTTGCCGGGCTGTCTGAATGGAGCAACCCGCTTGGTGGCCTTACAGACAGGGCAAGCCACATCCACATCTGTCCCCAGGTGCATAGCATTGTGACACGTTTATGTACGAGGAACTTGGTTAAAATGGGCTTCAAGGCTTTGAAAGGGCAGAGTGGGATAGAGGTGCTGTTGGAAGTGGAGTGGGGCACAGGCCAGGGCTTCCATCGGACAGGCCTGGGTGGCCGTGCACGTCCCTCCCCTCTTGCCCTTGTCATGCAGAGAGTGCCTGTTTGTAGAAAGTTTAAGCCGTATGACTCAATGAGATTCAGCCTCTTTTCAGCCACAGCTGCGGGCAGACAAATAGGCTCCCTTGCCCAACTCACAGCCCCAGAGTTCTTCCGTCATTGTGGGTGCAGATCCACCTCGGGGAGTGGTATGTCTTGTTCATCATGGTCCCTCCAGAGCCCAGACAGAGGAGGGAACCAGAAAATGTTTAAGGCCACGAATGAGTGGATTTGTTTCTCTGGATGTAGCTTGGACATCCAGAAGCCAAGCAGAGCCAGGCAGAGGCCTTGGTTCTCAGAGTATCAACCCCTCTTTGTGAACCCACCATGAGGCCAGTGACGCTCACATGTTTCAACCTGCGGACGTCAAATCCCTGCTTCGGTTACATCCACTAACCTTCCATTGGCTCAAGCAAGCCCATACCAAGGGAAACCATGATGAGGGCAGGGAAGGAAGGAAGAATTGTAAGCAAATAATGCAACCTGCCCACCACAGCTAGCCTGGAAGTGTCCCTACGCCATGCAAATGTGCCTGCTGTTGGGGTTGGACCAGGGTGCCAAATCTCCCGGGACAGAGCTAGGACAGGTGGGGGAGGGGTCCTGTCCAGTGACTTTCTTTTCTCTCAACACAATCTTTCTTTATATAAGTTATGCATTAAATCCAATTACAGTCCTGCTGACTGAGGACTCTCTCTTTAAGGTGACTTTGCCTACTCCGCTCTGACGCAGGGCATCTCAAGTCCGTAATTCGACTCTGCAAAGGGGGCCCCTTTCCTTCCTGCCCTGTCCTTTCAGGATGCCTTGCTGAGACCCCCAGGTAGCTGCTTCATGGGAGAGTCACTCCTCTGGGCAGGAACCATATATTATTCATCTTGAAATTTATTTTTATTTTATTTTCATTTTTTAGAGACAGGGTCTTACTCTATTGCCCAGGCTGGAGTGCAGTGGTGCAATCGTAACTCACTGCAGCCTCCACCTCCTGGGCTCAAGCGATCCTCCTTCCTCAGCCTCCTGAGCCACGGGGACTACAGGCACACACCACCACGCCTGGCTAATTTTCTTTAAAAATTTATGTAGAGACAGGGTCTTGCTCTGTTGTCCAGCCTGGTCTCAAACTCCTGGCCTCAAGTAATCCTCCCCCCTCGGCCTCCCAAAGCACTAGGATTACACGTGTGAGACATGCCAGGCAGCCCCTATGATGGAATTTTTCTGACTCTCTCAAACACCGATGTGGAGTTGAACATTGGCTTTTCACAAAGGCTAGTGATTTCAGCACCAATTTTCAACGTCTCTCTCCCCATTAAGCTTCAGTTCCAAGAAAAAGGTGGTTGTCTTGATCACCCAGGGCGCCTACGGTGCCTAGGAGGGTGCTTGTCACAGAGAGAAGCCGATAAACCACTGATGAATGAATAAATGAACGAATGAATCCTTGCTCTGCTCCTTCCACTGTCAGCTGCCGGTGACTTTTCTTTGCCCCTCAGTCTGACAGCCTGAGAATTCTCAAGGCCATCTCTGCATTGTCCCTGCCATGACGCTGCCAAACAGACGCTTTATCGGCCGAGGACAGAACAGAACGTTCCGTTCCCCGCACCTTTTTTCCATTCAGTTTTCCCGTTCGCCTCCCTCAGGCCCAACAATGGCTAATTCAAGGACATGAGTCATGCAGACGCTGGGTGTGAATTGATGGGGGCTGCGGGACAGATGTCACAAAAATCACATCCCCTGACAAGGTGCTGCTCTCTTTGTTCGCTTAGAGGCCAGCCAAGAATTGGTCTTCTGGCCGTAAAGGGGCCAGAAGTACAGCCCCCTGCTCACGCCCTCACCAGATAATTCCTATCTGGTGGGTGGGACAGAGGGGCTGTCCCACCCGATGTGCTTCTGAGACTTCTGCTCCCGGCTCCGGGTCCGTGTGTGGCTCGAATTTAGCACGTCACACAAGGAGGCCATTGTGTTCTATTCATCTTTGCAGAGAGAGCTGTTTCTGGGAGCAGGCACTGTGCCTGTCGCCTGAGAACCATTCAGAAGTGAGCACTTGAATTCCTGACTGTTCTGTTCAGCTATTACTCAGTTTTTGCCAGACATTCAATGCACACACACAAAAGGTACTCTCCCCGTCTCCAAAACACTAACAGAAAGACAGAGATCCATCCTGCTGCTATTTTCTTTCTCCTTGTTTCTTTTTTCTTTTCTTTTCCTTTTTTGTTTTTTGTTTTTTGTTTTTTTTTGAGACGGAGTTTTGATCTTTCGCCCAGGCTGGAGTGCAGTGGCATGATCTCGGCTCCCTGCAACCTCCGCCTTCCGGTTTCAAGCAATTCTCCTGCCTCAGCCTCCTGAGTAGCTGGGACTACAGGCACCCGCCACCACTCCTGGCTAATTTTTGTATTTTTAGTAGCGACGGGGTTTCACCATGTTGGCCAGGCTGGTCACGACCTCCTGACCTTGTGATCTGCCCATCTTAGCCTTCCAAAGTGCAGGGATTACAGGCATGAGCCACCACGCCCGGCCCCTATTTCTCCTTGTTTCTGAGGTTAGTGGGTGGCCCCTAGGGTCTGCAGGGCCATTTTTAACAGGCTCCTCCTGGCTGTGAGCTGAGGGGTGCACGCGCTCACCATCAATGCGCCCATCATCTGAGAGGAGTAAGCCATGATCAGAGACCAGAGACCCAAGTTTCATGGAGCAGGGAGGGATTCCTGGGCCTTAAGTGAGGCTGTGTTCTGGCTGCCTCCCAGGGACACGGCTCTGGATCCAGCTCTGACCACTAATTAAGCCCCATTAGCTTTGCTGCCTGGGACTTGTGCCCCTAACTTTATGCCACGAGTACTCCCCCTCCACCTTTCCCGAAGTTTTTCCTTATTTCCAAATTATTCCACATCCTGCCTGCAGTAATTGGGGGCAAACCTTTCAAAACCTTACACTGCATCAAGAGGGAACATTTCTTAAAAATTGCTTCCCCAGGGCCAGAAGTGGTGGCCCACGCCTGTAAACCCAGCCCTTTGGGAGGCCAAGTTCGGGGGATCAGTGAAGGTCAAGGGGTAGAGACCAGCCTGGGCAACATAGCAAGACGCCATCTCTACAAAAAAATTAAAAAATCAGCCAGATGTCATGGCTCATGCTTGTGGTCCTCATTATTCGGGAGGCTGAGGTGGGAGGATAGCTTGAACTCAGGGGGTCAAGGCTGCAGTTAGCTATGATTGTGCCACTGCACTCCAGCCTGGGTGATAGAGCAAGACCATTTCTAAAAAATAATAATAATAATAAGGCCAGGTGAGTGGTCCATAAAGTGCTATAATCCCAGTACTTTGTGGGGCTGAGGTGGGAAGATGACTTGAGACCATCCTGGACAACATAGTGAGACCTTGTCTTCACAAATAAATAAATTAATTATAATAAAATTAGCTGGGCATGGTGGCACATGCCTGTAATCCCAGCACTTCGGGAGGCCAAAGCAGGAGGATCGCTTGAGGTCAGGAGTCCAAGACCAGCCTAGGCAACATAGTGAGACCCCATCTCTAAAGGAAAACAAATTAGCCAAGTGTGGTGACACATTGCCTGTAATCCTAGCTACTCAGGAGGCTGAAGTGGGAGGATTGCTTGAGCCCAGGAGTTTGAGGCTGCAGTGATTCCTGAGCCTGGGCAACAGAGCAAGACCCTGTCTCAAAAACAAAACGAAACAAAAAAATGCTTCCTCGGCCAATATAGAATCAGAAAAACAAGGTCCTCTGATTACTCTTTTTAGATGTATCTTCCAGACTGCGGCTCCCATTGTCAAGGGAGTCATTTTGTTTCTGTAAAGCATGTGTCATCTCTTACTTCTAGGTAGCGTTTTGGGGTGGGGAAAGGAGTTGGGCAGAAATAAAGATGTCTAGGTGCCTTTTGTTCTGCGCAGACACATGCCTGAGAACTTTTCAGTGCCAATAAAAGGAGAGTCTATCTGGTCACAAGACGAGTCCACTAATTTAGTTAAGCCTACAAAGCAAGTTCCTTATTCGACTGTCTTTTATGATAATTGCTGCGGTGTCTGGCCCTGATAGAAGAGAAACCACAGCCCAGAACCCAGTGTCCTAACGACCTGGAGATGGCGCGGGCTTCACAGAGAAAAAGACATATGTCAATTAGCACAGAATTTTGAAGACGAGCCAGAAATGTCTCCAAGCAAAGGCTGGTGGCTGTGGATCAAAGGTTCCCTC
This sequence comes from Piliocolobus tephrosceles, assembly GCF_002776525.5. Lineage (NCBI taxonomy): Eukaryota > Metazoa > Chordata > Mammalia > Primates > Cercopithecidae > Piliocolobus > Piliocolobus tephrosceles. The sequence continues at coordinate 7,359,107 of NC_045441.1, read as the reverse complement.
CGACGCACACACATTTTCTCTTTGTTTTGCCATCTCTGAAATTAACTAACCTAAAAATATATATGCATTTAAGTAGGAGCTAAGGGCCGGGTGCGGTGGCTCACACCTGTAATCCCAGCACTTTGGAGTTCAAGGTGGGTGGATCACCTGAGGTTGGGAGTTCAAGACCAGCCTGGCCAACCTAGGGAAACCCTGTCTCTACCAAAAATACAAAAATTAGTGGGGCATGGTGGCAGGCACCTATGATCCCAGCTACTCGGGAGGCTGAGGCAGGAGAATTGCTTGAACCCACAAGGCGGACGTTGCAGTGAGCCAAGATTGTGCCACTGTACTGCAGCCTGGGTGACAGAGCGAGACTCCATCTCAAAAATAAATAAATAAATAAGGAGCTAAGACACCACCCTCCCCGCCCCTCTATCAATTAGTAGATTCTTCTGGAATACAGGACCCAAGAACTGGGATAGTCTCAAAACCAGTGTGACATTCTCCAAACATCACGAAGTTAGTGAAAGATACTTAGATGGGGTTGGTCACAGCTTTGGTTTCTCATCCTGAGACCGAATTCTTCCATCTCCCTGCCAGGGGCATGGCTGCCTGGGACCTGCAAACCTCCCAGAATGTACAGGGATCCTATGGGAATAGACACGCCTTAGTGGATTCCTCTGGGAATTTCATGGCCTCCGTTTCCCAGTATTCAGGCTGATGTGGAAGGAATGCAGTTTGGACTCCACCCTCTAAAAGGACCTCCGTAGTCCTGGCCAGGACAGCAGAAGTGGCAGCTCTCATATTCCTCTCTGATACTCTGCCTCTTGTCTCTCCCCAAGGCCACTTGTAGAGAAGCTTTCTTGCTTGAGGGCAGATGGGCGCACCCTGCGAGTTGTCATGGGAACCAAGGTTAATTAGTCGACCTGGATTTCAACTCTGATGTTGCTAGAGTGTCTCAGCAAAGACCCTTGGAAATAGCTGTCCCTGGTTGCATGATTCCCTCAAATGAAAAGTGCCCATGGTCTCTGCACTGCTCTGCCCTGGACTTCCTTCCCTATGTGTCATCTTGGGATTTTTCTGTAGTGTGGTACAAATCCTGTAGGAGTAGGGAGCAGCCCATCCGTCCACCTAGGGCTAAATCTAATAAACTAAGTGAAATGAAAGCTTCTGCTATTATCTGAGGCAGAAAGTCTATTTGGGGCTAAACTCTTCCCCAGACACCGTGTTGTCATTTCTGCCAAAGGAACTGGACTGAAACACAGAAAAGCAAAGCTATTCATAGGGAAACTAGCAAATCCTCAGGCCTCACTCTGGTGTTAGAGGAAGGACAGACAGACAGATTTTCCCATGCTGTAATGGACTCAATCACAGAATGTACACAAGACAAGTAAATGAGAATGCTTTGTCCATTACAACATGCCAAGGAGGCATGAAGCATCACCATGATGACTTGAGGACATAACACACATCCCCCTCTTCACCCTGTCATTTACTCATTCATCCATCTATCCATCTGCCTAGCCATCCATCCATTCATCCATCTATCCATCTATCCAACCATCCACCCAACGAGCATTTGTCAGGCACCTGTTATGTTTAGACCCTGACTTAGTCCATTTTGTGCTGCTACAACAGAATACCTGAGACTGGGTAATTTATAATGAGTAGAAATTTATTGACTCACATTTCTGGGGGCTGGGAAGTCTAAGATCAAGGGCCTGGTGTCTTGCAAGGGCCTTCTTGCTGTGTCATCTCATGGCAGAAGAGCAAAGAGAGGGCTAGAGAGAGCAAGAGATCAAACTTGCAGCCTCAACACCTTTCATAACCAGCATTAATTCATTAATGAAGGTGGAGACCCCATGATCTAAACACCTCCCATTAAGCCCACCTCCCAACACTGTTACATTGGAGATTAAGTTTCCAACACATGCTTTCTGGGGGACACATTCAAATTATAGCAGCCCTGATAGCAATTAGCATAATGCCAGGTCCACAGCAGGGGGTTAATTATGCTGCTGAACAAAGATACTGCAAATATTAAAATATTCTGCTTGCCAGAGTCTCATAGATCCTCAAATGTATTCCCTTTCTTTGGTTGGCATTATTAAAGTTGTACAACCAAACTCCCTATTTAGTATTCTTCTGATACAATATCAGAGAAACTATATGAAATAAGACTGATAGTAGCAAACCAGACATAACTAAATCTTTCATTGGAATAATTTCACTTGTTCTACACACTGATCCCCAGTTCATCCCTTGAATTTCGAATGGTCTTTTGGGAACAGTCTTTGAGGTCTGACTGAGGCTGGAGTTAAATAGATCTTGACTCTTTGGACACATGGAGGCCATGAGGTAGGACCCCCAGGTCCCAAAGAACCTCCTCCTGAGTTCCCTGTGGTAAGGGCAAGGCCTTCAGTACTTGTCTCTGCTTATTACCTTCACTGAAATCACAAGTTTTCAGAGTGGATTTGGATCAGATTTTCTCCTGGGCACTGTGCATGCGTCTCATTGTCTAAAGCCAGAACATGACACAGGGAAAACAGGGAACCGTCTGAATGTCTGAGCAGGGCTTGCCATTCAAGCAGCAACACACTCTAAGTGCTAGTGCCCTGGATCCCGCATCTGCTGCGTTTGTTGGTGCCTCCAGACCCTCTTCTGAGAACAATCCTCTGCAAATCAGCACTATTGTGTGAGTTAATTACATTATGTAAAACCACCTGACCCTGTGTCCTGTAGTCCTGCCCACAGAGCAAAAAAAAAGGGGAGGAAGGGCTGGTCACATGGAACCATATTGCATCCTCCGTGTGCTTTGTAGTGAAGCAGCACAGCTGTATATATCAGAGACAACGACCTGAGAAAAATTAATTCCCCCAAAGTAGATCTTCCCTCTCTGAGGACAGCAGAAGCATCACTTCCCTTGATTTCTATGAAGGCAGCCTACCAGGATGTGTTAGTCCATTTGCTCTGCTATAAAGGGATATGCAAGGCTGAGTCATTTACAAAGAAAAGAGGTTTATTTTGGCTCACAGTTCTGCAGGCTGTACAAGAAGCATGGTGCCAGCTTCTGCTTCTGATGAGCCCTCAGGAAGCTTTTAATCATGGCAGAAGGTAAACAGGGAGCAGGGATCACATGGTGAGAGGGAGCAAGAGAGAGGGGAGGAGATGCCAGGCTAAACAACCAGCTCTCACATGAATTTAACAGAGCGAGAACTCACTCATTACCATGGAGATGGCACCAAGGCATCTATGGAGGATCCACCCCATGACTCAAACATCTCCCACCAGGCCCCACCTCCAATATTGGAGGCCACGTTTCAACATGAGATTTGGAGGGGACAAACATCCAAACTATGTTGCCGGACCATTCCCGTGCTGGGGGTTGAGAAGTGGCATGTTTCAGCAAATGATGTGCAGCTTACCATGGCCATGCTAAGCATCTGCACATGTCCTAACAATGGCTTCTGGAAACAGAGGCTCAGCTGGGTGACATGCCGCAGAGCTGGTGAGAGCCAGAGCTTGACTCCAGCCCGGCTGTCTGTAGTAGGGGAGCTATAACTGCTTCTCATAGGAACAGACACTGGAAAGGAATGTGCAAAATAAAAATGGTAGTGACGCCAAGCCCTGCATCCCCGTCTGCATCATGTGTCTGTGCCGAGACCAGCTTTGTGGAGACCCTAACCCAGCAGTGCTAGAGGAATTAAAGACACACATACAGAAATACAGAGTGTGGAGTGGGAAATCAGGGGTCTCACAGCCTTCAGAGCTGAGAGCCCTGAACAAAGATTTACCCACATATTTATTGACAGCAAACCAGTGATAAGCATTGTTTCTATAGATTATAGATGAAATAAAAGTATTCCTTACGGGAGATAAAGGGATAGGCTGAAGTAAAGGGATGGGTCTGGCTAGTTACCTGCAACAGGAACATGTCCTTAAGGCACAGATTGCTCATGCTATTGTTTGTGGTTTAAGAATGCCTTTAAGTGGTTTTCCGCCCTGGGTGGGCCAGGTGTTCCTTGCCCTCATTCCGGTAAACCCACAACCTTCCAGCGTGGGTGTCATGGCCATCACGAACATGTCACAGTGCTGCAGAGATTTTGTTTATGGCCAGTTTTGGGGCCAGTTTATGGCCAGATTTTGGGGGCCTGTTCCCAACATGTCTGTGCCCCAGCTCTGAATCTGGCTGCCCTCTGGACACGCTATGGCTGTTCAACAAGCACTTCAACACTGGACTTCCATTGACGCATCCAAGCCTATCTCTCACACCTATGTCCTCTAACTGAATGTTCTAGCCCAGTTACTATTACTTTGAAGATAACTTTGATTTTTGCCACCACGACATCCAACGGGCAATCAGACCTGTCCTGGCTCCACCTTCCCAGACTTGATTCCTTCCTGGCTATTCCTCACCTGTCACCTGTTCCGCCCTCCTTTGTGACCTGCTACATCTCACCCTCTACAGCCTTCAGATGCATCTGGTCCCAGAAGCCCATCTGCCTGCCGGTGTGACTTGGCACTCCATTTTCCACTCTATCAAGAGGTCTCCGTGGGCCGGCTGTGGTGGCTCAGGCCTGTAATCCCAGCACATTGGGAGGCTGAGGCAGACAGATCACTTGAGGTTAGGAGTTCGAGATCAGCCTGGCCAACATGGTGAAACCCCATCTCTATTAAAAAAACAAAAATTAGCCGGACATGGTGGGACACGCCTGTAATCCCAGCTACTCAGGAGACTGAGGTCAAAGAATTGCATGAACCCAGGAGGTGGAGGTTGCAGTGAGCCGAGATCGTGCCATTGCACTCCAACCTGGGTGACAGAGCAAGATTCTATCTCAAAAAAAAAAAAAGTCTCTGTGGCTCAGCCTCAGTTTACCCCTACAGCCTCATTTTCTACCACCACCCCTCCCCCCCACATACAACCCTTGTCCCTGTACCCTCCCATGTCCCCTGAGCCTCTGTTTCCCAAACATGCCAAGCTCTTTCACGGCCCAGAGCCCAAAGAGTCAGTGCTTAGAATGCCCGCGCTCCTCCCGTAGAGCAGGTGACCAGGTGCACTCTGACCCACCCTTCCCCACTTGACCCTGCACACTCCTGGACAGGGACCACCCATCTGTTCCCACAGCACCCTGCACAGAGCCTGGCCCCAGGTGTAGCTGGCAGAATGAATGCTGAATGACAGAACAATGCCATTAAGAGGACCCTGCAGGTACTCCCTGAGCCAGGACCTGGGTGAACTTGAGCCAGTTCCAGGCAGTAACTGAGAAAATGCACAGAACAGCCTGGGGCTCAGAATTAACTAACAGCCTTCTCTTGTCCACAACTGATGAGAGTAGAATTGATGTGCCCTCCAGGTCACAGAGGCTGGGTGCCAAGTGGAGCACCTTGTCAAACACTGTGGCTGAAGGTTTAGCCTTTGAGTGCCTATGGCTCCCCACCTGGGTGGGTTTTTCTACAGCTCTGACTGCCGGGGGCCTGATGCTGCCAGCTCCAGGAGCACCCAGGTAGAGTCACCCACCTTCCCATCCTCCCTCCTACCAAAAGCCCCCTGTGCCTGAATTAATTAGGCAATTATAGGCTCTGATATGAATTCCATTTCCTGAGTGTGCACAGGTCTGCTAGGGTTGTGAAAAACATCCTTTTGAAACCAGTGAGGACACCAAGTCCTTTGAGAGCCTCTTCATCTGGTTCTTTTTCTCCCCAAGATGCCAGAAATGCATCCATGCATCCAAATAGAGGCTCTGCTGCTTCAGTGAATACACAAAACTGTTCAACCTTGCACTCATGGAAAATAAGTCACCAGCATCCCTGGGGGGGGGGGGCACTAGCACCCCCAGGTCAAGCACACAACAGCACCCAAACTCCCATGAAGCACCTGGCTTCATTCAGCAAGCTGCCTGCCCGCTTGTGCAGTGAGCTCTGGCCACCTGGGGAGACAGAGTGATCCCGTGCTCTGGGCCAGAGAGATTGTTCCAAGGGATCCAGGGCTTAGCCTTTCAACCCAGAGTATTCCTGACATGGCCTCAGGAATGCACATGTGTTCAATGGCACATAATAAAAATGTGTAGGGGCTTCCCAGATAAGTTTTCTTGCTGTCTGGAAGAGCCTCAAGAAGAGGTATGGCAGCAGTTGTGAGGGCTGGAGCTCTAGAGGCCTTTTTGCCACCATGAGGGAAATTGCACAATGACTAAGCTAGAAGTCTTCCATCCTGGAAAGCAGAAATTGAAGAAAACCCAGATCGCTTGGCCAGGGCACAGGGGCTCATGTCTGTAATCCCAGCACTTTGGGAGGCCAAGGCAGGAGGATTGCTTGGGCCACAAAGTAAGAACTAATCTCAACAAAAACCTTTAAAAATCAGCCAGGCATGATGGTGCATGCCTGTAGTCTCAGTTACTTGGTAGGCTGAAGAAGGAGGATCACTTGAGCCCAGTAGATAGAGGGTGCAGTGAACTATGATCGTGCCACTGCACTCTCCTGGGTGACACAGCAAGACCTTGTCTTGAAAGAAAGAAAGAGAAAGACAGAGGGAGAAAGAGAGAGAGAAAAAGAAAGAGGAAGGAAGGGAGGAGGGAAGGAGGGAAGGAAGGCAGGAAGGCAGGAAGGAAGGAAGGAAGGAAGGCAGGAAGGCAGGAAGGAAGGAAGGAAGGAAGGAAGGAAGGAAGGAAGGAAGGAAAGAGAAAGAGAACAGGGTGCTTGATTACATTGCTGGGCTGCTGAACCAAACCAACTCTGAAATCCATCTTACCTTTGAACCTTGCTGGTACATGACTCAGTCAATCTCCCTTTGGTGGTAGAGCCAGTGGGAGACAGGTTTTCTTTGTCTGATAGTCCTAATAGTCAATCCAGCCTGGAAAATGGCTTCTGTAGAGGTGAGAGTTCTGCACCACAAGACAAAAATCAAAGTTGCCCTTAATCTCAATCTCCCTGTCAATAAAAGGGGTAACTCATTGACCTTGCAATGGAATAGGGGGGTAAATATAGTCGTTGTAAAGTTCCTGACTAGACACTATGAGATCAAGGACTCTCCTTCTCTCCATATCTCATACTGAGGGCAGAGGCTGACCCTCAGCAGATGATTCGGAGAACAAAATCCTAGGGCCACGCAGCACCTTTGGAAAATTAGAAAAAAGCACCCGGGTCAGGCATGGCAGCTCATGACTGTAATCCCAGCACTTTAGGAGGCAGAGGTGGGAAGATCGCTTGCGCCCAGAGGTTTGAGGCTGCTGTGAGTTATAATCACACCACTGCACTCCAGCCTGGATAAGAGAGTGAGACCCTGTTTCAAGAAAGCAAAGAAAGGGAGAGAGAGAAAGAAGGAAGGGAAGGGAAGGGGAGTGGAGGAGAGGGGAAAGGAAAAAGAAAGGAAGGAAGGAAAAGAAAGGAGGAGAGATCTGGCCACTGCACTCCAGCCTGGGCTACAGAGCGAGACTCCCTCTCAAAAAAAAAAAAAAAAAAAAAAAAGAAAGGAGGAGAGAGAGAAAGAGGGAGAGAGAGGAGAAGGAAGGAAGGAAGGAAGGAAGGAAGAAAGGAAGGGAGGGAGGGAGAGAAAGCACTTCTTTGGGCAGATGTTGGTCAGCAGCCACATGATCTGTCCAGCAGGCAGTTCTCAGCTGCCCTATCAACCTTCCTGGTATATGATTCAGTCCATCCTCCTTTGGTGGAGGAGCCAATGTGAGGCAGATTTTGTTTTTGTTTTTGTTTTGTTGTTTTGTTTTGTTTCTAACCATTCTAATAGATTCAACGTGAGATTCATCAATAGATTCATACTGAGATCCAAGTGAGTGATTTTCCATGGTCCTTTCCACTCTCAACCACCCGTTTCTTCTTAATACTCCTCCAAACACATTTTCATTCCTGCCACACTTCTCTCCTGGTTCTCCTCCTTCCTCTCCACCCCTCCCAGCCCACCCAAAACGCTATAGGTGTGGGATGCTGGCTCTGGGCCCTTGACCCCTGACAGACCTCCCCTCTCTGCCTCTTTCTCTATTTCCCTCCAAGCATCTGCTTCTTCCCGTTCCAGTGCTGCTGGGTTTTTAACTTGGAAAAGAAAGGACCTCAGCCAGGGGTAGCTCTGAACTCACGTTCTGGCTGCTTAGCAGCCCAAGAGAAAGAAACACTCCTTCTTTGGGCTCTAAACTTTAAAATCCCAGGGAAGCACTCTGATTGGCCTTGCTTGAGTCATGTCCCCACCCTTTGGGCCAATCCCTGAGCAAAGTTGTGATGATTGGCAGCACCACTAGAATGGCCCCGTGGGAGGGATTAGGTTACCCCAGGAAGTGGGTGATGGCTGCCCACACACAGAGGAGTCCACTGCAACCCCAGAGTGGATGCTCTGCTTAGAACCCACCCCAGGGGCTCCTCCCACATAGCAGAACACTGAGCTTCGAGGCCAGGCACCTTTCTCCCTCCTCTTCCCCCACACAGGGCATGGCACTTTGGAGCAATGCATGCTATCCCCTTTTCTTCCTGGCACCTCCTCTCTCGGGACCCATTTCCCAACCTGCCTTGTTCCTGCTCCTTACACTCTGCCCAGCCCTTCTGAATCCTTTCAGCCCAGCCCTCTGAGGTTTGCAAGGGCTGGACAACCCCTCCCTGCCTACCAGAAATGGCCCTCTTACCTCCCAAGATACCAGCTGCACGCAGAGAGGCAGGAACAACAATTGAAGAGAAAACGAGAGCAAATCGAGACACAGAGAGGCCTGAAGGCTCAGCAGGGTCTCAGTAAATGACAGGTTTTTCCTCCTTCTATGACCAGACCTGTGATGGCCAAGCCACTCTGAACTGTGGCGGTTTCCCTCCAGAATGTCTCCCCAGATGTCCACTGGGACTACTCACCCTTAGTAAAAATCTCTATTCCAATGTGTATTTTCACTAGGCGAGGTGGCTCGTGCCTGTAATCCCAGCACTTTGGGAGACCAAGACAGGAGGATTGCTTGAGGCCAGGGATTTGAGATCAGCCTGGGCGACATAATGAGACCTCATCTCTACAAAAAATAAAATAATTAGCCAGCCATGGTGGTGCATGCCTGAAGGAAAGAAGAAAGGAAGGAAGGAAAAGAGAGAGAGGGAAAGGGAGAGACAGGGAAGGAAAGAAGGAAGGAAGGGAGGGAGGGAGAGAGGGAGGGAGGGAGGGAGGGAGGGAAAGAAAGAGAGAAAAAGAGGAAGGAAGGAGGGAAGGAAGGAAGGAAGGAAGGAAGGAAAGAAAGAAAGAAAGAAAGAAAGAAAGAAAGAAAGAAAGAAAGAAAGAAAGAAAGAAAGAAAGA
>NC_045441.1:7330621-7349852 GCF_002776525.5 Piliocolobus tephrosceles | reverse complement strand
AGAAAGAAAGAAAGAAAGAAAGAAAGAAAGAAAGAAAGAAAGAAAGACAAAGAGAGAAAGAAAGAAAGAAAAGACAAACCAAACAAGCTACTCAGGAGGCTAAGGCAGGAGGATCACTTGAGCCCAGAAGGTCAAGGCTCCAGTGAGCCATGATTGTGCCACTGTACTCCAGCCAGGGCAACAGAGTGAGACCCCAACTCAAAACAAAGGTATGTTTTCTAGGGAGGTCGGGGCACTGCATCTATCGTCAGTCTGCAATAACTTGGCATGAACTAGATCACGGATTAGATGGTTGGAGAGCGCAGCCAGAGAGATGCACGACTCAGGATGCCGCTGAGCATAAGGAAAAGGCACCGGGATAACAGCGGGGACTGGGAGCAGCCAGGAGGCACCAAGAAGACCCCAGGAGCAGAGCAGGAGGAGGATGCTGGAGAGAAGCTGCTGTGTGCCTCTGTCTGATGTAATCATGATGTTCTAAAGAAAAGATGGCTTTGGACCGGACACCAAGGCTCACACCTGCAATCCCAGCACTTTAGGAGGCTGAGGTTGGAGGATTGCTTGAGCCCAGGAGTTCAAAATCAGCCTGGACAACATAGCAAGGCCCCCATCTCTACCAAAAAACAAAAAAAGAGACAAAAATTAGCTGATATTAGTGGCACATGCCTGTGGTCCCAGCTACTCGGGAAGCTGAGACAGGAGAATTGTCTGAGATAGGAGTTGTAGGCTGCAATGCCCTGTGATCTCGCCATTGCACATCAGCCTGGGCAACAAAGTAAGACCTTGAAAAAAAAAAACAAGAAAGAGAGACAGAGAGAGAGAGAGAGAAAGTGACTTTGCTTCTTAAAAAAAAAATATATATATATATATATATATATATATATATGGGAGAGGGGCTGGGCACAGTGGCTCACGCCTATAATCCCAGCCCTTTGGGAGGCCAAGGAAGGTGGATCACTTGAGGTCAGGAGTTCGAGACCAGCCTGGCCAACGTGGTGAAACCCTGTCTCTACTAAGAATACAAAAATTAGCCAGTCGTGGCGCATACCTGTAATCCCAGCTACTTGGGAGGCTGATGCAGGAGAATTGCTTGAACCCAGGAGGTGGAGGCTGCAGTGAGCTGAGATTGTGCCACTGCACTCCAGCCTGGGCAACAGAGCGAGACTCAGCCTCAAAAGAAAAAAAAACAAAAAAGCGGTGGGGGAGGTGGGGAACGCAAGGAAGTACCCTGTGTCTCTGAGTCTGGGTTAGAGGCTGGCTTTGCACCTTTCCAGGAAGTTTGCAGAATGTAGGAAAGAAAGCATTGGTACGTCATCTCATTTATCCATGTAAAACCACCAGGTTTTCAACGATGGGGCCTGGGGCAGTGCAAAGGGGAACCCTCCTGCTAAGAGGCCCCGCTGCCCTTGGAGAGCCCTGATCTGTCATCTCTGCTGTGAGATCCGGAGCGACTGAGAGTCAAGGTCTCCGTGGGCCTCAGATGGCGAGAAAACGTTCAAGGTCATTTTCTCCTGAGTCGCGGGTAGGAGAACACAGGTAAGAGGACATGTGGCAGTGACTAACAGCGATTGCTTCCAGGAGTGCCCGGTCACATCTGTCTGTTTGCCCTTCTCTAAATCTCCCTGACCGTGTCGCTCCTTTCCGTGTACTGTGCTAATATCAGCAACCCGTGATTATCATTACCACTCTTGTTAATTTAATCGAAAGTCACATTTTATGCAAAAATAGGCACAGATGGCTGGAAGCAAGGGTTAATGCTTTCAGCTAGTGAGGTCCAGGGAAACCTGGCCACATGTGCTCAGCCTACATATGACCAGTTGCCCAGATGCAGACACTTAGGAGAGGAGAGGCTGTTCTCATCCTCCCAGGTTTATATATCAGCAAACAGGCTCCAAAAAGTAAAGGCCTTGCCCAAGTAGGGATTCAACCCCCACCTTCTGGAGGCAGATCATTACAGCAAGGGTTTTCTTTCGTTTTCTTTTTCTGTTTTAGAGACAGGATCTTGCTATGTCACCCAGGCTGGAGTGCCATAGTGCAATCTTGGCTGCAACCTCAAACGCCTGGGCTTAAGTGATCCTCCTGCCTCAGCCTCCAGAGTGGCTGAGATTATAGGCATGCGCCACTACACTTGGCTCAATTTTTTTTTTTAATAGAGGTGGGGTCTCACTTATGTTTCCCAGGATGGTCTCATACTCCTGGCCTCAAGTGATCCTTCTGTCTCAGCCTCCCAAAGCACTGGGATTACAGGCAGGAGCCACCACACCTGGCACATCAGGAGTTTTCAATATCATAAAGTTTGTTTGTTTTCCTGCTCCCCCTACTCCAGGAAAAAGAAACTTCCGGGAGATCAGAAGATAGTGGTGAGACTTTTTTTTTTTTTTTTTTTAGACGGAGCCTCGCTCTGTTGCCCAGGCTGGAGTGCAGTGACGCGATCTCAGCTCACTGCAACCTTCGCCTCCCGGGTTCAAGCTATTCTCCGGCCTCAGCCTCTTGAGTAGCTGGGATTACAGGCACACAGCACCACGCCTGGCTAATTTTTGTATTTTTAGTACACACGAGGTTTCGCCATGTTGACCAGGCTGGTCTCGAACTCCTGACCTTGTGATCCTCCCGCCTCAGCCTCCCAAAGTGCTAGGATTACAGGCGCGAGCCATCGTGCCCGGCCCGAGGTGTGTTTTAGAACACTTCCTCAAAATGACTTTGGTTATGTCCCTCTGGTGAGTTGCCTGCCCTGCCTGCTCTGGGCGGCTGTGCTATATAGCCTTTGCTCCATGGTCGTCCTTCTGAGCCTCCGTCCGCTGAGCCTCTTGGCACCGACTCCGAGGAGCAATGAACACGTTTCTTGCCACTTGCAGCTGCAGCCCCGTATCAAGTCTCACCAGTGACCACACTTCCAGGAAGCCAGAGAGAGCTCTGTTCCCTGCCGCCTGGAATTTCATTTGGCTCCGGCGCTGAGTTCATGTGGCAGGGGAACAGTGGCGTGTCTGGGCACTTAAGCCATTTGTGGTAAAAGAATCCGGATGTGCAAATGGCTGAGTTCCGTGTTATTGGATTTTTCTTTTTTTCACTTGATGAAAAACAGAATTTTTTTTTTCAACTGTCTGCAGCTCCATTCAAGTAATAACAAAAATAACTTATTTTAGCACAATATATACTTGGTAAGTCTTTTTTTTTTTTTTTTTTTCCTGAAACAGTCTGTCTCTGTTGCTCAGGCCGGAGCGCACCATGACCAGCTAATTTTTTGTATTTTTAGTAGAAACAGGACTTCACCATGTTGGCCAGGCTGATCTCAAACTCCTGACCTCAGGTGATCCACCCTCCTCAGCCTCCCAAAGTGCTGGGATTACAGGCATGAGCCACCGTACCTGGACCTAGTAAAAATTTTTAACATTAGCTGGGCATGGTGGTGCTTCCCTATAGTCCCAGCTACTCAGAAGGCTAAGGCAGGAGGATGACTTGAGCTCAGGAGATCTGGGCTGTTGTGAGCTATGATCACACCACTGCCCTGCAGCCTGGGTGACAGAACAAGACTCCAACTCAAAGAAAGAAAAGAAAAAAGAAAAGAAAAGAAGCAAACGGTAGAGGAGGTGAGGAGGCAGGAGCCAGCCCTGGGGTGTGAGCGGAGCAGGTAGAGGGAGATGTGGTCTTTATTTCATCCAACAGAGAAAACACACTGTGATAAGGATATTCAAGTGAATTTGTTTGTTTGTTTGTTTTGAGACAGAGTTTCACTTTCGTTGCCTAGGCTGGAGTGCAGTGGCATGATCTCAGCTCACTGCAACCTCCACCTCCCAGGTTCAAGCGATTCTCCTGCCTCAGCCTCTCAAGTTGCTGGGATTACAGGTTTTTTTTTTGTTTTTTTTTTTTTTTTTTTTTTTTTTTAGTAGATATGGAGTTTCACCATGTTGGCTAGGCTGGTCTCGAACTCCTGACCTCAGATGATCCACACCCACATTGGCCTCCCAAAGTGCTGGGATTACAGGCGTCAGCCACCACGCCCAGCCTCAAGTGGATTTAGATCCATAGCTTCAACCAAGCAATTCCCTTTCGGAGTGTAAGCAAACCCTCAGTGTGCACGGCGCTCCAGAAGCGTGCATGGAACTCTTCAAGTCCATTTACACGACTTTATCCTCCCCTCTCCCGCCTCCCACCACTCTGGTTCGTGTCAATGCAAGACACTGAGAATTTCACTTTCTCTTCAAATGAGCTTCCTGTACTGCCAGAGCCAGCTTTGAGCCTTTTCTTCATCCCTTTATGTGTTGTGGTGGTGGTTTGGGGGTTCTTTTTTTTTTTTTTTTGAAGATCACATTCCTAATAGGAAACCTAGCTACATTTGGGCACCCCACGTGGGCAGAGGTGTTTTAAATGCCGTGGAGACAGAGCATGGCTGAGCTATGTCTGGATGTCATATTTTTTTTAGCCGCATAAAAAGAGCAGGTCTTTGTTGGTGCTGCGGGTGATTAAGTCTCAAATCTCTGTGAGATCTGAGATCTCAGCAGCTGCCAAGGCAAATCACCCAGTTAAATAGCAGCATTACAAATATATCACTGCCAGCAACTCCACCCCACAGTGAAGCTGTGCAAAGACTTTGGTTGCAAGGGTAAGACCTTAACTGTCCCATAGCCTGTGCTTAAAAGAGTATGTCACATGGTCACCCTGAGACCCAATGGAGAGCCCAAGAGACTCAGGGCTTCTCTGTCATTTTGACGCAGAGCAGGCAAGCCCCAGAATTGGGGCTTAACCTGGAAAAGTTCTCGGCTTCACTCAGAAAAAAAATTCAAGAGCAAGTCAGTGGTAGAAGAAAACAGCTTCATGGAAGCAGCAATGTTACACTCCGTGGCTGCTCCTGCAGACCAGGACTACCCTGTGGGCAGTGTGCTGAGCGTAGTAGCTCAGGGGAAGTCCTGCAGTAAGATTTATACCCATTTTTGATTACCTGCAAATGAAGGGGTGAGTTATTCAGAATTTTCTAGAAAAAGGGTGGTACTTACTGGTTGTCACCATGGAAAGGGGCGGTAAGTTCTGGGTGTTGCCATGGCAGTGGTAAACTGACATGGCCCTCTGGGCATGTCATATGGAGAGATGCTTTCACCTCTTCCCTGTTTTAGCTAGTCTTCAGTCTGGTCCAGAGTTGAGTCCTGCCTCCTACCTCGATTTCAGAAAGATTATTTTGACACACGTGCCTGGAGCTGCCATCTTGGTGTTCATTTACACCTTGGGTTTCTGGTTAGCTTTGAGGCTTTGTAGCACCTAGATGAAGATATAAGAAGTGTGTGATTGGCTGGGCACAGTGGCTCACTCCTGTCATCCCAGCACTCTGGGAACCCAAAGCAGGTGGATCACGAGGTCAAGAGATCAAGACCATCCTGGCCAACATGGTGAAACCCTGTCTCTACTAAAAAGACAAAAATTAGCTGGGTGTGGTGGCAGGCACCTGTAGTCCCAGCTACTTGGGAGGCTGAGGCAGGAGAATCACTTGAACACGGGAGGCGGAGGTTGCAGTGAGCCAAGATCGTGCCACTACACTCCAGCCTGGTGACAGAGTGAGACTCCATTTCAAAAAAAAAAAAAAAGTGTGTGATTGTGGTCTTTCCTGGCTGTCAAGAAGAGTTCCCACGAAAGGCCATTTGTCCCCAGGCAAACCCTCTGGCCACACCAGCCTCCCATTGGAAAGAAAGAAGGATCCAGGAGCTCCTGATTCCTTTTAGGAATGTGTGTGGAAATATTTTCCCTGCTGGATGGAAAGAAGAAACCAACAAGATGTGCAACAATTCAATTCTAACACTAACTACCAAAAGTTAATAGAGACCTCACAAGTTAAGGACCCCCCAAGGCTCCCACTACTTCAGACACACATTGGCGGTCCCCAGTTCACCCACATTTCTAACTGGCTACAAATCGTGAGCTCCCACAACTTCCTCAGGTTCAATCACTCACAAGAATGACTCGAAGAATTCAGGAAAATGCTGTACTTACAATTACAGTTTCATTATAAAGAATACAGACTAAGACCAGCCAAAAGAAGAGAGTCATAATAGCACAGGATGAGGGAGGATCCCAAATGCAGAGCTTCCTTGCCCTGACCCCATGAACTCAGGAACATCACCTTCTTATCAATATCTTCACCAACCAGGAAGCCCACCTGAGCCTTGGTGTCCAGAGTTTTTATTGAGGTTTCTTTACATAGGCATGATTGATTGAATCACCAGTCATGTGACTGAACTCAGTCTCCAATCACCCTCCTCTCCCTGGAGGTCCAGCTGGTATCATGTAGCTCAAAGCCCCAACCCTCTAATCACTTGGTTGGTCTTTCTGGCTTGACCAGCCCTTATCCTGAGCCATCTTGTTAGCTGAAACTCAGATGGAATCCAAGGAAATCATGAAAAACAATGACACTCCTATTTCTTGGGAAATTCCAGACTTTACTGTACAACAACGTCCATAATGGCCCAGGGTCGAAATACAACACTCGGCTCATAAAGCTCCCTGTTATTTGGGCGGAGATGATGAGTTCCAGCTTTGCAGCCCTTTGAAGCAATGGAGCAGAGCACGATACAGGCAGGCATTCCCATTATTCATTCATGCCCACAGTCATATAATTAGTTCCAGAGTCCTACTTTGTACAGACGCCGTGGGGTTTGCAATACTTCTAGGCCAATTACTTTATGAGAGTAATAAAACACTACTGAACCCTGGGCCCCTCCCAAGGCCAGCCTGGCTGCTGCTTTGGGGAGTGTTGTTTAATCACAGGCTGCAGGGAGAATCTTTCCAGGATAGAGGACTTACCAGGGTGAGAAGCCTCCTAAGAACTGTTGTTTGAGTGACTCCGGGGCCATTTTCCCACTTGGGTCCGGCTTCAAGTCGGAAAGCTGGCCCACTGGGGGCAAGTTAGAAAACGGAAAATAACCAAATACTGCAGCATGTATGAAAACCACTCCTATAGCCCCTTTGAGGGATGAAAAAAATATGGCATTCCCTGGGCACAGCGGCTCATGCCTATAAGACCAGCACTTTGGGGGGGCTGAAGCGGGAGGACTGCTTGAGCTCAGGAGCTTGAGACCAGCCTGGACAACATAGTGACACCCCATCTCTACAAAAAAAAATTTAAAGTGAGCCGTGCATGATGGTGGGCTCTTGTAGTCCCAGCTGCTTAGGAGGCTGAGGCAGAAGAATCATTTGAGCCCCGGAGTTCAAGGCTGCCATGAGTCATGAAGGTGCCACTGCACTCCAGCCTGGGCAACAGAGCAAGATCCTGTCTCTATACATATACATATACATATACATATACATATACATATACATGCCATACATATGACATGTATATGCCATATATATATACATATATATATATATATATATATGTATGGCATTCACTTCATGAATACTTAGCACTATGCTAGAAAAACCACCATGAACAAGACCCAAAACCCCTGCCCAGTAGTCAAGTGTGTGAGGCCAGCCTGAGACATGGGTGATGAAGTGTCAGCATAGCTGAGCTCTTTCATGGAAATAGGAAAAGGCTTTTGCAGGACTAATACTCAGGAGACAGGACCTTGTCTTGCCCTGTCCCAAAACAACCTCTTCCCAGAAGCTTCCCCAGACCCCTCCCACCAAAGGAAAGCCTTCCTCCTCCTCCAGACCCGTGCAAGGTGCCCACTCAGGTAATCCTCCTGTGGTGTCTACAACATCAGTTTCTCACCTTGTATTGAGGACCATTGAGTAATCACTTCTTCTTATGAGGGTCTTATCCTCCAGCTGGACAGGAAATTGCCCAAGACTATGAGGAGCTTCTGAGCATTACTGCATGATCATTCTCCCCAAACCCCGGTACAATGGTCCTGTGCTTGTCCCAATCTTACAAGGAGGAATTATATGAACAAGACAACGTACATAAAGCATTCAGCTCAGGGCCAGCATGTTGTAGGCACGAAATTATATATATAAGTATATATACATATCTGCTGTATAACATATAAATTATATATATATAATGTAGTGCATTGTATGCACTAAGTTGTATGCAATATGTATAGAAATATATATAAAAATACATATATAAACATATACATAAATATATAAAAATACATACATCGCATTAAATTATATATAATTTACATATGTATTTATACATATGGAATTCTATACATATTGTTTCCTAAATACATATTCATTATCTTTATACAAATATATGTAATGTGTAATATATATTTATATACCTAAAAATATATACATAAATATACATACATAAATATATTTATAATAAAATACACAAAAATATTTATGTATATATATTTATGTATATATACAATGTGTATATATAATATTACACATTGTAATATATGTAATATATGTTACAAATATATGTTTATGGGTATGTAATATATATTTGTGTAATATACATAAATATATGTTACATATGCATAATATATAAAAAATACAATGCACTAAATTTTATGTATAACTTCTATATGTATTATACAAATATAATTATATATGTATTATTTCCTAAATGTGTATATATTCATTTTCCTAAATATATGTACATATGTATATTTAGGACACTGAAGTCCAGAGAGGTCAAATAACTTCCCCAAGGTCAAACAGCTCTGAAGAGGCAACACTAAGGTTTGAATAAATCTCACGCTCCTATTGAAGTTTGATTGGCACTTGCTGGGTGTAAGGTAAGGATCCATCAGGTATCTGCCCTCAAGAATCTTAAACCTAGTGCTGGGGGGCAGGCACACACAGGTGTGGTGTGAAGCAAACTGCACTGAGGGGTGTCCAGACCTGGTGAGGACAGGGAGGGGAGCTACTGGGGACTGTGCAGATGGCATGTGAGGTGGGCCTTGAAGAGTGGGCGGGATTTTGACAGACAGGGTAGAAAAGGGCATTGGAGCATGGGGAACAGCATGTGCAAAGACACTGGAACGGGAGGACACGGCGTATGAGCCAGGGATGGAGACGTGTCCATGACAGGAGACGCAGGGGCCGGGTGGCAGGGGCGGGGAGGGGGGCTGCAGGAAGGAAGCCTCAGGGCAGGCACATCTGGATCACAGAAGATGGGGCCACCAGGTTGAGGCACCTGCCCTTCATCTTGGAGCCTCCTGAGAAGTAAGTCACCCTCCGCAGACTCGGCAGATGTTTGGACAGGAGGCCAATACTCAGCTATTTCATCATGAAAATCCCGACCCAAGGCACAATGCCTAGCCCAAAGCTGTATCCAATCAGCGTGGGCACCTGGCCCTGCTCGAGGGGCGCCATGGCAGATCAGCCCTTACGCTCACAGGAGCCTTTCTGGTAGGTCTGCCCTGGGAGACAAGTTCAGCTGTGGCGAGGAGACTGGCGCCTCATGCCGGAGGGTTGAGGGTTGGAACCAACACAAGGACCCTGCCAAGCCACTCTATCACTGGAGAATGGAGGCTCTGCCCACACCCAGCAGCGGTCTTTCCGCTACCTCCGTCACCCATGGCTTTGCCTCAGTTCTTGTGTGGCTTCCCAGAATAAAACCACGAGCACAGAAAGACTGTAGTTATTGGGGAAAAAAGGTAGGCAGGAAGATAGCTAGCTCTTTCCTGTCTTCTCAAGATAGGTAGATAGGTACCTGCTTACCTATTTAGGTAAGTAGGTAGGTAGGCAGTCAAGCAGGCAGGTAGGTGGGTAGACAGGTAGGTAGGTTGACAGGCGGGTACATAGATAGGTAGGCAGGCAAGTAGATAGCTGCACAAGTAGGTGGGTAGGGAGACGGTCAGGTAGGTAGACAGGTATGTAGACAAGTAGGTAGGAAGGTAGGTAAGTAGGCAGGTAGGCAGGTAGATAGGTAGATAGAGAGGCAGGTAGGTAGGTAGGCAGGTACATAGGTAGTTAGGTAGGTAGATAGGTAATCAGGTAGATAGGCAGGTAGGCAGGTAGGTAGGTAAGTAGATAGGTAGGCAGGTAGGTTGGTAGGCAGATAGATAGGTAGTTAGGTAGGCAGATAGGTAATTAGGTAGGCAGGTAGGTAGGTAGGCAAGTAGATAGGTAGGCAGGTAGACTGGTAGGTAGGCAGGTAGATAGGTAGGTAGGTAGGCAGATAGGTAGACAGGTAGGTAGGCAGGTAGACAGGTAAGTAGGTAGGTAGGTAGACTGGTAGTAAGTAGGCAGGTAGATAGGCAGGTAGATAGGCAGGTAGATAGATAGGCAGGTAGGTAGGTCGACAGGTAGGTAGGTAGCATGACTACAGGGAGATGAAGCCTGCTTTCAACAGCACCACTGCAGAACACGTCAGATAGAAAAAGAAAACAGCCTCACTTCACATTAATGGATGAGGCGCAGTCACGGTGGGTCTGTGCACCGCACTGGGAAGTGACCGTTTTCTACCCCATGATTGTGTCCTATTCCCCGGGTCCTGCAGCTATAAGGTAATCATGCTCTTCGGCACGTCCACAAAATAGCTCCATCTCTCGTGATGAGACAACAAGGGCTCACATGTGCCTCGAAACTCCAAAGCATCCACATTCTGCCCAAAGACCAGAGGAACTGTCAGAGTTGATGCAGCGATTTCCCCACATCTTATACGATCAAGAGAAGAGTGGGTCTCCAGGCTTGCATTTAATTCTGCTACCTTGGGTCTTGAGCTATTAAAACTTTATAGAATTCTTGCACAGCCTTCCCTAGGGACCTTCCCACACTGGCAGGTGCTACACTTCAGAATTTATGCTCTTTCCTTTCTCAAATTGAAGATTTCATGTCTTCCCGTGCTGCATCTTGCTTGGGCCAGAGCAGAACAAATTACCCTGGCAAAATAAGTCCTTACCAACTGGCAACACTGCAGGAAAGAAACTAAATCCACACTTGCAATAAATCTGAGCAGAATATTCTGAAGATTTTCCAGAAATAATGTACCATTGGCTAACCTGCTCTATGGATACAGATGTGTCTCTGAGAGTATGCCTTCTTCTTCCAATAGTAAGTGATTTCAGGGCAAGGATGCACTCCACAAAATCCCCAGTAACTGGTCTAGGACGCTGAGGGTGTGAGTGGGAACACCAAAGGCACTGATAGAGTGAGAACTGGAATAGTTAGGGCTTGTCTTTGGGGAAGGATTAGAGGGGAGCACTTTGGGAGGCCAAGACAGGCAGCTCTCCTGAGGTCAGGAGTTTAAGAGCAGCCTGGCCAACATAGTGAAACCCTGTCTCTACAAAAACACAAAAATTAGCCAGGCATGATGGCAGGTGCCTATAATCCCAGCATTCAGGAGGCTGAGGCAGGAGACTGCTTCAATCCTATTATTGGTTGATTGGTTGTTTCTTTGTTTGTTTGTTTGTTTGTTTTGAGACAGAGTTGTGCTCTTGTTGCCCAGGTTGGAGTGCAATGGTACGATCTTGGCTCGCTACAACCTCTGCCTCCTGGGTTCAGGTGATTCTCCTGCTTCAGCCTCCCAAGTAGCTGGGATTGCAGGCACCTGCCACCATGCCTGGCTAATTTTTGTATTTTTAGTAGAGACGGGGTTTCACCATGTTGGCCAGGCTGGTCTCGAACTCCAGACCTCAGGTGATCTGCCCACCTCGGCCTCCCAGAGTGCTGGCATTACAGGCATGAGCGACCATTCCCAGCCAGTTGTTTTGAAAATTAAAACTGAGCTGGGCTCGGTGGTTCATGCCTATAATCCTAGCACTTTGGGAGGCCGAGGCCAGGAGTTCAGGACCAGCCTGGGCAACATGGTGAGACCTCATCTCTCTCTCTCTCTCCCCCACCCCTCTCTCTCTCTCTCTCTTTTTTTTTTTTTTTTTTTTTTTAAGATACAGTCTCACTCCGTCGCCTAGGCTGGAATGCAGTGGCACGATCTCGGCTCCCTGCAACCTCTACCTCCTGGTTCAACTGATTCTCCTGCATCAGCCTTCAGAGTAGCTGGGATTACAGGCGCCCACCACCATGCCCAGTTAATTTTTGTATTTTTTTGGTGGAGGCGGGGTTTTGTCATGTTGACCAGCGTGGTCTCGAACTCCTGACCTCAGGTAATCTGCCCACCTTGGCCTCCTGAAGTGTTGAGATTACAGGCATGAGCCACCGCACCTGGCCATGAGACCTCATCTCTACAAAATATTTAAAAATTGGCCAGGTGTGGTGGTGCACACCTGTAGTCCCAGCTACTCAGGAGGCTGAGGCAGGAGGACCTCTTGAGCCCAGGAGTTCAAGGCTGCAGTGAGCTGTGATCATGCCACTGCACTCCAGCCTGGGTGACAGAGCAAGACTGTCTCTAAGAAAGAAAGAAACAATTAATATTGAATTAATTCAGCTGAGTGCAGTGGCTCGTGCCCATAATCCCAGCACTTTGGGAGGCTGAGGCAGGCAGATCGCCTGAGGTCAGGAGTTCAAGACCAGCCTGGCCAACATAGTGAAACCCTGTCTCTGCAAAAATCAGCCAGGCATGATGGCGGGTGCCTGTAATCCCAGCTATTCAGGAGGCTGAGGCAGGAGAATCGTTTAAACCCGGGAGGCGGCGGTTGCAGTGAGCTGAGATGGCGCTACTGTACTCCACCCTGGGTGACAGAGTAAAATTCTGACCCCCCCAGAAAAAAAAGAAAAAAGAAAAGAAAAGGAGGTGATACCTTGATGAGGAAGTCCAGACTCTCCCCGAGCCCACATATCATGAGGGCATGTCACCACCACAGACCTTTGGAACAAAGATGTGCCCAGCAGAGAGAGACCAGTTCAGCCTCTTGCCACAGCTCTCAAACCCCTCCCTTTCCAAAGCACACGTTTAACTTTTTTGGGGGGAACCCTTTTTAAAAAGCCAAAATCCTTGCTTAGAAATGAAAAACTAAATTGTTTTTATAAGTTTAACAGCTCCATCACGAATCATACTAATTCTGCTCTAAAATTACATTTGACCTCTCAGAGGAGTTGATCTAATTGTACACCCTGAGAGCATGATTCAGTCCTTCTCAATGCTCAAAATGCCACTCTTCTCCCCAACGGCCTCAAACAAATTGATATATTTATATCCTTACCAATCTGTAAGTTCTCAGGGTGTGAAGGGGCTGTTTACTTTAGGAGCAGACACAAGTGAGAATCATAATCGTGGTGGTTCTGCTCTGAGGGCTGAACGCTAAGAGCAGACAGCGCCTTCTGAGTCCGTGCGTGGTGACCCACGAGAGTTCGTAAGGAGGGAAGGTAGTCCCTTGCTGGGGTGACCCCGAGGGATCAAAGCCCACCTCCTACTGCTGATCATTTCAAAATAATTCACTGTCAATGCATTCTCACCCAGCAAGTGTGGATAACAGTGGCTGACCTTCGCTGAGCTGAGCGCCCACCAGGCGTGCCTTGCACTAAGCTAAATTCTGTGCACAGGAGGCATTTAATCCTCATTGCAGGCTTTGAGGCAGATGCTGGCCTCATTCTCATGGTATCCAGGAGGAGACCTGGAGCTCAGAGAGGCTGAGCTAGGCAGCACAGGACAGAGTCTCAATCCAGGCTCTCAGCCTATGTTTTCCGAGTCCCCCTCTTCCCCGGGCGCCCAAGTCACTGGGTTCCCTACCCACCCCTAACCCCAACCCTAATGCTATGACCTTTGCAAGAAGCTCCCATTGCCGGGCACGGTGGCTCATGCCTGTAATCTCAGCACTTTGGGAGGCCAAGGAGGGCAGATCACCTAAGGTCAGGAATTCAGGACCAGCCTGGCCAACATGGGGAAACCCTGTCTCTACTAAAAATACAAAAATTAGCCAGGCGTGGTGGCAGGCACCTGTAATTCCAGCTACTCAGGAGGCTGAGACAAGAGAATCGCTTGAACCCAGGAGGTGGAGGTTACAGTGAGCACCACTGCACTCCAGCCTGAGCAACAGAGCGAGACTCTGTCTCAAAAGAAAGAAGCTCTCGGCCGGGCACAGTGGCTCACGCCTGTAATCCCAGCACTTTGGGAGGCCAAGGCTAGTGGATCACAAGGTCAGGAGATCAAGACCATCCTGGCTAACACGGTGAAACCCCGTCTCTACTAAAAAATACAAAAAACTAGCCGGGCGAGCTGGCGGGCGCCTGTAGTCCCAGCTACCTGGGAGGCTGAGGCAGGAGAATGGCGTGAACCCGGGAGGCGGAGCTTGCAGTGAGCCGAGATGGCGCCATTGCACTCCAGCCTGGGCGACAGAGCAAGACTCTATCTCAAAAAAAAAAAAGGAAAGAAGCTCTCATGGACTGATTCTGTGTTCAGAGGAAAAGATCTCTGTGCAGCAGGGCAGGGCTAGGTCCTACCCAGGTGCTGCAGGGCAGAGATGCCCACAGCAGTGAGCGTGAATGGACCCAGCTCCTCCGACCCCCTTCCTTCAGGACGTCGCCACCCTGAACAACCTGCCAGGGAGAACCAGCGCTTCGCTTACTTCTCTCCAGACTGAATCATCACCAGAGATGTTAATTAGCATAAAATATTTGAATGGCTATTTTAATTCTTACTCATGCATTCAGGGTTCTAGCTGATTGGTGAAGAGTTGCCACTTTTTTTTTTTTTTTTTTTTTTTTTCCCCATCAGATGTTCAGCCATATCCTCATTTCGGGAAAACTGGACTCATGACACTGAACGTCGTTTTAGGGCAACTTTTATACAATAAGCTGGAGGATGCTGACAAAGGCAGGTCATGAGGGAGAATCCGACCACTCCATGGGGACAGGCAGGTCTCCAGGGGCTTTAGCAGGGACTCCCATCTCTACCACTGCAGGACTCAGGGCCTTGGGAACATCATATGCCACCGAGCCTCAGGGTCCCTAGCTAGGCTGGGAGAGGATAGCTGAGGTGGGTGGCTGTGATCAGAGGGGCCCTCACCTTTGTTTTCATGATGAAGCTCTGGAAATGCGCGCAACTCTTAATTTTTTTAATTTTTTTTTTTTTTTTTTTTTTGAGACAGAGTCTCACTCCGTCACCCAGACTGGAGTACAGCGGTGCAATCTCGGCTCACTGCAATCTCAACCTCCCGGGCTCGGATGATCCTCCTGCCTCAGCCTCCCGAGTAGCTGGGACTACAGGGGCATACCATCACACCCAGCTAATTATTTAAATGTTTCTGTAGAGATGGGGGTCTCAGTATATTGCCCAGGTTGGTCTCGAACTCCTGGCCTCAAGCAATCCTCCTGCCTCGACCTCCCAAAGTGCTGAGATTACAGGCATGAGTCACCACACGCAGCCTCAACACCAAATTTGAATAGTGTCCCTGACAAAATTCATGCCCGCTTTGAACCTCAAAATGTGATCTTATTTGGAAACAGGTCTTTGCAGATGTAATCAAGTTGCAATGAGGCCATATGGATCACTCATCTGGGAGAATCTTAATGCAGTAATTGGTGTCTTGAAAGGAAGAGAGAGATAAAGAGAGGCACACAGGGCTGAAGGCCATGTGAAAGGCAGAAATAGACTGGAGTGATGCATCCCCAAACCAAGGGACCCTGAGGATTCCTAGAGCCACCAGCCACTGCAAAGAATCCTCCCGTAGGGACTTTGGAGGGATCATGGCCCTGCCAACAGCTTGCACGTCTGGCCTTCTGGTCTCCAGAACTGTGAGAGAATACATTCCCGTTGTCTTAAGCCACCCAGTTTGTGGTACTTTGTTACGGCAGTCCCAGGACACTCATATAGTGTGGACGTTACCAATCTCAAAACAGAGTCAGCCCCTAGCACAGTGCCTGCTGCCAGAAGGCCATGGAGATGGAATCCTCGTGCACGTATGCCATAACAGGACTTATCACACACACACACACAAAAAAAAAAAACACACCTGCACATATGCCCATGACAGGAACTACACAAGGAACTCCTCTAAAATCCAGGGTTCCAGGCCAGGCGCGATGGCTCTTGCTTGTAATCCCAGCACTTTGGGAGGTGGAGATGGGCAGATCACTTGAGATCAGGAGTTCAAGACCAGCATGGCCAACATGGTGAAACCCCATCTCTACTAAAAATACAAAAATTAGGTAGTCACAGTGGCACGTGCCTATAATCCCAGCTACTGGGGAGGCTGAGGCAGGAGAATTGCTTGAACCCAGGAGACGGAGGTTGCAGTGAGCCCAGATCACGCTACTACATTTCAGCACTCCATCTCAAACAAACAAACAAAAAAACAGGGTTCCAAATAAGCCCCTAACACAAGAACACCTGTCCAACAATGGCTCCTTCTACCAGTGAGTAATTGCCAACTCCTGCAATGAGCCCCTTTCATCAACGTCTTTGTTTCGAAGCAGTTTACATGGACTTCTCTCCTTTTTTGTCTTTAAAAGCTTCCCTCGCCGGGCACAGTGGTTCATGCCTGTAATCCCAGCATTTTGGGAGGCTGGGGTGGGAGAATTGCTTGAGGCAAGGAGTTCGAGACCAGCCTGGCCAACATGGCAAAACCCTGTCTCTACAAAAAATAAAAATTAGCTGGGCATTACACACCTGTAATCCCAGGTACTCAAGAGGCTGAGGCAGGAGAATCACTTGAGCCCAGGAGTTTGAGGCTGTAGTGAGCTATGATCACACCACTACACACCAGCCTGGGTGACAGAGCAAGACCTTGTCTTTAGATAAATAAAATAAAAGCTTCCCTCAGCCCTAAATTGTTTTGATGCACCTACGATTCGTCATAGCATATGTATCCCAGATTTCAACTCCTGAATAAACTCTCTCTTTGGAGAGCTGATCTCTCTGATGTTTGTTTGTTTGTTTGTTTGTTTTGTTTGCTTGTTTAGAGATAGGGTCTTGCTCTGTCGCCCAGGATGGAGTGCAGTGGTGCGATCATAGCTCACTGCAGCTTTGAACTCCTGGGCTCAAGCCATCCTCCCACCTCAACCTCCCAAATAGATGGGAATACAGGTGTGCACCACCATGCCCAGCTAATTTTTTTTTTTGAGACGGAGTCTCGCTCTGTTGCCCAGGCTGGAGTGCAGTGGCCGGATCTCAGCTCACTGCAAGCTCCGCCTCCCAGGTTCACGCTATTCTCCTGCCTCAGCCTCCAGAGCAGCTGGGACTACAGGCGCCTGCCGCCTCGCCCGGCTAGTTTTTTGTATTTTTTAGTAGAGACGGGGTTTCACTGTGTTAGCCAGGATGGTCTCGATCTCCTGACCTCGTGATCCACCCGTCTCGGTCTCCCAAAGTGCTGGGATTACAGGCTTGAGCCACCGCGCCCAGCCGCTAATTTTTAAATGTTTTTGTAGAGATGGGGGATCTCACTATGTTGCCCAGGCTGGTCTCCAACTCCTGGGCTCAAGTGATCCTCCTGCCTCGGCCTCCCAAAGCACTAGGATTACAGGTGTGAGCCACTGGGCCTGGCCCCCTGATGTTCACACAGGAAACCTACTATGTCGACAACAGCCTGGTTTGCCTATAAGTTCAGAACATCCTTGAGCCTACTGACCCTCCTCCAGCCTTGGGAAAGGGGAACGGAGGAAGAGAATGGTGGTCCCTGGCTGCCCTGTCCCTACGCTCCAGCTCAGACTGTAGGTCTCACCAAGCCTTTGGAGCCCATGACCTTGAAGGCTTTTGGGGACAATAAAGAGAGAGCAGCCACTGCCCCAGGGTCAGCTCCTGGCCCACCATGTCCTTACCCATCTCCCTTGTGACTTGGGACCAGCCACTACCTCCCTCCCTCAGTGGACTCCCTATTCAATGGGCATGTCAGCATCTGCTCCCATGCAAGACCGTTGCTAAATGGTGACCAGCAGGCAAGACCCAATGGCAGACATGGTGAGGCCACAGGAGAGGTGGTAGGCTGCGGGTCAGAAAGCCTCTCCTGTGTCCACCCCACAGCAAGACCCCAGGAGGACAGGGGCTCAGCCACAGTCCAGGGACTTAGCCACAGTCACCAGCTAATACAGATGCTTTTCTGCAGACCCTGCTTGTCCCTCTTCCAGGGTCATCCTGCAAAGTAGGAACCAGAAGGCGGGCCTGCCTCCTGCCCTGTGACATTCATGGCTCTGACCTGCTCCCCTCCCTACCCCCCGTCCTCTCCTGAAGGCAGCCTCGCTTCAAGGTATCCAGGCCCCTGCGGATGCTATGCTGCCCAGAGGGCAGAGCGGGTCACCTCTCTGCCTGGTCTGGCCCTGCCTGGGCACAGGCTGCTTTGTGCAGGGTTCAGTGGCTCAGAAAATAGGAGCTCCAAATCAAGGCTGAGTGGCCATTGAGGCAGAGCCTTTTTTGCTGAGGAGCAGTAATGGGTAGCCACGCCACGTGGATGGGCTCGTGCAAGGCCACTCCTCTCATCTCAGAGCTCCCGAGAGACGAGAGGCAGCAGGGGAGGAAGGCGAGGCTGAGAGGGGGAAGGTAGGGGATTGCGCAAGGCACGCAGCCACAGCTAGCGTAGGAACCAGGCAGCCCCAGGGCCCCAGGCCAGAGTAGCTGTGGAGACTTGACAGCTTTTTTTTTTTTAATTATACTTTAAGTTCTATGGTACATGTGCACAACGTGCAGGTTTGTTACATATGTATACATGTGTCATGTTGGTATGCTGCACCCATTAACTCGTCATTTACATTAGATATATGTCCTAATGCTATCCCTCCTCCCTCCCCCCGCCCCACAACAGGCCCCGGTCTGTGATGTTCCCCTTCCTGTGTCCAAGTGATCTCACTGCTCACTTCCCACCTATGAGTGAGAACATGTGGTGTTTGGTTTTCTGTCCTTGCGATAGTTTGCTCGGAATGATGGTTTCCAGCTGCATCCATGTCCCTACAAAGGACATAAACTCATCCTTTTTTATGGCAGCATAGTATTCCATGGTGTATATGTGCCACATTTTCTTAATTCAGTCTGTCATTGATGGACATTTGGGTAGGTTCCAAGTCTTTGCTATTGTGAACAGTGCCGCAGTAAATGTACGACAGCTTCTTAACAGCTTCCAAACCGCCTTACAGCTGCTGCCCTCCCATCAAGGGAGGAAGAATGTTAATTAAAGCGTGAATTAGCAAAGCAGGTAAAATCTAAACAAATAAGATGGCCGAAGTGCAGGAGAGGTGATCAGATGGCCTCCTGGCATCTATTTATCAAACACCTGTCACCTGGCAGTAGGCGCTGTGCTAGGTGCTGGGAACAAGCCCAGTCCACTGCCTGCCCAAGGATGCAGGCATGGGCAAAGAGGGCATTTGATGCATTTACGCCTGCATGCCATGCCTAGCACAGTGCCTGTTTTTGAGCTGGTGCTCAAAAACCTCTGAGGAATGAAAGAATGAATGAATGAATGAATGAACAAATGAATCTACTAGAAGAAACAACATGAACATCTTGAATGAAAGAATGAATGAA
>NC_045441.1:7328293-7330611 GCF_002776525.5 Piliocolobus tephrosceles | reverse complement strand
CTACTAGAAGAAACAACATGAACATCTTGAATGAAAGAATGAATGAAAGAATGAATGAACGAACAAATGAATCTACTAGAAGAAACAACATGAACATCTAACTGCAACCAGGATGGGAAGAGGATTTGAGCTATAGAGGAGAGAGAGTCAATTCAATCTGCAAGCAATCCGGGAAGGCTGCCTGAAGGAGGCAGCACTTGCTCCAAGCTTGAAAGATTGAGTAGACCTTTGAGAACTGGAGAAGGAGGGCACAAATCAAAAAGTACACACATTTTTTCAGAAGCAGGGACAGTATTCCTAAAGAGCCTGTACAAGGTCAAACCTAATCAGATTCTAGAACACTGCGGCATTTTTATAAGTGATAGTGGCTGGGTGCAGTAGCTCTTGCCTGTAATCTCAACATTTGGGGAGGCTGGCAGGAGGATTACTTGAGGTCAGGAGTGCAAGACCAGCCTGGGCAACATAGCAAGACCCCAACTCTATAAAAAATAAAAATAAATAGCTGGGCATGGTGATGTGAGCCTGTAGTCCCAGTCACTCAAGAGGCTGAGGCAGGAAGATCACTTGAGCCTAGGAGTTCAAGGCTGCAGTGAGCTATGATTGTGCCACTGTACTCCAACCTGGGTAGCAGAGCAGGACCCTGTCTCTAAAAATAAAAAACAAACAAAAAAAAAAAATGGTCACAGAGAGATCTCTGGGGGAAGTCAAGGAGGCCCAGAGTCTGGTCACGACTGCCAAGGAGAAGTTCCAGCTGCTACTCATTGGCGAATTACTATTGTTACAGATGGGATTGGTTACTCCTTGGCAGGAGTAGGGGCAAAGCTCGGAATGACTCCTGGAGAAGGACTAATTGCAGACTGAGGAGCAGGTCCTGCCCCTGCACTGAAGGACACCGGAGTCTGTGAGCCTAAACGGGGACACAGGGTCGGGGGCAGAGTGGCAAGAACTAGTGAGTCCCATTCTATCTGGGGTGTGCACAGGGAGCAGACAGAGGGACTCCACCAGGAGACAACTGCAGTCTTGGAGAGTAAGTGGGAGCAGGGAGCAAAGCCGAGCTGCTTATCATTTTTTTATTATTATTTTATTTTTTCAGATTGGATCTTGCTCTGTCACACAGGCTGGGGTGCAGTGGCACGATCATGGCTCACCACAGCCTCGAACTCCTGGGCTCAAGCAATCGTCTCACCTCAGCCTCCCGAGTAACTGGGACTACAGGCACACACCATCACGCATCGCTAATTCCTTTTTTGTAGAGACGGGGTCTCGCTATGTTGCCAAGGTTGGTCTCGAACTTCTGGGCTCAAGTGATCCTCCCACGTCGGCTCCCCAAGGTGCTGGGATTATAGGCGTGAACCACCACACCTGGCCCGCTTCTCCATCCTTGAGCGGCCCCAGCCCCTGCAGTTTCTCCTCTCAAGGCCAAACTTGGAGAGTTGGGATTGACTGTGTAAGGGAGGTGTGTGCCCTTGGTCTTATCCCAGCCCAGTGGGACGGCCCCACCTTCATCAGGTTGCAGTCAGATGAATATATAAACCATACTGCGCATTTCTGAGTTCCGTGGGAGTTTCAGCATGAAAAATCACGGTGTTGCCAGACAGACTTGCAGCCAAAATACAAATGGGATCCCGCAATCCACACAGGACCAATCTTGGGAACCCTGGGTCAATCCCCTAGCCAGGACTCAGCTTGTAAGTATACTTAAAGAGTGTGTCCCAGGCCAGGCATGGTGGTTCATGCCTGTAATCCCAGCACTTTGGGAGGCCGAGGCGGGTGGATCATCTGAGGTCAGGAGTTCAAGACCAGCGTGGCCAGCATGGGGAAACCTTGTCTCTTCTAAAAATACAAAAATTAGCCGGGTGTGGTGGCATGCACCTGTAATCCCAGCTACTCAGGAGGCTGAGGCAGCAGAATTGCTTGAACCCAGGAGGCAGAGGTTGCAGTGAGCTGAGACTGCGCCACTGCACTACAGCCTGGGCAACAGAGTGTGACTCTGTCTTAAAAAAAAAAAAAAAGCCGGGCGCGGTGGCTCAAGCCTGTAATGCCAGCACTTTGGGAGGCCGAGACAGGCGGATCATGAGGTCAGGAGATCGAGACCATCCTGGCTAACACGGTGAAACCCCGTCTCTACTAAAAAATACATAAAACTAGCTGGGCGAGGTGGCGGGCGCCTGTAGTCCCAGCTACATGGGAGGCTGAGGCGGGAGAATGGCATAAACCTGGGAGGCGGAGCTTGCAGTGAGCTGAGATCCGACCACTGCACTCCAGCCCAGGCAACAGAGCAAGACTCCGTCTCAAAAAAAAAAAAAAAAAAAAAAAAA
>NC_045441.1:7324056-7328193 GCF_002776525.5 Piliocolobus tephrosceles | reverse complement strand
GCTTTTTCTCAGATCTTCAGCATCATGGAAAAATTTAACCCATCAGAAGAGCACATCTAAAGATACCTATCATCTGTCAGCATCTTCTTAAAGGATATTTTTCAGGTAGAAAAATGACTCTCATACAAATCCAAAGTGAACACATGTCAAAGATCTTCTTTAAGTTGTTAATTAATAAGGGAACATGTAAGATGTTACAAATGCTTTAAAGAAGGATTGAAAGCATCACAATAAACAGTGCTGATGGAAATTTGCAAATAGATGCAAAACTTGATTTGCATTTCAATGGACGAGAACCACTTACATCCTATCAGTTGTGCAGAGCATCCTATCACAATGTGCAGAGTGGTAAAAGAACGCAAACACAACAAAAGGCAGAGATAACTCAACTTGACAGGGAGTGACATAATCTTTTTTTTTTTTCATATGTATATATATATATATATTTTTTGGCTGGGCCTATAATCCCAGTTCTTTGGGAGGCTGAGGCAGGAGGATTGCTTGAAGCCAGGAGTTCAAGACCAGCTTGGGCAACCTACGAAGACTCTACAAGAAATAAAATTTTAAAAAATTATCCTGGCATGCCTAGTAGCAGTAATCCTAGCTACTCAGGAGGTTGAGGTGGGAGGATCACATGAACCCAGGATTTCAAGGCTGCAGTGAGCTTTGATGACACCACTGCACTCCAGCCTGGGCAACAGAGTGAGACTGTCTCTTAGAAAAGAAAAAAAAATTGACACTTTGTAATTGCACATATTTATGGGATACAAATTTGATGTTTTGATACATATATATGTTGCATAATAATCATAATAATCAAATCAGGGTAGATAGCATATCCATCACCTCACACACTTATTTCTTCGTAGTGAGAACATTCAAAAGCCTCTCTTCTGGCTATTTTATAATATATACCTCACCGCCCATCATCAGCTCCCCACTGTGCATTAGAACCCCAGAACTTACTCCTCCTATCTAATTGTCACTTTGTATCCATTAACCAACATCCTTCCATCCTCCCTTTCCCCCTCCCTGTGAGATGTGGGGTCAACCCAACTGTCCAGTAATGGGTGGAATGGGTAAAGCCAATGTGGTATATCTACACAATGGAATACTATGCAGCCATAAAAAAGAATGGAATCCTGCCACTTAGAGCAACATGGATGGACCCAGAAGTCATTATGTTAAGTGAAAAGCAAATGCCAGACACAGAAAGACAAATACTGCATAATCTCACTTATAGGTGAAATTTTGAAAAAATAAAAAAAAAAGAATTGATATCATAGAAGCAAAAGGTAGAACAGTGGTCTCCATAGTCTTTCTTGCCTGGCGATCATTCCCAGCAGCAAAATAACAAGCTGTTATGTCTCCCATCTCTTCCATCAAATAAATAAATGAACAAATAAATAAGTTTCAAAGAAAGGGAAAATAATCCCTTAATACTACTTCCTCTGGAAGCTACCACTCATCTTTGCTCTTGTTAATAGTAAATCTCTCTGAAGAGTTATCCATATTCTCCTGTTCCCGTTCTCTCTTCCCACACTTTCTTAAGCCCATCAGAGTTGGTGCTGCCATAACAACAGAAGAGTGGCTTAAACAACAGAAATGTATTGTCTCATGGTTCTGGAGCCTGGAAGTCCAAGATCAAGCCGTTAGCAGGGCTGGTTCCTTCTGAGTCTCTCTAGTTGGCTTGTGGATAGCTGTTTTCTCCCTGTGTCTTCATATCATCTTTCCTTTGCACACATCTGGGTCTAAGCTCCTCTTCTTTTTTTTTTTTTTTTTTTTTTTTTTTGACAGAGTCTCACTCTGTCACCAGGCTGGAGTACAGCAGCACAATCTCAGCTCACTGCAACCTCTGCCTCCTGGGTTCAAGCAATTCTTCTGCCTCAGCCTCCCAAGTAGTAGCTGGGACCACATGCTCAGTTAATTTTTGTATTTTTAGTAGAGATGGGGTTTCACCATGTTGGCCAGGATGGTCTCGATCTCTTCACCTCGTGACATGCCCTCCTCGGCCTCCCAAAGTGCTGGGATTACAGGTATGAGCCACTGTGCCCGGCCAAGCTCCTCTTCTTAAAAGGACACCAGTCCTATTAGATTAAGGTGACCTCATCTCACCTTAATTCACTGCTTAAAGACCCTGTCTCCAAACACTGTCACATTCTGAGATGATAGGGGTTAGGGCTTCAACATGTGGATGCTGCTGATAACGGTACTCTTGTCAAGGTCAACAATGACCCCATCCACTCCGTCACTGGCAGCTTCTTGACCCTCTGTGCTGGTTTGTTCTCTTCTCCTTGACTTTGAAGGGCTCCAGGGCTCAGACTTCTGTTCTCTTCTCTTCTTCATATATCCTTGTTGCTTTGACCTTGTTCAGTCTCGTGGTCTATAAATTCCATCTATGGGCTAATGACCTGCAGTTGTACATCACTAACCTGGCTCTCTCTCCCAAACTCTAGACAGACGTTTATATCCAACTTCTGACTGAGTATCTGCATGGAATTGTCTAACAGACACCTCCATGCAGCTGTGAAATCCTTTCATAGCTTCACTCATCTCCTGCCTCTGTGCCTGGGACACACCAGGCACACTCCTGCCTCAGGGCGTTGGCACTGACTGTTCTCTCTGCCTGGACACCGTCCACCCAGATCTCCACTTGGCTACTCCTCTTGCGTAACTCAACCCGTCCAAAACTGAACCCCCAGCCTTCCATCCATCCAAAACCAACTTCTCACATCATCTTCTCCATCCTTGTTGATGGCCGCTCTGTTCCTCCAGGCCCCTGGGTCAAAAGCTTTGAGTCATCCTTGACTCTTCTCTTCCCCTCACATCCTACATCCAATCTGGCTGGAAATACTTACAAAAATACACACAGAAACCAATCTCCCCACTTCACTGCAGCCACCCAATATCAGATCTAGGGCCATCATCTCATACGTGAACCACTGTGGCCACCTCCTAACTGGTCAACCTGCTCTATTCTTGTATCCCTAGAGCAGACAATGCCATGTCTTTTATCAAAGCCCTCAATCAGCCAGGCTCGGGGGCTCATGCCTATGATCCCAGCACTTTGGGAGGCCCAGGTTGGAGGATCACTTGAGCCCAGGAGATTGAGGCTGCAGTGAACTATGATGGCGCCACTGCATTTCAGCCTGGGAGGCAGAATGAGACTCTATGTCTTAGAAACAAAACAAAACAGGCCAGGTGCGGTGGCTCACACCTGTAGTCTCAGCACTTTGGGAGGCTGAGGTGGGTGGAACACCTGAAGTCAGGAGTTCGAGACCAGCCCAGTCAACATGGAGAAACCCTGTCTCTACTAAAAATACAAAAATCAGCCAGGCACCTGTAATCCCAGCTACTCAGGAGGCTGAGGCAGGAGAGTCACTTGAACCTGGGAGGCGGAGGTTGCAGTGAGCCGAGATCGCGCCCCTGCACTCCAGCCTGGGCAACAGGGCGAGACTCCGTCTCAAAACAAAACAAAGCAAGACAAACCCCCTGTAGTACCACCCCATCCCATTCAGAGTAAAACCCAAAATCCTTTCATAGCTTCACTCATCTCCTGCCTCTGTGCCTGAAACACACCAGGCACACTCCTGCCCCAGGACGTTGGCACTGACTGTTCTCTCTGCCTGGACACCCTCCACCCAGATCTCTGCTTGACTACTCCTCTTGCATAATTCAATTCTTTGTTTAAAAATCACCTTCAGGCCAGGTGTGGTGGCTCACACTGGTGTAATCCAAGCCCTTTGGCGAGTTGAGGTGAGGAGGATTGCCTGAGGCCAGGAGTTCCAGACCAGCCTGGGCAACATAGTGAGACCCCATCTTTACCAAAAGTAAAGAAAAAAAAATAGCTGCATATGGAGGTGGGTGACACCTGTAGTCCCATCTACGTGGGAGGCTGAGGCAGGAGGATCCTTTGAACCCAAGAGGTTGAGGCTGCAGTGAGCTATGATCATTCCACTGCTCTCCAGGTGGCAGAGTGAGACCCTTTCTCTAAAATAAATAAATAAAATTTTTTTAAATAGTAATAAATAAAAAATAAGTTACCTTCTCACTGAGACCCACCTTCTAGCAGCCTTATAGGATTTTGCAACCCCTCCCCAGGAGCTACCTCTCACCCCTTACCTGCACTCACAGCCC
>NC_045441.1:7313730-7323956 GCF_002776525.5 Piliocolobus tephrosceles | reverse complement strand
GCAACCTCCGCCTCCCGGATTCAAGCGATTCTCCTGCCTCAGCCTCCTGAGTAGCTGCAATTACAGGCGCGTGCCACCACCACCAGCTAATTTTTTGTATTATTAGTAGAGTTGGGGTTTCACTGTGTCCCGAACTCCTGACCTCATGATCCGCCCCCCTTGGCTTCTCAAAGTGTTGGGATTACAGGCGTAAGCCACCACACCTGGCTGCTGCAGAATCTTTTTAAGCATTATACTTTCTGTTTACTGGTTCTTTCCTATTGGAATATGAGCCCAGGAAGGAGGATTGGCTGATTCTACACTGTTGTGTCCTAACCACCTAGAACAGTACCAGGCACCAAGCTC
Source organism: Piliocolobus tephrosceles (assembly GCF_002776525.5). Lineage (NCBI taxonomy): Eukaryota > Metazoa > Chordata > Mammalia > Primates > Cercopithecidae > Piliocolobus > Piliocolobus tephrosceles. The sequence goes on along the minus strand of NC_045441.1, from coordinate 7,323,611 downwards.
CCTCCCCAGTTGCACACAATTCTCTTCCTGACAGCAGAAAACATCTTCTCTTTCCTAGCAGGGCACACTCCGGTAGCCACTGAGGCCAGAGCCTCCACCAAAGCCACGGTACTACTAGAGCCAGGAGATGGGACTATAGACGTGAGCGGGCAGGCGGAGGAAGGGTTTGCCCCTGATGGTTGGGTCAGGAGAAGGACCCTACCCATCCCACACCTCACTCCTACCCTAGACTGGGCTGAAGTTATTTTTCTTTTTTTGAGGTGGGTCTCACTCTACCACCCAGGCCAGAGTGCAGTGGCACCATCACAGCTCCCTGCAGCCTTGACCTCCTGGGCTCAAGTGATCCTCCCACCTCAGCCTCCCAAGTAGCTAGGACTATAGGCGCACACCACCATGCCAGGCTAATTTTTTTTTTTTTTTTTTGAGATGGAGTCTCGCTCAGTCGCCCAGGCTGGAGTGCAGTGGCGCGATCTCGGCTCACTGCAAGCTCTGCCTCCCGGGTTCACGCCATTCTCCTGCCTCAGCCTCCCCAGTAGCAGGGACTACAGGTGCCCGCCGCAACGCCTGGCTAATATTTTGCATTTTTAGTAGAGACGGGGTTTCACTGTATTAGCCAGGATGGTCTCGATCTCCTGACCTCATGATCCACCCGCCTCAGCCTCCCAAAGTGCTGGGATTACAGGTGTGAGCCACCGCGCCCGGCCTAATTTTTTATATATACATCTAAAGATGCAGTCTCACTATGTTGCCCAGGCTGGTCTCAAACTTCTGGCCTCAAGGGATCTTCCCACCTTGCCCTCCCACAGCGCGGGGATTACAGGCATGAGCCACCGCACCTGGCTGGACTGACATTTTCTGATGGCGTGAAGAAAAGGGAAAAAAGAGTATAGCATCCACATTAAAACAGACTGAATGTTCATGTGTTGCTTAATCCATTTAAACTCAAATGATAACCCCAGAAGAGTATTGCTCTTGCTTTACCCTGAAAAGTAGGAATTTCAGACTCTCGGAGAAGATACTGGGAGCAGAGAGAACAAATGCAGCTTGATCACAAAGTATGTGCCAGACACTTTGCCTTCTCTGGTTACATTTGCACCGAACCATCTCTCAGATAGGGGCTGCGTGGCTCCGGCTGGCAAAGTGAGGTACCTAAAGCCACCCAGCCAGTAGGGCGAGAAGCTAAGAATTCCAACCCAGGACTCACTCTCCACATGCCTGGAGTCTCTCCCTCAAGAGGCAGGCAGTCCCAGAGAGCAGCATCTTTGTCATCTCCTTGTCCCTGTCCCCACAGGCTCAACTGCAGAGCTCCCCTCAGATCTGAGGGCTCTGACATTGACAGAAGTTCATGTTTTACGAGGAAAGACGGGCCCCATCTCTGTGGAAGAATTTAATCTCAGAGCAGCATGCCCTTGTCTAAGACATTGTCCAGGCGGCTTGCAACCCAATAAGGCTCTGACAGAATCAGCCTCTCAGGGCTGCAGCCCTGGTGTGAGATTTGGGACCAGGCTGGCAGCTGTGGTGACAGAATCCCAGCCAGAAAAAGGAAAAGACGAGAAAGAAAGAACAAATAGCCCCATGCGGAGAATTCTGGTGGAAGGGCCAAGCCAGAGGGGCTCATTCATCTCAGGGGTGCTGTGTCTCTCAGTGGCAAGAGAAAGGACTTCCAGGGCCACGCCTGATTTTAAAACCTGGGTGACAATGTTTGCCCCATGAGAGGCCCAAAATGTGTGCCTGGCAACATAGGCCTTGGATGCATATGGACAAGGGGTTGCCCTGCACGACCTTTACTCTCACCTCTGCTCAAGCCAACTGCAGACGTGGTACATCCTCAGCCATGTGCCCACCCCGAGTTTAGGACTGGAAGGTATTTGGAGAAAAATCTGCGAGTCTCATTTCTAGCTACTATGGTGCTTGCTGGTGAGGCCAGAGAGCTGTGGTGGAGCACAAAGGAGTGGTGGGGCATGGGGGGACCTGACCTTGACCTCTCCCAAATCTGCAAAACGCTCTGCTCCCACTCCCTTGGGCCAGGCTCACGCCTTTGGTACCTGATGCCACCCCCTGCTGGCTACTAGAGAGAAATGCTTCCCCAGAACAATGCAAGGTGTACATGAAACCCATGGTTTCCTATTGCCCACTGGAGAAGGCTCACTACTTCACAAGACCTCACCAAGTAAGACAGGAAAGGCTGAGAAGAGGTAGTTCAGGAACTGTAAACAGCCACATGTCAAAGTCCCACAATGGGCACAGCCAGCCCTGAAAGACCTCTCCCACCTTGCAATTCAGCCTGACTCCAGCCAGAAGGGCCCCCATCTTGCTCCCAGGCTCAGAACCGTAAACCAAAAATAAACTCGTACTCCCAAACAAACGACTCAATCGACTTTCTCTGGGCCAAGAAGACCCCAGATAAACCTGAAAAATGGAATTGTCTGCCACGATAAGGAGGGAGGTTGGGCATGTCTCATTATACCTCCTCCCTCTTGGGATTTAGGCACAACTGGCCAGCATTAACATTAAAATAGAAATCATAAGACTGACAGGACAGACTCTTTGGGGCAATAAGATCTCAAATTCCAACCTGACTCTGGTTTAGCATCACATGACAGATAGCAGACCCAGAAGGACATCAAAATATTTTACCCCAAAATATATTTATTTGACATATTTTGAAATGGCCCTGCAAAGCCATCTTTGGTGGGGGAAATTTGCATCTGTAGAGAATCTCCATTAAAGAAGCCAGGACTTTCCCAGATCTAGGAGAGATCAACTCAGAGTCTGACACCTTTTAAGGTCAGAAAAGGAACATTTACCACCTCTTCTCTCTGAGGGCTTCCACCTCTGAGGTTCCATCTATATAACAAAAGCTTTGGTGTCCGCAACCCCTGTGTATCAGTTCATCCTCACATTACTATTTAAAAAATACCTGCCATGCGCAGTGGCTCAGACCTGTAATCCTAGCACTTTGGGAGGCCGAGGCAGTCAGATCACCTGAAGTCAGGAGTTCAAGACCACCCTGGCTAACATGGTGAAACCCTATCTCTACTAAAAATACAAAAAATTAGTCAGGTGTGGTAGCGGGCACCTGTAATCCCAGTACTTGGGAGGCTGAGGCAGGAGAATCACTTGAACCTGGGAAGCAGAAGTTGCAGTGAGCCAAGATCGTGCCACTGCACTCCAATTTATAAGGAAAAGAGACTTAATTGGCTCACACTTCTGCAGGCTGAACGGGAAGCATGGTCCTGGCACCTGCTCAGTTTCTGGGGAGGCCTCAGGAAACTTTTAATCATGGTGGAAGGTGAAGGGGAAGCAGGAATGAAGCATGGCCAGAACAAGAGCAAGAGAGAGAAGAGGGAGGTGCCACACACTTTTAAACAACCAGATCTTGTGCACACTCACTCACTCTACAGAACCAAGCGGGGGATGGTGCTAAGCCATTCATGAGAACTCCACCCCCATGATCCAATCACATCTCAGCAGGCCCCACCTCCAGCATTGGGAATTACAATTCAACCTGGGACTTGGGTGGGGACATGGATCCAAACCATATGACCCCATTATCTCAACTCAAAAGTTTATTTCTGCTGACTTCAAGTCTTTAGCCAAAGCTTAACTCTTTCAACCAACTGCCAATCAGAAAATTTCTGAATCTACCTGTAAGTCCCTGCTTTAAGATAACCCACCCCTTTAAGCTGAACCAACATACATCTTCCATATATTGATTTATAATTTTACCTACAATTCCTGTCTCCCTAAAATGTATAAAACCAACCTGTAACCCAACCCCCTTAGGTACACTTTTTTTTGTTTTGTTCTGTTTTTTTGACACAGAGTCTCCCTCTGTAGCCCAAGCTGGAGTGCAGTGGTGCGATCTCGGCTCACTGCAAGCTCCACCTCCTGGGTTCAAGTGATTCTCTTACTTCAGCCTCCCGAGCAGCAAGAATACAGGCACCCGCCACCACACCTGGCTAATTTTTGTATTTTCAGTAGAGGCAGAGTTTCACCATGTTGGCCAGGCTGGTCTCAAACTCCTGAGCTCAAATGATTCACCCACCTCGGCCTCGCAAAGTGCTGCTGGTATTACAGGCATGAGCACCATGGCCGGCCCTCAGGTATACTTTCTCAGGACCTCTTGAGACTGTTCCCAGGGCCATGGTCACTCATACTGGCTTGTAATAAACCTCTTTGAATATTTTACAGAATTGGTTGTGGGTTTTTTGTTGTCATTGTTCTTACTGTTGTTTTGTTTTTGTTTTTGTTTTTTTTGAGATGGAGTTTCACTCTTATTGCCCAGGCTGGAGTGCAATGGTGCGATCTCGGCTCACTGCAACCTCCACCTCCCAGGTTCACGTGATTCTCCTGCCTCAGCCTCCCAAGTAGCTGGAATTACAGGCATGTGCCACCATGCCAGGCTAATCTTTTGTATTCAGTAGAGATGGGGTTTCACCATGTTGGTCAGGCTGGTTTTGAACTCCTGACCTCAGGTAATCCACCCACCTGGCTCTTCCAAAGTGCTGGGATTACAGACATGAGCCACGGCGCCTGGCCTGTTGGGGTTGTTTTTCAACAGAGCTCTACGTGATTATCCGCATGACTAGGGGCCTGGGGGCGGGCTGTCCGGGAGGTGAATCTGTGGCACCTGTGCCCTGTCTACATCATGGGCAGGGGCTGCAGACCTCAAAGGGTGAATCAGAGCATGAGAGAGGCTGGCAGTAAAAACCAACTGTACCCCAGGGTACGATCAGGCACATCCAGCCAATGGAGGCTCTGCAGGACAAATGACTTAGTTTCTTTAAAAAATTAAATTAAATTAAAATGTCAAAAACATAGAGGGGAACTTATCAAGAGAGGTATTTCCTTAGATCAGGTCCCAGGAAGCAAAGTTTGAGTTGGGAATTGGAGAGGAGAGGACAAGGTTTATTGATGGAGGCCAGGGCAAGACAGGGCACAGGGGAAGTCCAGCAAGGATGTGATCTCGGGCCACAGCGGGATGAGAGTTAAGGGGTCTCTGCTGAGAAAACTGCCCTGCAGAGCTGTCCTCCTGTGAAGCAAGGAGTTGGAGAGGGTTTATACCCACAGGCTGCCTCTGGGGTGGAAGGTAACTCTTCCCCTCTACTCCCAGGCAGAAGAGGGGCCCTCGGCCGCCATGGCTATTGGCACCAGCACTCAAAGTAGCACCTTCGTGCCCACTGATCCCAAGGTATGGCCCCACTGGGGGTTAAACTGTGTTCCCCAAAAATACATGTAGAAGTCCCAATTCCCCGAACTTGTGTATGGGATCTTGTTTGGAAATAGGGTCTTTGCAGAGGTCATTAATCAAGTTAAAATGAGATTGTGCTGGATTAGGGTGAGTGCTAATCCGAGGACTGGCATCCCCAGAAGAAGAGACACAGAGACACACACACACAAGGAGGAGGGTGGTGGAGATGCAGGCAGAGACTGGCGTGATGCGACTATAAGCCCAGGAACACCAAGACTGCCGGCTACCCCAGCAGCTGGAGAGAAGCAGAGGATGACTGTCCCTCAGAGCTTTCAGAAGGAACCAGTCCTGCCAACGCCTGGATTTTGGACTTCTGCCCTCCAGACTATGACAGAATCTATTTATGTTGCCTTAAGTCACCTGGATTGTGGCAATAGGTTACATTGGCCCTAGGAAGCTTCCTTTTTGGAGGAAGGAGGATGAGGAAGAGAGAGAGAATGAAAACGATGTGAATCCTGACAAGTTATTTAACAATATTGGAGACATATATATATATATATTTTTTTTTTTTTTTTTTTTTTGAGACAAAGTCTTGCTCTGTTGCCAGGCTGGAGTGCAGTGGCATGATCTCAGATCACTGCAGCCTCTGCCTACTGGATTCAAGTGATTCTTCTGCCTCAGCCTCCCAAGTAGCTGGGACTACAGGCACGTGCCACCACGCCCAGCTAATTTTTGTATTTTTAGTAGAGACGGGGTTTCACCATGTTGGCCAGGTTGGTCTCTCTCTCTTGACCTTGTGATCTGGCTGCCTCGGCCTCCCAAAGTGCCGGGATTACAGGTGTAAGCCACTGCGCCTGGCCCCAAATTTCCTCTTTTTATAAGGACATCAGTCACATTGGATTACAGACCACCCTAACGACCTTGCTTTAACTTGTTGCCTCTATTTCCAGATGAGTCATTTCCTGAAGTACTGGGAGCCTTCACATATGAATCTGGGGACTCAGGGCAGTGTAGGGCAGGGGTCCCCAATCCCCAGGCCACAGATTGGTAGCAGTCTACAGCCTGTTAGGAACAGGGCTGCACGGCAGGAGACGAGCAGCTGGTAAGTGAAGCTTCATCTGTATTTTATTTATTTATTTGAGACGCTCTGTCGCCAGGCTGGAGTGCAGTGGCGTGATCTCGGCTCACTGCAACCTCCACCTCCCAGGTTCAAGCGATTCTCCTGCCTCAGTCTCCCGAGTAGCTGGGACTACAGGCATCTGCCACCATGCCCGGCTAATTTTTGTGTATTTAGTAGAGACGGGGTTTCACCATGTTGGCCAGAGTGGTCTTGATCTCTTGATCTTATGATCCACCCACCTCGGCCTCCCAAAGTGCTGGAATTACAGGTATGAGTCACTGCACCTGGCTGCTTCATCTGTATTTACAGCCACTCCCCATCGCTTGCATTATGGCCTGAGCTCTGCCTCCTGTCAGATAAGCAGCAGCATTAGATTCTCATAGGACCTCAAACCCTATTGTAAATTGTGCATGTGAGGGATCCAGGTTGCACCCTCCTTATGAAAATCTAATGCCTGATGATCTGTCACTGTCTTCCATCACCCCCAGATGGGACTGTCTAGTTGCAGGAAAACAAGCTCAGGACTCCCACTGATTCTACATGATGGTGAGTTGTAGAATTATTTCATTATCTACTACAATGTAATGATAATTGAAATAAAGGGCACAACAAACAGAATGGGCTTGAATCATTCCGAAACCATCTCTTGCCCCTGTCTGTGGAAAAATTGTCCTTCACTAAGCTGGTCCCTTGTGCCAAAAGGTTGGGGATTGCTGGTATAGAGGACACAGTTAAACCCATAATGGAACCTGAAGGAAAAAGCGTAGGGCAAGATGCACACACCAATGAGGATCCAAATAAGTGATCTATTGTCTGTGAATGCCTCCCTTGCCCCAGTTTGGACAAAGACATGCTGATTAATTGTGTTTAAAGGGCAAACCTAAGAAGAGTGGAGACTCCCACCCCAAAAGTGAAGAGTACACAGAACAGAAAAGAAACGGATGTTTGTTGATGACAAACCTGCTTGTTTTGCCCCTAACAAAGTGAGTTTCATGACTGACTGGCTCTTAGAACTCCACGTTTTTGCCATCAGTGACTTCAGACATCCTGAGACACCAAAGCTGGACTTACATAACTCTGCTTCCTCTCCGGGGAGGTAAAAGAAAACTACTGAGCTAGTTATGCAAGGAGATAAAATATCCTTTTCTGTTTGTCTTTTGCATTAGCTAATATTTGTGTCCCTGGAAAAGTTGTGGGTCAATTGATTTTGCTAAATGGAATCCTTTTAAATGCACCAGGGAAGTCTGTGACTTAAAGGGAACCACACTGAGTTATTTGGGACACTGGGGTGCTCAGTTGGGATGGCTGTGTTTTGGGGTGGTTGTGTTCACAGGGTGCAAGGTATGGGGAAAAAAATCCCACCTTAGGCCCCAAAAGTGATGGAAGCTGATACATATAGAACTCTGAGCACAATGCCTAACACAGAGCCCTACCCCACAATATGATGGCATTTGGAAGTGGGGCCTTTGTGAGATAATTACAGTTAGATGAGGTCTTGGGGTAGCATCCCCATGATAGGATTAGCATCCTTACAAGAAGAGACATCAGCGAGCTCTCTATCTCCCTCTCTCCCCACCTTGAGGACACAATGAGAAGGTGGCTGTTTACAAGCCAGGAAAAGAGCCCTCACCGGAAGCTGTACCCTGACCTTGGACTTCCATCCTCCAGAACCATGAGAAGACAAATTTCAGTTGTTCAAGCCACCCAGACTATGCTATTTTGTTATGGCAGCCTGAGCTGACTAAGATACCTCCGTTTGGGGTGTTTGTGCATGCAGATCCCTGAAGGCATCTCCTAGGACCTGGGGCTCCTCCTTTTTACTCTTTTGAAAGGCCTCTCCCTTCTTATTGCATGAATGTGACATCAATGTCCCTCCATGCCTCCCTGCAGATATAAGTACCCATGTCACCCTATGTCCCTCCCTCCCCACTTTTTCCAGCACCCTGACTCTTCCTCTGCCCAAATGTATCCCTTGGGAAGAAGGGCATGGCAGCCATCTGTGCCTTAGTGGGATTTTGTTACCAGGTTTTCTCTAGTGATTCATCTGAGTCTTACATTTTGGAATCACAGAACGTTAGAGTTTAGAAGTCCACTAGTCTAGAGATCTACCAGGCTGCACAGAGGGCACTGGGAGCGACTGTGGGTGGGGAGGAAGAGCCCATGGAAGCACCTGGGTCCCCAACTCTACAGCCAGAGTAACTCCTCCCTTCATCTGTTGCATATGTGCAGCTGGGACAGCTCAGACCCCCTCACACAGGCACATGCACACACTCACACACACCGTCCCACACTCACGCACCTGCATGCACAGCCGCCCTCATACCATATATCACTCTCTCACACTCATACACACACTCACACCAGTGTCTGTGCATACACACTGATAACCCACCCTCAGGGGCCTGGGGAAGATGGGAGCCTCCAGCTGGGGGGAGGAGGAGGGGTGAGGAGGTTGAACAGGTAGCCCATCCATCCCCGTCCAGACCCCACAGGCACCACCCAGACGTGAGAGAGCCACTTTCCCCATCAAGCTCAGCCCCCTGGCTCCCCTTGGGTCAGGAGCTTCCTGGCCTGTGCCCTCCACATTCCCACAGTGGGCAGGGACTGTAGTGAGGACCCCCAGAGGTCCCATGAACCAAGCAAATGGATACAGGGGACCGAGTGGGAGCCAAAGGGTGAGGACCCCACCAACAGTGCCCACAGAGACTCATGATGTGAGCCTGTTTTGGAGTAAGAGGCAAGGACCCAGGACTTTCTGGGCTTTGTAGGGAAGCTGGAAACAACTTCTCTTGTCTCAAACCTGTCATTTTCAGATGGGATGACTGTGTCTAGAAAGCTGAGGGTCACATGGCCACTCAGTGGCATGGCTAAAACCAGAACTCGGTCTCCTGGTTTCTGTTGCATTAAACATTCCCCAAGGGGAAGACACGTCCAGGTGCACGGGGTCTCATAGAAGGCTTGGGATAGGTATGCACACACGCTCATGTGCCTTGACCCCTTCTGCAGGGAAAACAATGGGAAACCCAGAGGAAGGAAAGAGGGGAACCCAGTCCTAGAGCCCACCATGTGCCAGGTACCATGTGAGTGCCTCACAGGCATCTTCCCATTTGATCTGCGTGAGGTGACTGTTGCTGATGAGGAGACTGGGGCAAAGGACTTGTCTATCTTATGCAGCGGACAAGCAGCAGAGCTAGATTCTAGATCCAGAGGCCATGGTCTCCCCGGACCACACCTTCTCTCACAACCTGCCTTTGTCCTCCCATTACCCCTCTTCCAACCACTTCTGATGGGTTCAGATCTGCACCCATGCATGTCCAGAGATCTGCACACCCCCATTCAGGCAGCCACTCAACTCCTCCCAAAGCACCACAAAGTCTCATCCAGAGCCCCGCCCACTCCCAGCCAGAGCCCCACCCATAATCATCCTGAGCCCCACCCACTCTCATCCTCATCCAGAGCCCCACCCAATCCAGCCAGGCCCTGTGCATCCCCATTCAGAGCCACGCCCATTCTCATCCAGGGCTCCGCCCATCTCTTTTCAAAGTGCCACCAATTCTCATCCAGAAC
>NC_045441.1:7289162-7313720 GCF_002776525.5 Piliocolobus tephrosceles | reverse complement strand
CCGTCCACCCCACCCAGAGCTCCACCCATCCCCATTCAGGGTCTTGTGCATCTCCATCCAGAGCCCCACCCACTCCCAGCCAGAGCCCGACCCATTCTCATTCAGAGCCTCACCCATCCCATCAGAGCTCCACCCATTGCCAGCCAGGGCCTGTGCATCCCTACCCAAAGCCCCACCCACTTTCATCCAGAGCCCCGCCCCTCACAGCCAAGCCCCGCCCATGGAAAGCTGACAGGTTCCCTGTTCACCCTCAAGGCGCCTCTGCTCCACGAAGTGGGTGTTCCTGAGCCAACACTTTCAGCCTGGATGCAGCCTGGATACCTCCAGTTTGGGTCCTGGCTATACTCTGTTCTTTTTTAGTTATATTAGTTAAAGTTCTTGGAAGAAAAAAATTAAAATAAACCAGTGCCGGTGATGCTTCCTTCTGCACTTTTGTCTGTGCATTACCTGAGAATCCAGCAAGGAGAAGAGGAAGAGACTCCTCTGAGAACAGTCAGCGCCCACCTGTTTGGGGCCATCCCAAACTCCCCCAAGTCAGGGTTGTCATTCACTGTGGCAGTCCTGCCTGGCAACCTTTTGGGGTAATAGAATTAGTCTACAAATGCCAGGCATAGTGGTTCACACCTGTAATCCCAGCAGTTTCGGAGGCCAACTGGGGAGGACCACAAGGTCAAGAGATGGAGACCATCCTGGCCAACAGGGCAAAACCCCGTCTCTACTAAAAATACAAAAATTAGCCAGGCATGGTGGCGCACACCTGTTGTCCCAGCTACTCAAGAGGCTGAGGCAGGAGAATCACTTGAACCTGGCAGGCAGGGGTTGCAGTGAGCTGAGATCACACCACTGCACTGCAGCCTGGCGACACAGCGAGACTCCGTCTCAGAAAAAAAAAGAAAAAAGAAAAGAAAAAGAAAAAATGAAAAAAGAATTTGTCTACAAAGACTGATGACTGGAAATAAGTGACAAAACCAGGAGAGTCATGATTTTTTGGTTTGTTTGTTTGAGATGGAGTCTCGCTCTGTTGTCCAGGCTGGAGTGCAGTGGCACAATCTCGGCTCACTGCAACCTCCACCTGGTTCAAGCCATTTGGAGAGCCATGATTTGATGTGGGGTCCCAGGGAGTGGCTCCAGAGTTGTCCCTAATGCAAGAACCACACTCTGCTAGAAACCGAATTGCAAAACGCCCAGTCTGTCTGGAGACCTGAGGCAACACCCCAGATCTGTCTGGCAGCCCCTCTATGCCCACTTGTTTCCTCTGGGAAATGGAATAATGCCAGGCTGGGCATGGTGGCTCATGCCTGTAATCCTAGCACCCTGGGAGGCTGAGACTGGTGGATCACTTGAGGTCAAGAGTTCAAGACAGGCCTGGCCAACATGGTGAAACCCCATCTCTACTAAAAATATAAAAATTAGCCGGATGTGGAGGCACTTGCCTGTAATCCCAGCTGCTCAGGAGGCTGAGGCAGGAGGATCGCTTGAACCCAGGAGATGGAGGCTGTAGTGAGCCGAGATTGTGCCACTGTACTTCAGCCTGGGTGACAGAGCAAGACTCTGTCTCAAAAAAAAAAAAAGAGAGAGAGAAAAGTACTCACAGAGATTTTTGAAATCATTCAAACTTTTCATTCATTTTCACAAGAACTGATTCCTGGAGTAACCAGGCAGGTAGAAGTGTGCTCCCATGGGCACCTCTTCACGGAAGAAAGGATGTGCAGTTTGGCCTGGCTCAACCATCACCTCATCTCCCCCACTCTAAAGATGAATTATTACTTCCCAAATGGCCCCGGGTTGAGTGATTGTTTTAAACCTGCAAGGAAGTTTAGGATGAATAGAACTGCCTGGAACATCTATAAAGGGAACCCAGAAAGGTCCAAGCAGCCCATCATCGGAGATCACGCCTGGGCTTTCTTCACAGACTGTCTGTCCAGGGCCGTCTGGCCGTGGAGCTCGGGCCTCCATGTGGCGCCTGGAGACCTGTTCAAAAGGCTGATATGGTTTTCCTGGGGAGGAGGCAGACAGAAAAGGGAGGAAAGTTCTCACCTGGTGAGTAAGAAACTTCAGCGGGTTTCTGGAAGACAAGAAAGTAAATGGGGCCACACGGAATGATGAAAAGGGGAGGAAGTCGTCACTAGGAATTCAGTGGAATGGTGTGGGGGCAGGGGGGAATCCAGCCAGGCCAGCCTGGTGGAGGCTAGGGAAAGGGGAGCTGAGAAAGGTGTGATTAGGAAACGTCTGCTCCCACCTGCTTTCACCAGCTGTCTCCCTGGCCCAGGTGCTGACAAATATGGCAGCCTTCATCTAACCTCAGGCAGACCATTGGGCAATCAGGAGAGGGAGAACCAGCGCCCAGAATTTCCTTCCTCCCACAGAGACTGGGGGTATCCGGGGTAACCTACTCACCCACCCTCAAAGGAAGCCTGGGTGTCAGCATGCCTTTACAGTGTCCAAAGACCCCATTCAGGGAGCCAATACAAGAAGGAAAAAGAATGTTTTCAGTTCACACGGGAAGAGAAGCAGAGGCAGGAAGAATGTGGTGTTGATCAATTGAGCAATTAAGTCCTTTTTTTATTTTTGTTTGTATGGTTTTTGGTTGTTTTGTGTTTGTTTGTTTGTTTGTTTGTTTGTTTGTTTGTTTGTTTTTGAGACTGAGTCTCGCTCTCTTGCCCAGGCTGGAGTGCAGTGGTATGATCTTGGCTCACTGCAACCTCCCCCTCCCAGGTTCAAGCAATTCTCCTGCCTCGGCATCCCAAGTAGCCGGGATTACAGGTCCCTGCCACCACACCTGGCTAATTTTTGTATTTTTAGTAGAGATGGGGTTTTATCATGTTGGCCAGGCTGGTCTCCAACTTCTGACCTCAAATGATCTGCCCATCTCGGCCTCCCAAAGTGCTCGGATTATAGGCGTGAGCCACCATGCCCAGCTTATTTTTATCTTTAGAGACAGGCTCTTGCTCTGTTGCTCAGGCTAGAGTATAGCGGTGCCATCATAGCCCACTGCAGCCTCCAACTACTAGCCTTAAGCGGTTCTCTGCTCTCAGCCTTCTGAGTAGCCAGGACTACAGATGTGCACCGCCATGCCCAACTAATTTTTAAAAATTTAAAAAGAGACTGTGTCACCCAGGCTGGTCTCAGACTCCTGGGCTCAAGGAATCCTCCCGCCTCAACCTCCCAAAGTGCTGGGATTACAGGCATGAGCCACGGCTCTCAGCCCCAATTGTGACTCCTGACAAGTGAAGAAACAGAGAAAGAGGCATATTGTCCAGCATTCCAGCAACAGCTATCAGATGAGTTGCAGAGGGAAACTGTGCAGAGAGGTGGTCCTGGAGTCAGCAGGACGGGGGTGGGAGGACGGGGTCAGGAAACTGCCACTTTCTATCCTAAGCTTCCACTTGGTTCGATTTGTATCTGAGGCCTTATATTATTGGAAATCATTTGTGTATTTTTTTTTTTTTTAACCAGAACATTTTCACAAGACTTATGGGCACAGACACCAATCACAATGGAAAAACGTACTGGGTCCCTCATTTCAGAGCTTTGTTTCTTGCAAACATCTGCTGAGAAGACATTAGCTCTTCCTCCTCCCTGACTCATCTAAAGCAAACTGGTTAATATATAATTTGGGGCCAGGCTCAGTGGCTCATACCTATAATCCCAGCACTTTGGGGGGCTCAGGCAGAGTTCAAGACCAGCCTGGCGCCACATGGCGAAACCCCATCTCTGCAAAAAATTAGTTGGGTTTGGTGACACGGGCTTGCAGTCCCAGCTACTGGGGAGGCTAAGATGGGAAAGATCCCTTGAATTCAAGGCTGCAGTGAGCTATGATCACACCACTGCACTCCAGCCTGGGTGACTGAGTGAAACCATGCCTCAAAAAAAAAAAAAAAAAAAATTAAAAATTTTTTAAAAAGCAGATTTCAATAGAAAAGAGGGAGAAAGGGAGCCGATTGAGGAGAGAAATGGAAGGAAACATTTTAAACTCAGAGTATTCACCTTACATTTATTTATTTAAAAACAAACAAAGAAACAAACAAACAAAAAAACACTGCCCAGACAGCAGCCCTGAGAGCTTGCAATGGTGTGACATCTCCATGAATTCAGAGTCCAGGGGTGCTTCTGAGATGCAGTCGAAGAACTTTCTTTGCATCTCACGGGCAAAGAATAAATCAGGCCAGGTGCGCTGGCTCACACCTGTAATCCCAGCACTTTGGGAGGCCTAGGTGGGCGGATCACCTGAGGTCAGGAGTTCAAGACCAGCCTGACCAACATGGAGAAACCCCATCTCTACTGAAAATACAAAATTGGCTGGGCGTTCTGGTGCATGCCTGTAATCCCAGCTACTCAGGAGGCTGAGGCAGGAGAATCGCTTGAACCCGGGAGGCCGAGGTTGTGGTGAGCTGAGATTGTGCCATTGTACTCTAACCTAGGCAACAAGAGCAAAACTCTAGCTCAAAAAAAAAAAAAAAAAAAAAAAAAAGAACAAATCAATACCCCTCAGGGACACAGAAAGAAGGAAGAATTCTAGCAAATTCACAAGTCAAAATTCTGTTTTCTAATTCTATTCTAGAGGATAATATTTTGTCTTTTAGTCTAAAGTAAGAACTGTACGTGTCACTAACACATGTATGATGGAGCACGCCAAAGTCCCCCAGCTGAGCAAGTCACCCTGTCTGTATGGTTGCCTCTACCTTAGACAGAAAATCTTATTTAATTAGATAATAATTAGATAAGTGAGAAGAGAGGTATAAAAGTGTTGGTGCTAATTGCATTTCCTGCACAGGCCTGCATCCTGTTGTTCCATTTTTAGCAACATTCACACCCGTCACAGGACGACCTTGACTTCGGGAATTTGAGACCAGAAAGGTGTGACTGTCACTTTTCTTATTCTGCCTGACCTACACTTGTGAGACAGGAGTTCCCTGGAGATGAGGCACAGTCCACTGGGCCTGCCATAAACACTATGTGTCCCAAAGGCCAAGGCCAATGTCTTCACTGCAGATGACTCACTGTGCAGGGGGTAGCAGGAAAGACTATGAATCCAGAATGCTGAGTTTCTGGGTGCTCAGGATCAGATCCCGCCCTGGGACATGTTTAAAATGAGTAGAGACTTTTGCAGACTGGGCAACATAGCAAGACCCTGTCTCTACATTAAAAAATTTGAAATTAGCGAAAGAAGTTAAAAATCAGCCTCACAAGTAGCTGGGACTACAGATGCATGCCAAAATTAGGGCAAGGTAGTCCCAGCTGCTCATGAAGCTGAGGCAGGAGGATTGTTTGAGCCCAGGAGTTGGAGGCTGAAGTGAGCTATGGTCATGTAACCGCACTCCAGCCTGGGCAACATAGCAAGACCCCATCTCTACAAAAAAATGTAAAATTAGCCAGATGCGATAGAGAACACTTGTAGTCCCAGCTACTCAGGAGGCTGAGGCAGGAGCATTGCTTGACCCCAGGAGTTGGAGGCTGCAGTGATCTAAGATCATGCAGCTGCACTCAAGCCTGAGCAACAGGGCAGGACCCTGTCTCAAGGGGAAAAAAAAGAGAGAGAGAGAGAGAGAGAGCAAGAGAGAGAGACAGAGAGACTTTTGCGGGTGTAGGGAAGAAACACTGCACCAGACATTCATCATCACAGGAAGGGGGACTAGGGAAAAACCAAGACTCCACACGTGAGTTTCTCTTTGCTGTGTGACGTGAACCTCGTGAGCCAGGAGGCCTTTGTTGGACAGCCTGTCCTGAGTGTGGTTTCTGGGTAACTAGGTGAGAGGCAGATGTGACGTTAGGAGTGTTGTATGGCATCAAATCGGAGGCACACAGATGCAGTGAGTGCCTAAGACAAGCAGGAGGCCTCATCGTCCTCAGGACCAGCTGCCTCAGGAGCTGCGTCTTCCCCCAGGAGCTGAGCTGGGTAACAGCATCTCTCAAGCAAAGGGCACCTGAGTTTGGAAGGAAATGAAGACGTGGGACCTCCTTTGTTCTTATGGGACCAAAGTTGTCTACAGCCCTTAGTAGTCTGGAGTTACAAATGAGATCACAGCAATTTCCACATTACAATATCTCTGAATCCACAGCTGGCCCTAAGACCACAGCACCCCCCAGTGTCACCCAGGATATTTCTGGGACACCCAAGAAATATCGTAATTAGGTTCAGGGACCACGCCCTCATTCTGCAGTTCTAGCCTTCTTGCCTTAGCTGCCTGGTGCCCCCTGAGAAGCCACAGCATCCATCACACGGTTTAGCCTGCAAGTGTCAATCACAGCTCCCTGTTTCCTGTTCCAACCCAATAGCAGGGACAGAAGGGAGGAGCCAAAACTCCACCCCGGAATAGAGTGCGGAGTCTCACCTTCCATCTGATTGGACTGGCTTAGGTCACATGGCCAGCCCCGGACCAATCACAGTCACCAAGGGAATGACACGTGCTCAGACTCACTGGGGTCCAAGCTGGAAAGGTCAGTGTTGTGGGAGGGGAGACGGTCAACTCTACTAACCTAGGGCCCTGGTGGAAGGAAAGAGGGAAATGGATTTTGAGTAGTGCATAAGAGTTCTCCAGGGAAACAGAACTCATAAGATATCTATATAAAGGAATGTATTATAAAGAATTGGCTCATGGAATTAGGGAGGCTGAGAAGCCCTAAGATGTGTAGTCTGCAGGCGGGAGGCCCAGGAGGACCGATCATATAGATATAGTCCCAGTCCACCTCTGAAGGCAAGAGACCGATGTGCCGGCTTAAAGCTCAAAGACAGGCAGGAGAAGTTCTTTTTTTATTTTGTTTTATCATTGTATTTCATTTCATTTTATTTTATTTTTGAGATGGAGTCTCGCTCTGTCACCCAGGCTGGAGTGCAGGGGGCTGATCTTGGCTCTCTGCAACCTCTGACTCCCAGGTTCAAGCAATTCTTGTGCTTCAGCCTACTGAGTAGCTGGGATTACAGGCACCCGCCACCACTCTTGGCTAATTTTTTTTTTCCCCCCGAGACGGCGTCTCATTCTGTCACCTAGGCTGGAGCGCAGCGGTGCAGTCTCAGCTCACTACAACCTCTGCCTCCCGGGTTCAAGCCATTCTCCTGTCTCAGCCTCCTGAGTAGCTAGGATTACAGGCGCACACCACCATGCCTGGCTAATTGTTGTATTTTTAGCAGAGACGGGGTTTCACCATGTTGGCCAGGATGGTCTCGAACTCCTGACCTCATGATCCGCCTGCCTAGGCCTCCCAAAGTGCTGGGATTACAGGCGTGAGCCACCGCGTTCAGCCCATGCTCGGCTAATTTTTGTATTTTTAGTAGAGACGGGATTTCACCATGTTGACCAGGCTGGTCTTGAACTCCTGACCTCAAGTGATCTACCTGCCTTGTCATCCCAAAGTGCTGGTATTAAAGGTGTGAGCCACCGGGCCCAGCCAAGAAGTTCTCTTTTATTCAGGCTTTTTGTCCTAATGAGGTCTTCAATTGATTGGATGAGGTCCACCCACATTAGGGGGAGGCAATCTGCCTTACTCCAGCCTACTGACTTAAATGTTAATCTCATCCAAAAACACTCTTAGAGACAAACCCAGGATGATGTTTGACCAAATGTCTAGGCACCCTGTGGCTCGGTCAAGTTGACACATAAAATTAACCATCAGGTTGGAAGCTGTGGCTCATGCCTGGGATCCCAACACTTTGGGAGGTCGAGGCAGGAGGATTGCTTGAGGCCAATATTTCAGACCAATCTGGGCAACATAGCAAGACTCCATCCCTCCAAAAAAAAAAAAAAAACTTTTTTTTTTTTTAAACGAATCTTACTTTGTTGCCAGTCTGGAGCACAATGGCACGATTCTCCTGCCTCAGCCTCCCGAGTAGCTGGTACTACAGGTGGACGCCACCACACCCAGTTAATTTTTGTATTTTTAGTAGAGATGGAGTTTCACCATGTTGGCCAGGATGGTCTCGATCTCTTGACCTTGTGATCCACCCATCTCGGCCTCCCAAAGTGCTGGGATTACAGGTGTGAGCCACCTGTAATTTTGTCTCAAAAACAAAAAAGTAAAAATAAAATTCCCATTCGTTCTTTTTCATATCTTCTACTTATTTGCCAGGACTTCCTATTCCTTTGCTGTGACATTCTACATTTTCATTTGTTTCAAGTGTGCTCACAATTATGGAAGCATTTTTATGACAGCAGCTTTAAAATACATTTCAGATAATTTTAAATCTGTGCCATCTCAGTGTTGGTGTCTGTTGATTGCTTGGTCTCATTTGAGTTGAGATATTTCTCGATTTTGGTATAATGAGTGATTTCTTAAGTTGAAATCACTCTTATAATGTGTTACAAGACTCTGGATCTTATTTAAACCCTCTGTTTTACCAGGACTCCTTCTAATCGCTGCAACAGGGAGAAGGGGTGCCTCGTTACCACTGGGTGGGGGTGTCAGTGTGGGCTCCACAAGGGTGTCCACCAAACCCCGCAGAGGCAGGGGGTCTCATGAGCACCCAGCAGGAATGGAAGAATCAGCCCTCACTGGAGACTTCTCTGCCACCACCTCGGTGAAGGGGTGGGTTAGGGTACCTCATTACAATCAAAAAAGGTGACAGTCTGAGTTCTACACTTGGTCTTTGCTGGCAGAAGTGAGCAAAGGGTCTCAGTGCTTTCAACCTTATTTGGCTGGAATGCAGAGGTTATTGTCTAACGTTTTGGGATTATTTTTGAGTGACAGTCTCACTCTGTCGCTCAGGCTGGAGTACAGTGGCATGATCATGGCTCACTGCAGCCTCCATCTTCCCAGGCTCTGGTGATCCTCCCACCTTAGCCTCCCAAGTAGCTGGAACTACAGGTTTGCACTACCACGTCCAGCTAATTTTTGTATTTTTTGTAGAGACGAGGTCTCGCTGTGTTGCCCAGGCTGGTATTGAATGCCTGGGATCAAGCAATCCACCTGGCTCCACCTCCCAAAGTGCTGGGATTATAGGTGGGAGCCACCACCTCCAGCCTGAAGTTTTTTTTTAAATCTCATGAGGCTGTCGCTTTCCTGGCCCTTTCCTCTAGTTATCTGGCTTTAAAATGCAGGCTTTTTTTTTTTTTTTAGACGGAGTCTTGCTCTGTCGCCCAGGCTGGAGTGCAGTGGCCGGATCTCAGCTCACTGCAAGCTCCGCCTCCCGGGTTTACGCCATTCTCCTGCCTCAGCCTCCCTCCCAAGTAGCTGGGACTACAGGCGCCCACCACCTCGCCCAGCTAGTTTTTTGTATTTGTTTTAGTAAAGACGGGGTTTCACCGTGTTAGCCAGGATGGTCTCAATCTCTTGACCTCGTGATCCGCCCCTCTCGGCCTCCCAAAGTGCTGGGATTACAGGCTTGAGCCACCGCGCCCGGCCAAAAGCAGGCTTTTTTAAGAATGTTTAAAAACAAAAACAAACAAACAAAAACAAAACCTGTACCTCCTGGCATTTCTAGGCTGCCAGCTTCTCCAGAACGCAGTCTGGGATATATGAGACAAGAAGAAAATCCAGGGACCTCACTGCCGTGCCGTTCCTCGAGTTCTTAACTCCCAGCCCATCTGCCTTCTCTCCCCACCGTTCACAGTCTTCGTCTGTTTGTTTTGCATCCAATATTCAAAGGTTTTAGCTGCACTTCGCAGGAGGAATTGTGAAATGTCTATTCCACCATCCAGGAAGCTGTGGCTTTGTTTTTTTTTTTTTGTTTGTTTGTTTGTTTGTTTGTTTGTTTTGATAAGACATTTAATTCTCTGATCCATCTAGAATTCATTTTTACATAAGAAGCAACGGAGGTATAGAATGAGACCACCACTTCTCCTGTTGTCTTTCCCAGCTTTTCCCTGTCTCCCCTTTTCCCTAGTTTACAAGACAGGAGAAGGGGGAGAAAGCAAAAAGTTGGAAAGAAACAGAAGTAAGATAAATAGCTAGACAACCTTGGCACCACCACCTGGCCCTGGTGGTTAAAATAATAATAATAATATTAACTCCTGACCAAAACTACTAGTGTTATCTGTAAATTCCAGGGGTATTGTATGAGAAAGCACTGTAAAACTTTTTGTTCTGTTAGCTGATGCACGTAGCCCCCCCGTCACGTTTTCCATGCTTGCTTGATTTATCATGACCCTTTTACATGGATCCCTTAAAGTTGTAAGCCTTTAAAAAGGCCATATATTTCTTCTTCAGGGAGCTCGGCTCTTAAGATGCAAGTCTGCCGATGCTTCCAGCCGAACAAAAACTCTCTTCCTTCTTTAATCCGGTGTCTGAGGAGTTTTGTCTGCAACTCGTCCTGCTACAGAGGGACCCCGGTTTCACGTTTTTCAGACTGTGCTGAGTTATCTCAATATCATGTCTTGGATAATCTCACTTTTTCTCTACTGATTTGAAATGCCAAACATATTTCCATGCATGTGAGAAACTGTTTCTGAATGTATTGTGTGCTATCAACCTGTGTGCTTCCTTATACCAACTGGTTTATTTGCTGTCACATCCAATGTATGCAGTTTTCTAGAGCTTGTCTCTTCCTTGTTCTGCCTGGGGGGCCCAAGACCCCAGACTCTGCAGACCATCTTCCTCACACCCTCTGGGAGTCCCTGTCTTGGTTTCCCGTGACCCAAACTAGGTGACTCAGAACAACACCAAACTCAAGCTGTTGCAAGGTTGTTTTCTTCTTGGAGGCTCAGGGGGACGATCTGCTCCTTGCTTCCTTCCTGGCTTCTTGAGAAAGGGTCTCACTCTTGCTCAGGCTGGAGTACAGTGGTACAATCATGGCTCACGGCAGCCTCGATCTCCCTAGGCTCAGGTGATCCTCCCACTTCAGCCTCTCAAGTAGTTGGAACTACAGGTTCGCACCACCATTCCCAGCTAATGTTTGCATTTTTTGTAGAGACGAGGTCTTGCTATGTTGCCCAGGCTGGTCTTGAATGCCTGGGATCAGGCGATCCGCCCGCCTCTGCCTGTGGCTGCCAGCAAGCCTTGCAGTACGGCAGCTTGTGCATGCACCACTCTAATCTCTGCCTCTGTCGTCATACGGCTGTCTTCCCTCTGTGTGTCTCCATGTCCTTCTCTGATGATAAGGACACCAGTTGTGTCAGATCAAAGGCTCCCCTACCCCAGTATGATCTCATTTTACCTTAACTCATTACTTCCATTACTTCTGCAATGACCCTGTTTCCAAATAAAGTCACATTCTGAGGTCCAGGAAGGACATGAATTTTGGGGGGTACACAATTCAACCCAGGACAGACTTCAAAAGGCTGCACTTGGCCAGGCGCGGTGGCTCATGCCTGTAATCCCAGCACTTTGGGAGGACAAGGCAGGCAGATCACCCGAGGTCAGGAGTTTGAGACCAGCCTGGCCAACATGGTGAAACCCCATCTCTACTAAAAAATACAAAAACTAGCCAGACGTAGTGGCGGGCACCTGTAATCCCAGCTACTCGGGAGGCTGAGGTAGGAGAATCGCTTGAACCCAGGAGGCGGAGGTTGCAGTAAGCCGAGATGGCACCACTGCACTCCAGCCTGGGCGACAGAGCAAGACTCTGTTCTCAAAAAAAAAACAAAGGTCTACACTTGTTAAGACACTCCCTCCCCACCCTGCCCACAACATTCATTCACCTTCTCCAGCTCCTCAGCATGGGAGCTCCAGCATAAGGCCCTGACCAGAGCCTCTCTCCTGCCTCTAGGTGTCAGTCACTCTGCACACTCCAGGAGCCCATCAACCCAGCTTCCCCAGCCTACTCGCACTCCACCACTTTTTGCATGGGACCTTCTTTTTTCCTTTCCTTTTCTTTTCATTCTTTCTTTTTTTTTTTTTTTTTTTTTTTGAGATGGAGTTTTGCTCTTGTTGCCCAGGCTGGAGTGCAATGGCTTAATATTAGCTCACCGCAACCTCCGCCTCCCAGGTTCAAGCAATGGTCCTGCCTCAGCCTCCCATGTAGCTGGGATTACAGGCATGTGCCACCACACCAGGCTAATTTTTTATTTTTAGTAGAAACGGGGCTTCTCCGTGTTGGTCAGGCTGGTCTCAAACTCCCGACCTATCAGGTGAACCGCCCTCGTCGCCCTCCCAAAGTGCTGGGATTACAGGTGTGAGCCACCGCGCCCAGTCTGCGTGGGGCCTTCTTAAGAGCGGCAGCCGGTCGGGGACTCACTTACGATGGGAATTCCTTGGTCTGCATCACAGATCACACTCCGCAGGGGAACAGGGCAAATGGGCTCCAGCAGGGAAGGTCATCAGGGCACCTCTGTCGGGGCAGGTGGGGCTCAGAGCTCTCAGAAGCATTGCACAGGAGGGCAGACATCCATGAAAATATTTTTCCACCTGACACCTTGTTCAAAAGGCACTGAGTACAGCCAGGTGCAGTGACTCACACCTGTAACCCCAAGACTTTGGGAGGCTGAGCCGGGCAGATCACTTGAGGTCAGGAGTTCGAGACTAGCCTGGCCAACATGGTGAAACCCCGTCTCTACACAAATACAAAAATTAGCTGGGTGTGGTGGTGGGTGCTGCAATCCCACCTACTCAGGAGGCTGAGGCACGAGAATCACTTGAACTCAAGAGGTGGAGGTTGCAGTGAGCCAAGATCACACCACTGAACTCTAGCCTGGGCAACAAAGCGAGACTCCATCTCAAACAAAAAAAAAAAATGCACAGAGTCCTAGCAGAGTTGACAGTCTGTGCTGGAAACCAATTCAGTGTCAAGCACATCACACAGAATATTCTTGCTCCTCATGAAAGCCCTGCAAGGGATACATTATTCCCATTGTACAGGAGAGAAAACTGAGGCTCAGAAAGGGTTAAGTAATGTGCCCAGGTCACATACAAGGAAGACGCAGATAGGGGTCTGAACCAGCTCTGTCTGGCTTCTCCATTCCCCTTCCTCATGCACTGGGACTCTCTGCGGGCTGAGCCTGGCTGTGCTGCTGGGTCTACCCTCTGTTATTTATTACCTGCAAGGCCAGCGGCTTCAACCTCAAAAAAAAGTTCCAGGCCTGGCATGGTGGTTCATGCCTGTAATCCCAGTGCTTTGGGAGGCCGAGGCAGGAGGATTGCTTGAGACCAGGAGTCCAAGACCAGGATGGGCAACGTAATGATACCACCCCTCTACCAAAAAAAAAAAAATGTTTTAGAAAATTAGACAGGCATGGTGGCACATGCCATAGTCCTAGCTACTTCAGAAGTTGAAGCGGGAGGATCTCTTAAGGCAGGAGATTGAGACCAACCTGGGCAACATAGTGAGACTCCATCTCTATCCAAAATATATTTTTTTTATTTTTTATATATTTTTATTTTATATATAATAATTTTATATATAAAATAATATATATTATATTATATAATATATATTATATTTATATATTATATATTATAATACATATAATATATAAAAAAATACATATTTTTATATATTACCCTGTACAATGGAGGCAATGTATCCCTTGCAGGGCTTTAATGAGGAACAAGGATATTCTATGTGATATGCTTGACACTGAATTGGTTTCCAGCACAGACTAACTTCATATATATATATATATATAATGTTCCAGGCCAGGTTCGGTGGCTCATGCTTGTAGTCCTAGCACTTTCAGAGGCCGAGGCATGTGGATTGCCTGAGCTCAGGAGGACCACATGCCCAGGACCAGCCTGGGCAACATGGAGAAACCCTGCCTCTACTAAAAATACAAAATAAAAATTAATCAGGCGTGGTCATGTGTGCCTGTAGTCCTAGCTACTCAGGAGACTGAGGCATGATAATCGCTTGAACCGGGAGGCAGAGGTTGCAGTAAGCCAAGATTATGCCATTGCACTCCAGCCCGGGCAACAGAGGAAGACTCTTATCTAAAAAAAAATAAAAAAAAAAAAAAAAAAGAAACAAACGAAGTTCCTGTCAATGACCTCCATCTTTAGCCAGGAGGACCTCAAAAGTATTGAATGCAATTTGTCCAGTCAGCCTCAGGGAAAAGGAGGCCCTCATGACAATGTTACTTTGATGAAATTTTATGTTCTCCCTTTTGAACTTGGAGAGTGTTGCATTTAAGCTCCTTTGAGGCCCTATGTTGCTGCAAAATCATTAGCACTAGACGGAGACCCAGCTGGGACCTTTCCAACCACCAGCCACAGATGACAGCGTTTCCATGCATTATGTCATCGTCTTCACTCTCAGACGGGAAGCAATGCCTCCCCTCTGGCCACCCTCCATCTGTTCCACAAGTGACAAGACCTCCCTTGGTCTCATTTAACCCTAGTAAAGACCACGTGCCATGGTGGTTCGTAGGGAGGCTTGGGTGTCAGACTCTAGGTTCAAATCCTCACTCTGTCCCTTATCAGTCAAGTGAGCTTGGGTAGGCACATCATTTTATTTCTTTAAGCCCCAGTTTTATCATCAGTGAAATGGCTTTAGTGTGAGTTGGATACAGCAGTACGTGGAACGTGTTTAGTACGGTGTCCAGCCCATAGGATAGTTTTCCTAAGTGCAAATTGTTAGTACTGCTATCACAAGTTATTACTGTCATTGCTATTATTCAAGCAGGACCGTGATCTATCACTGGTCTAAGACACATGAGCCTCTGTCTCCAAAGATCAACCGGGAGCCAGAAATGTTTGCCATAATTCAGGCTAGTGCTGCTATGAGGAATTGGGTCTTGATTTTCAGCTTATGGGTGGGGCTGTCCAGTAAGAACCATTTGACATTTGTACCGTATGCAACATCCACCTGTGCCAGCAACACCCACCTGTGCCAGCTGGTGCATATGGCCTTTACTGTATCCCCGATATGGTTGGGCTGTGTCCCCACCCAAATCTCACCTTGAATTGTTCCCATGTGTTTTG
Organism: Piliocolobus tephrosceles; assembly: GCF_002776525.5. Taxonomy (NCBI): domain Eukaryota; kingdom Metazoa; phylum Chordata; class Mammalia; order Primates; family Cercopithecidae; genus Piliocolobus; species Piliocolobus tephrosceles. The sequence continues at coordinate 7,298,936 of NC_045441.1, read as the reverse complement.
GGAGGGACCAAGTGGGAGATAATTTGAATCATGGCAACAGTTTCCCCCATACTGTTCTCATGGTAGTGAATAAATCTCATGAGATTCGACAGTTTTATAAGGGGAAACTCCTTTTCTTGGCTCTCATTCTCTCTTGTCTGCCGCCATGTAAGATGTGGCTTTTGCCTTCTGCCATGATTATCAGGCCTCCCCAGCCATGTGGAACTATAAGTCCAATTAAATCTCTTTTTCTTCCCAATCTTGGGTATCAGCAGCATGAAAACGGACTAATACAGTCCCTGAGAAGAAGCCAGAGAATGCTGTTAGACACTATGCAGACAAGCCACAGAGAGGGCAGACCTGGGCTCCAGTCAACTCTGCCTGGATTCCATACATTCAAGTTTTTTTTTTTTTTTTTTTTTTTTTTTTTTGAGACAAGGTCTTCCTGTCACCCAGGCTGGAGTGCAGGGGTGCAATCATAGCTCACTGAAGCCTCAAACTCCTGAGCTCAAGTGACCCTCTTGCTTCAGTCTCCTGAATAGCTGGGACTACAGGTGTGCACCATCATGCCCAGATAATTTTTTTTTTTGAGACAGGGTCTTGCTGTGTTGCCCAGGCTGGTCTTGAACTCCTGGGCTCAAGTGATCCTCCTACCTCTGCCTCCCAAAGCACTGAGATTACAAGCGTCTGGCCCATCCAAGTTCTGAACTTGGATTTTTCTGCCTTCTGCTCTTCCATGCCTGCATGGGAGAAGTGCTGGGACCCTCTCTGAGGATGTCTTTGTCATAGCTCCTAATTCCTGCTCCAGCTGATTCCTGGGGAGATCTTAGGTAGGTTTTGAGTCCAGTTTTTATCATTTTTTTAAAATTTTTTGAGACAGCATCTCACTCTGTTGCCCAGGCTGGAATGCAATGGTGTAATCACAGCTAACTGCAGCCTTGAACCCCTGGGCTCAAGCAAACCTCCCACCTCAGCCCCTGGAGTAGCTGGTTCTACAGGTGCACACTACCACATCCCACTAATGTTTTAATTGTTTGTAGAGACGGGGTCTCATTATGTTGCCCAAGCTGGTCTTGAACTCCTGACCTCAAGCAATTGTCTCACCTCAGCCTCAACTGAGTGAGTCTTGCCTTGTTGCTGATGACCTTGACTAGAAGATGTTGCTCTCAGCACATCCCACCTTCCCCAGGCCTGAAGCAGCACCCACATTCCAGGTGTTTTCCTGTCCCCAAAAGTTACTCTCCTCCATGTCATCACATCCACAGAGGAGTGAAGGATCGATGGCCTGTTGTCAGTCAAGGGCTCCGGACCTCCAGAGCTGGATTTGGATGTATTCCGGGTCAAACCACAGTTGCCCAAAAGCAATTCTTTACTTCATTCCTTCCACCACATTTAAGAGCACCTGCAATATGCACGATGCATTGGAGATGCAACTTTGAACAAGATGTGCCTGTACTCCAACCTCACTGAGACAGACAATACACTCCACATGAAGACCAGAAGACTGGGCGCAGTGGCTCATGCCTGCAATACCAGAACTTTGGGAGGCCGAGGCAAGCAGACCTCTTGAGGTCAAGAGTTCGAGACCAGCCTGGCCAACATGGTGAAACTTGTCTCTCCTAAAAATACAGAAGTTTGCTGAGTGTGGTGGTGCACACCTGTAATCCCAGCTACTCAGGAGGCTGAGGCACAAGGTGCATATCTGTAGTCCCAGCTACTTAGGAGGCTGAGGCATGAGAATCGCTTGAACCTGGGAGGCAGAGTTTGCAGTGAACCAAGATCGCACCACTGCACTCCGGCCTGGGCAACAGAGCAAGACTTCATCTCAAAAAAGAAAAAAAAAAAAAGACCAGAGAAAATATTAGCATGTGAGGGGCACATGTGGGGTATTTAAACGAGACGGCATGATGGAAAGTGACCCAATGGCCACTCTAGATTGGATGATCAGGGATACACAACGTTAAGGTGGTATCCATGCCATGAATGGGATGACACAAGGAGTCAGCCATGTAAATGCCAAGAAAGCAAACATTCCAGGTGGCAACAAGGACCCGTGCAAAGGTCCTGGGGCAGGAGTGAACTTTGACATCTTCAGAGAGCAGAGGACCATATTGCTGAACCACTGAGCCAGGACAGATAATTCTGCATGCTGTGGGCTACAGGCCAGATTCCAGATGGCAGGAGGTGGGGTTCTAAGATCATCCTCTGCCACTTTGAAGTGGAGTCACTTGGGCAAGTCACTGTCCCTCCCAGCCTCAAGTGGCCCAGACAGTGAGTGCCTTGTTTAGACACTGAAACTGTCCCTATAAACTTTATAAAATTAATCAGGGAAGAAGGGAGGGGAAGACATGAAAATAAACCAAGCTTATAGCACATTCAGCATCTATCATGAGGTCTCAGCCTGCTTTCTGACCTATTTCCACATAGCTGGGTGGTGCCTATTATCCTACAATCATGTAGACCCTGTTAGAAGATTATAGGTCGCCTTATCAGCTCTGTAGATACCAACTTCAACATGATAAAACATTACGTTTTCCATTTGAGGTGTTTTTTCAGGTCCTGCATACTGACACCAACTGGTCTGAAGGACTGCATGAGAAGCTGACTCACCAAAGAATGCAGTTTCCATATCCTGACGATTTCATCTCCTTTACCCCAATTAATCAATGACCTCAATTTTCCAACCCTTTGCCCTCCATGGTCCCCTTAAAAATCGCAGCCCAGAACTCAGCCAGACTTGGTGGCTCACACCTATAATCCCAACACTTTGGGAGGCTGAGGCAAGAGGATTGCTTGAGTCCAGGAGTTCAAGACTAACCTGGGCAACATAGTGAGGCACCCATCTCTACAAAAAAAAAAAAAAAAAATTAGCTAGTCATGTTGGCATGCACCTTTAGTTCCAGCTACTCAGGAAGCTGAGGTGGGAGGATGGCTTGAACCCAAGAGGTAAAGGCTGCAGTGAACTATGATCACACCACTGCACTCCAGCCTGGGTGACAGAGTAAGACCCTGTCTCAAAAAAAAACAACAAACAAACAAACAACAACAACAAAAAACCCAAGTCAGAACTCCTCAGGAGGATGGATTTGAGGATCTTCTCCCATCTCCTTGCTCAGTGTCCTGCAATCATTAAACTCTTTCTCTGCTGCAAATCCTGCTGTCTCAATGTATTGGCCTATTGTTTTCCAAACCTGGTGGTCCTATAACAATACTGTCCAGCTGCTCATGTCACTGGGCCTCAGAATTCCCCCAAATTCCACACTGGGTTGACATTTTGGCTTGTTGACAAGGATGAGATATTCATGGACCATTGAGGCCCAGATACATTTCTGCATGCCATACTCTGCAGGGGCCAATGCCCACAAGCTCTTCCCCATATTATAGAGACATCCAGTGAGTTGGGAATTCTGCCCCTCTCCCTATGGCCAGCTCACACCAGCCCCATCCTGACTGCTACGTTTGCTACTATCACCACAGTAAGGAGAACTAGGCTTGCTGGGCCACTGTTTGTCAATTTTACTAGCAGATTTCAGTTAACTCTGCTCTCCAGCAAGGCTGGCAGAGAGGGCTCTTCTGTCTCAGATACCCCAGTTAATGGAGCATTCATGTGTACCTTGCACAGATCTCCTATTCTCAGAGAATTATAAAAGAACAAAATGCACTTGGCACTAAAACCTTGGTGACCATAATTTAATCTGGCTCTGACACACACAAAGGCTCACCAGGATTTTTTGTTGCTGGAGGGCCATGGTTATGAGTATGAGTTACTATTCGTACCTTAGGTGTGCAGATCTGCTTGTTAATAGATATTTCTGTTGGGGAAAAAAATGCTCTATCAACCACTCTTACGACCTACACTTCTTGCCTGCCTGCAAAGCTATGCGTATAGATGAAGGCGGTTTTTCAGGTCCCACAAATATCTGTCTTAATGAAGATGTACGCTACCCCATTAGCACACCCTCATTTCCTCCAAAGCTTGCTGCTACGTTTGCAATGAATGGCAGATGTTTGCAGAACTACAAAATGCCTTTACACTGAGTTCCAGTAAGATCTTCCCCCTCACGCTTTCCCTCCACGAAGGCGAGTGATGCTGGAGAATTGGCTACCAGATCATTCTGCCCTTGCCAATCGCAGAACTAACAGAAATATACTCCATCAAGCCCTTGTAATTAGACTCTGTTGCGCTGATATTACAGATGGATACAGTAATGTTCGAAATAAGCCCAGATTCATCTCACAGAGAAGAGGCTGATGCAATCCAAGAGGATTTTCATGTCAGGAAGAGACAGTAACCATGTAGATTTATGTTTTTATTACCTATCACACTCACATATGAGAAAAAAACAAGCATAAAAGCACCTGTTTGCCTGTTTTCCCATACAGGGGATCTCATAAACTGTATCAAGAATGGGATCATTATACTTACACGTTTTACAGTAATGTTTTCTTAACAGCCTAAAGCGCTTTCATTCAATATTAATAAAGCAGATGTTTTGGCTGAAAATGACTGGAAATCACGTGGCTTTGATGTGTTCAGGAACGATGGTGCCTTCCTCTGTAATGTTCTCCAAGCGGGTCAACATCTCCCCAGCCCAGAGGCCCAGCCTCCCATCAGAAACAGAGGCAGGTTGATTGCTGCAATCCTGGTCCCTCTCATCTTTTCTTAAAGCCTTAAGTGAGGGTAAATTAGGGAGAAGAGAAATCCCACTCTAAGAAATCAAGGTCCAAAAGACAAGGAAGTGTGGGAAGAGACATGTTTCTGTCCTATCAGCCCCTCCACTAGAACTAAGTTTAATTTTGAACTGGAATACAGAAACTGTCATGGGCAGCCGGGTGCGCTGGCTCACACCTGTAATCCCAGCTCTCTGGAAGGCCGAGGCAGGTGGCTCACTTGAGGTCAGGAGTTTGAGATCAGCCTGGCCAACATATAGTGAAATCCCATCTCTATAAAGATACAGAATTAGCTGGGTGTGGTGGCACATGCCTGTAGTCCCAGCTACTTGGGAAACTGAGGCAGGAGAATCTCTTGAACTCGGGAGACAGAGGTTGTAGCGGGCCAAGATCCCATTACTACACTCCAGAGTGCGTGAGAGAGCAAGAATCTAAAAAAAAAAAAGAAAGAGAGAGAGAAAGAGAAAGAAAGAAAGACAGAGAGAAAGAAAGAAAGGAAGGAGGGAAGGGAAGAAGAAAAGAAAAGAAAGCCATGGGCCAGCCACGGAGGCTCACGCCTGTAATCCTAGCATTTTGGGATGCCAAGCTGGGAGGATCACTTGAGGCCAGGAATTCAAGACCAGCCTAAGCAACATAGCGAGACCCTGTGTCTACAAAACAAAATAAAATAAAATAAAAATTAGGCAGGCATGGTGGCACGTGCCTGTAGTCCCAGTTACTTGAGAGGCTGGGGCAGGAGGATCACTTGAGCCCAGGAGTTCAAGACTGTAGTGAGCTATGATTGCACCACTGCACTCTAGCCTGGGTGACAGAGCAATATGCCATCTCGAAAGAAAGCAAGAAAGAAAGAAAACAAGAAAGCAAGTGAGAGAGAGAGAGAGAGAGAGAGAAAGAAAGAAAGAAAGAAAGAAAGAAAGAAAGAAAGAAAGAAAGAAAGAAAGAAAGAAAGAAAAGCTCAAAATATAAAAGAGAAATAGCCATGAAGCTCAATAGCACTAATGTCACTAATGATCAAGGAGATGCAAATCAAAATCTCAATGCAATACCACCTTACTCCTGCAAGAATGGCCATAATCAAACAATCAAAAAACAGTAGATGCTGGTGTGGATGCATTGTTCGGGGAACAGTTCTACACTGCTGGTGGGAATGTAAACTGGTACAGCCACCATGGAACACAGTGTGGAGACTCCTTACAGAACCAAAAGCAGAACCGCCTTTTGATCCAGCAATCCCACTACTGGGTATCTACCCAGAAGAAAAGAAGTCATTAATTGAAAAGATTCTAGCACACGCATGTTTGTAGCAGCACAACCACAATTGCGAAATCGTGGAACCAGCCTGAATGCCCATCAGTCCACAAGTGGATAAAGAAACTGTGCTGTATATGATGGAATACTATTCAGCCATACAAAGGAATGAATTAACAGCATTTGCAGCGACCTGGATGAGATCGGAGACTATTATTCCAAGTGAAGTAACTCAGGAATGGAAAACAAATCAGTCGTATGTTCTCACTGATACATGGGAGCTAAGCTGTGAGGATGCAAAGGCATAAGAATGACACAATGGACTTTGGGGACCTGTGGGGAAGAGTAGGAGGGGTTAAGGAATAAAAGACTACAAATATGATGCAGTGTGCACTGCTCCGGTGATGGGTGCACCAAAATCTCACAAATCTCCACTAAAGAACTTACTCATGTAACCAAATACCATGTGTACCCCCATAACTTATGGAAAAATAAAATTAAAAATTAAAAAAAAGAAATAGCACATGACTTTACCACTAAAGCAAATCAAACAGTACAATTTGTGGGGTGGTGGGAAGTGACAGAGCTGCTCTACTGGGCCCTGGCTGGGAACATGTCGCGTCCGCTTTGCAAACTCTGCTTTGGTGGCCGCATGACAACGTTCCAATCCAACAATGAGCCTGGACACTCTCCCTGGTTAGGTAAATTTCCCCTTGACAACCCCTTGTTCAGACAGATAGAGGATTTTTGAAATGTGCAGGGATGTTTGCTCCATAATACCCTGGACGATTCAACACTTGGCTTGTCTCAGACATGCATTATAAATAAATATGAAAACCCCACACCGGTAATGCAGAACCTGGCTGGCTCCCCTGCCTTCCAAAGGCAGATGATTGGCTTATTAGGAATGCCTCCCGGTTGTAAGCCAGGAAGGGACTGGAAGAGCGAAGCCGTGCAGGTTAAAACATACAACCTAACGAATTTATCCATTGATCGGGCAGCCCTGTGGCAAACACAAAAACACAGGGCATGGTGGTGAGGTTAAAGGGTTGGATTCTCTCTGGCTTTGAGGAATAGATGCTCGCAACACTGATTAAAATGGGGTCCTCGGGCACCCAGCTTTTTCCCTGGGCCGAGGAAACATTATTCTAAAGACCCGGCAGCCCCCTCTGGAAGTGGTTCACGGGGTGTGGAGAATTGATGAATGGTCCGCTGTATTCACAAGGAGCCATGAGGAAGGCTTATTTTAGCCAGGGGCTGAACTCATCTGAATTTGTCACCCTGCACGAGGACCTCTAATCCACAGGGACTCACATCCCTCCAGTCCATTACCTGGATAACCTGGCCTTGGGTGGACAAATCACTGGAGAATCGATTGTTTCCTTTGACGCTGAACAGGGCTTCAGGGATACCCTTAATGAACGAGGGAACGAGTGAACGAGTGAAGTAACCCACACAAGGACGCCACGGCTGTCTCAGGCTGGGGTGATAAGTCGGTGCTCCAAGCAAAATGTGTGTGTAGTCCAAACCGCCTTGGAGAAATCCCTTAGATAGGCCAGAGAGAAGCAGGACAAGCGTCACCCTGGCGGGGGTTTCTTGCAGCCACCGTTACAGGCACCGTCACAGGCTTTGCTCCATCGCTCAGTAGGGCCGTGACTTGCTCAGCTGCAGCTGCCAAAAGAAAATACCGCAGACTGGGTGGCTTCGACCCAAGACGTTAATTTCTTACGGTTCTGGAAGCTGGAAGTTCTAGCGAGCTCCCTCTTCCTGGCTTGTAGATGATGACTTCTCATCGTATCCTTACACTCGATCTTGCCAAAAGGCGAAGAAGAGAAGCCATATCATTGTATCGTTACAATGTAAGAAAGAGAGCAAGCTCTCTGGTCCCTCTTCTCATAAGGGCGCTACTCCCGTTCATGAGGGCTCTACCCTCATGACCTAATTAACTCCACCTCCTAGTACCACCCCATTGGGACTTAGGGCTTCAACACATAAATTTGGAGGGGACACAGACATTCAGCCCAGAGCAGACTGGCTTTCCATCCCTGGTGGGACCATCCTGTTTCTCCAGCTACACCCAGACAGATGGAGCAGGGGGATGGATTGGCAGGTGTGCGGGTGCCCGGCTACACAGAGCCATCAGCTTAAACACCAGAATCCACTCTGCAGCAGGGGCAAAAACGCACTTCCCACCTCAAGCTGCTGCAACTTGTGGTCTTGTGTATTTGCATTAAAATTTTCCTGTCCTCACCACCCACCCTCCTTTATTTTTATGCCAGGTGTAATGATTAAATTCTGGAATTTTAAATGACTACATGAGGCCATTGCAAGATAGAGCTGTTTGAAATCCCGACAGCTGTAAGCCCCTTCACCCAGGAATCAATGGCTAGTCCAGGCCCAGGGCACCGGGCACCTGTCCATGCCGGTCACAGAGCCCGCCAAGCCGAGGGCCCCCCCTTTCAGCTTCTAGAGCAGAGGGTGTACAAGGTGGAGTCATGAAGCCCAAGACATTTCAAGGGAGTGGCGAAAAATGATGCTTGCAATCAAAATGCAAGAATGCTCCACCCAATGAATAATGGAGTGGTCTTCAATAATCTATTGGCTTATATTAAAAATTCCAAACTGATATAAAATATGAAAATCATGGGAAATGATCGTGCTATATTTTGGGGAAATGGCAGCTGGCATGAGGGATGCCTCTAGACCTCCACTGGCTCAGCTATGCACGCACCAGCTTCTCCACCCACAGCTTCCTGCCTGACTCCACCTCCCTCCCCCACCACCATTCCATTTCTTGGCCCCAATTCCTCTCTTTCTCCCTTTTTTTTTTTTTTTTTTTTTTTTTTTTGAGACAGAGTTTTGCTCTTGTCTCCCAGGCTGGAGTGCAGCGGTGCAATCTCGGCTCACTGCAACCTCTGCCTCCCAGGTTCAAGCAATTCTCCTGCCTCAGCTTCCCAAGCAGCTGGGATTACAGGCGCCCTTCACCACACCCGGGTAATTTTTTGTATTTTTAGTAGAAATGGGGTTTCACCATGTTGGGCAACCTGGTCTCAAACTCCTGACCTCAGGTGATCCGCCCGTCTCCAGCCTCCCAAAGTGCTGGGATTACAGGCATGAGCCACTGCACCTGGCCCCTCCCTCCTCTTAAAGAGTCAGGCTTGGCCAGGCACAGTGGCTGACATCTGCAATCCCAGCTCTTTGGGAGGCCAAGGCAGGAGGATTACTTGAGGATTGCTGGAGTTCAAGACCAGCGTGGGCAACATAGTAAGACTCTGTCTCTATAAAAAAATTTTTTAATTTTTTAATTTAAAAAATTAAATTACAGGCATGGTAGTGTGTGCCTGTAGTCCCAGCTACCTCTGGAGACTGGGGTGAGAGGATTGCTTGAACCCAGGATATTGGGGCTGCAGTGAGCCATGATCGTGCCACTGCACTCCAGCCTGGGTGACAGAGCAAGACTTGTCTCTAAAAAAGAAACAAAAAAACAAACAAAAAGACTCGGGCTTAAACCCTCACTACTGTGCTGTGTCAGTTTCCTGTGGCTACTGTGAACAAATTATCATAAAGCGGGAGACTTAAGACAACAGGAATTCGTTCTCTCATAGTCCAGGGGACAGAAGGCCAAAACCACAGTGACAGGAGGGTTGCCTCCTTCTGCAGACTTGGAGGGAGGATCTACCCTACCCATGACCCTCTCCTTCTTCTGCTGGTCACCAGCAACCTCCGGCTTGCAGTGGTATCCTTCCAATCTCTGTTTGTCTTCAAAGACCCCGTGCGTGTGTGTGTTTGTGTGTGCGTGTGTGTGTTTGTGTGTGTGCGTGTGTGTGTTTGTGTGTGTGCGTTTGTGTGTGTGTTTGTGTGTGTGCGTGTGTGTGT
>NC_045441.1:7269703-7289152 GCF_002776525.5 Piliocolobus tephrosceles | reverse complement strand
TGTGTGTGTTTGTGCGTGTGTGTGTGCGTGTGTGTGTGTTTGTGCGTGTGTGTTTGTACGTGTGTGTGTTTGTGTGTGTGTGCGTGTGTGTGTTTGTGTGTGTGTTTGTGTGTGTTTGTGCGTGTGTGTGTTTGTGTGTGTGTGTTTGTGTGTGTGTGTGTGTGTATGGTCTTTTCTGCCTCTTTTTTTTTTTTTTTTTGAGACAGAATCTCGCTGTGTCTCTCAGGCTGGAGTGCAGTGGCACAATCTCAGCTTACTGCAATCTCTGCCTTCCAGGTTCAAGCCATTCTCCTGCCTCAGCCTCCCAAGTAGCTGGGATTCCAGGAGCCCACCATCACACTGGCTAATTTTTGTATTTTTAATAGAGATGGGGTTTCTCCATGTTGGCCAGGCTGGTCTCGAACTCCTGACCTCAGGTGATCCACCTGCCTCGGCCTCCCAAAGTGCTGGCGTTACAGGCATGAGCCACCGCACCCAGCTTGAGATTCTGACCTTACTTAATTGCATCTGCAAAGAGCCTATTTCCAAATGAGGTCACGTTCATATGTACTATGGGTTAGGCCCTGGATATATCTTTTGGGGGACCACTAGTCAAGCTACTCCATCCAGCACAGCTGGCATCACTCCAGTGGCCAGGGCCTCCAAACTGCTGAGTCCAGTATTGATTCTCCATCTTCATTGTGTCTAGCCCAGCATCAGCACCCCTGCTCTGGGTACTCCTGCTCGCAGCCTCCAGGACCCCACCTTCTATCCCTGGTTCTCCTCCTAGCTCCCTGGAGGCCACTTCTCAGTCTGCTGGTTCCTCCTCTCCCCGATGTGTTCACATTGGAAGGTCCCAGGCTCAGCTATTGCTTTTTTTTTTTTTTTTTCCAGAAACAGGGTCTTTTGCTGTCACCCAGACTGGAGTGCAGTGGTGCAATCACAGTTCACTACACCCTCGATCTCTGAGTTCAACCAATCCTCCTACCTCAGCCTCCCGAGTGGCTGGGACCACAGGTACATGCCACCACGCCCAGCTAATTTTAAATTTTTTTGTAAAGATGGAGTCTCGCTATGTTGCCCAAAATTAATCACAATCCTTCATTTGTGTTAAATCGTTCCTCTGCTTTTCTTTTTCTTTCTCTCTCTCTCTTTTTTTTTTTTTTTTTTTTTTTATATTTTGGAGAGATAGGGTCTCACTCTGTCACTTAGGCTGGAGTGTAGGGGCATCACCATAGCTCACTGCAGCCTCCAACTTCCTGGCTTAAGCAATCTTCCCATCTCAGCCTCCCGAGTAGCTGGGACCACAGACATGTGCCACCACGCCCAGCTAGTTTTTTGTTTGTTTTGTTTGTTTGTTTGTTTTTGTTTTGCATATACAGATGGTTTCTCGCTATGTTGCCCACCCAGGCTGGTCTCGAACTCCTGAGCTCAAGCTATCCTCCTACCTTGGCCTCCCAAAATGCTGGATTACAGGTGTGAGCCACTGCACTCGAACTCTGCTTCTCTTTAATGTTTTCCTCAAATATATGTATCCCTAAATACATATATTACACATATACATAATATATAGATACATGCATAATATATAGATACATGCATAATATATATGATAAATGTTTTTTCATTCACATTTTTAAAAATATGTTTATGTGCATGGAAGTGCTGACAATAATCATCTCCAAATTACAGGGGCTTTTAATTTTCTCTTCGTTCTTTTCTGTATTTTCCAAAGCTTTTGTAACAAACACAGATTACTTTTGCAATCAGACAATGATGAAATGCATGCCCAGAGATATCTAAATGGCCTCATTGCAAAACAAGAGGCACGTTTGTTTGTGAGGCAAATAAATGTCACTTCTGTCCTTATGTCCCTCTATGGCTTACCCTCAAAAACAGGTTCAGATTTGTTTACCGGGGCAGAGGAGCAAATATTGCATACATGAATCTCAAGAACGACACGCTGATAGTGGCTGGCTGGGTGAGCTGCAATGGAGCCTTCAACATCCTGCTCCCCAGGAGGGGACCCCCCCAGGTTCTGCTGCTGCTCCTTCCTGTGATTTGAAAAGCTGATCTGCAACCTGGATGCTCTCCAGTCTTATGGTGATTTATCTCTATTATTAAAGACACTGACAGTCCTATTTTTTTCCCTCTTGCGACTGTCAGGGACAGCCATCCACTGAGGCTGAGGATCGTGCAGGGCGGTGGGCCAGGAGGCTGCACTGGGGAAATCATACCTGTAATCCCAGCACTTTGGGAGGTTGAGGTGGGAGGATCATTTGAGGCCAGGAGTTGAAGACCAGCCTGGGCAGCATAGTGAGACCCTGCCTCTACAAAAACAAAGAAAACAAAACAAAAACAGCTTTGTGGGAAGACAGGGGACTGTGGTGGGGGAGGGAGGGACACACAGGACATCAGATGAACTGGCTGTGTTCTCATTTCAAGCTGGGGGGCGGGCATGTGTGTTGATCAGGCTGGTCTCGAACTCCTGACCTCAGGTGATCCACCCACCTTGGCCTCCCAAACTGCTGGGATTACAGGTGTGTGCCATCACATTCGACCCTTTGCTTCTTTCTTGTTTGTTTAGAGACAGGGTCTTGCTTTGCTGCCCAGGCTGGAGTGCAGTGGTGCAATCATAGCTTAATGCAGCCTCCAACTCCTGGGCTCAAGCTATCCTCCCACCTCAATCTCCTGAGTAACTAGGATCATAGGCATGCCCTCCCCGCCCTGTCCCCGCACCCCCACGGCAGACTAATTTTCTTATTTTTTGTAGAGACCGGGTCTCTATTTAAAATACTAAAAAAGAAAAAGAAAAATTAGCCGGGCATTGTGGCACACGCTTGTAATTCCAGGTACTTGGGAGGCTGAGGCATGAGAATTGTTTGAACCTGGAAGGTGGAGGCTGCAGTGAGGTACAATCATACCACTGCACTCCAGCCTGGGCAACAGAGTGACTCTCTCTCTCTCTCTTTTTCTCCCTCTCTCTCTCTATATATATACAGTAGTGGAGAGACATTGGATTTTTTTCTAGGAGTTTCTCCTGCTCCCACCCTACAGCCATCACCCTCCCAATTTTCCACACGCATACATACTTGCACACACACAGACACAGGAAGGTACATGCATGCAGACACACACGTGTACACACACGCTCACGCACACATACCTCTACCTACGCATGCACACACAGATACACATGTGCTCACACGCTCGTGCACACATACCTGTACCTATGCATGTACACACAGATACACACGTGCTCACACGCTCCTGCACACGTAACATGTACCTACGCATGCACACACAGATACACATGTGCATGCACACGCTCATGTACACATACCTGTACCTTCGCATGCACACACAGATAGACGTGTGCACCCCCATACCGACACACGCACATGTGCGCAGAGACGTGCATGCACACCGACACACACACACACACACACACCACGGCAGCCTGTTCTCTGAAATGCCACTTCCCTGCATCTTCCCTCTGTCTCGTCTCCTCATCGGCCTTTGTCCCTCCTGGGTCCCAGTTCCTCAGCATCTCCCAGGATGAAATCCCTGAGACACCGTATCAGACTCTCCTGAGGACCTCAGATTAGAAGGGCATCAAGAGAAATAACCACTAAATGCCTGTGGTCTGGGTGGGATCCTGGAAGAGAAAATGAACACTAGCACAGAAAATCGTGCATTGCAAATACGATCTGTTGTTTAGTGAACAGCATTGTGGCGTGTTAATTTCCTAGGTCTGATCATTACACAGTAGTTATGTATGATGTTAGCTAGAGGAGAAGCTGGGTGAGGGGGGATATGGAAACTCTCTGTACTATTTTTACAGCTTTTCTGTACATTTCAAGTGAACTCAAAATAAAAAAAGTTTTTTTAAATCACCTTGGAAGTTTTTCAAATCGATGTTCCTGGGCCCAGTGCAGACCCAGGGAATGAGAAACTCTAGGGGTGGTCTCTAAGTAGCTACATCTTTTTTTTTAGACCGTATCTCCAAATGCAGTCACGCTCTGAGGTTGTGGCACTCGGGACTTCAGCAGATGGACTTTGAAGGGACATAGTTCAGCCCCTAACAGTCTAACATACTGATTCCCTGTAAACCCTCTGGCCTCTCTCCCAGGACACATGTGCTTTGCTCTGGGTCCAGTGCCAGGGCTATATCCCCATGAACCACACAGGCTCTGCAGAGGGGCAGCAGCAGAGAACCCTACTTCCGCTCCCATTCCCTTCTCCTAGTTAGGGTTTGAGGGTGGCTGACAGATCCACCCTTGGGCCAGCCTAGCATTAGGGAGCCAGGAAGGACCAGCCTTTGAGGCCAGGAGCAAAGCAGAAGGCAGGACAGAATTGAGATGAGAAGGCTACAGGCACTCGGAGCCCAGGTCACAAGCCGCCCACTCCACGTGGCTACTTTTTTAATAAGGATCCAAGGAGCCCTTCCTTTCCATGAAGGCTGAGAACCACCTTTCGGATGCTCACCTATATGAACCAAGCAAGGCTGCAGTCACTAGCCCAACATGGCCAATGGAACCTGCTTTTTTCTTTCTTTCTTTTCTTGTCTAGAGACAGAGTCTCGCTCTGTCACCCAGGCTGGAGTGCAGTGGTGCGATCACAGCTCACTGCAGCCTTGATATCCTGGGCTCAAGCGATCCTCCCACCTCAGCCTCCCGAGTAGCTGGGACTACAGGCAAGCGCCACCATGCTCGGCTAATTTTGAACTTTCTGTGAGGACAGAAATGTTCTATATTTGCTGTGTCCAATACAGCAGCCAGCTGTGGCTACTGAGCACTGGAAATAGGGCTAATATGACTGAGGAACTACATCTTATATTTTATTTAATTTTGGCCGGGCGCAGTGGCTCACGCCTGTAATCCCAGCACTTTGGGAGGCCAAGGGGAGTGGATCACCTGAGGTTAGGAGTTTGAGACAAACATGGCCAACATGGTAAAACCCTGTCTCTACTAGAAATTAAAAAAAAAAAAAAAATAGCCAGGCGTGGTGGCAGGCGCCTATAATCCCAGCTACTTGGCAGGCTGAGGCACAAGAATCACTTGAACCCCGGAGGCAGAGGTTGCAGTGAGCCGAGATTGAGCCATTGCACTCCAGCCTGGATGACGAAGCAATATTCCACCTCAGAAAATAAATAAATAAATATTTTATTTTAATTTAATTTTAAAAGTCACATATGGTCCATGGCAAGCAGATGGACACGTATCTTCAGCCCTCTCTTCTTCCATCCCATCCCACACTGTTCACAAACCACAGGGTGACATTTTCCCAACACCAGAACTCAAGAGGGTGACCTGTATCCAGGCAAGCCACGTGGGGAGGGGAGGGGTTTGCAGGCACCTATTGCAATCAGCCTCCCTCCCCACCCACAAGCCACAAGTGACCCTGGATGGCAAAACGGAGTCCTCCCCAAAAGTCGGTCCAAAATAAAATAGGACACAGGATGGGCGCACTAGCTCACACCTGTAATCCTAGCACTTTGGGAGGCCAAGGCAGGAGGATCACTTAAGCCCAGGAGCTCCAGACCAGCCTGGACAATATAGTGAGACCCCCACCCAATCTCAAAAAAATTAAACAAATAGAATAAAACAAAACAGGGCACAGATGCATTGTAATTTGAGTCTCCAAAATCCAAACACCAAGGTCC
The DNA here is from genome assembly GCF_002776525.5 of Piliocolobus tephrosceles. Taxonomy (NCBI): domain Eukaryota; kingdom Metazoa; phylum Chordata; class Mammalia; order Primates; family Cercopithecidae; genus Piliocolobus; species Piliocolobus tephrosceles. The sequence goes on along the minus strand of NC_045441.1, from coordinate 7,283,508 downwards.
TTTGGGGTCAGGTAGGAACACGTCTCCCGCTCGGTCCAGCCTTGTCTAAGCAGCCACAGATTACACAGGCCTGCGCTGGGCCACTGTTGCTCTGAAATCGGATTGGAATTTACATATAGAATGGAAATGCCTGAGAGAGGGCTGCTGAAGGCTGCATCAATAATAAATGTGAAGCCACAGACTGCTCTCAGAGGTGTCTTTCCCTTCAAAGCAGACACAGCGTCCAGGATCCTAGACCCCTGAGAGACAGGGACACCCTCTTTTGTCGTCAAGGGCAGGACTGGGGTGGGCCGGAGCCTGAGAGGGGTCACCAGGCAGGCTTTCTTCCAGTCATGGCCAGGACCTCTGCCCTCCAGGGTGGGACATAGAAGGCCTTCTTGTACCCTACCCATTGGCTGAATCTGGCCCCAGATTTGAGACCCCAATAATGAAAGCCCCTGGATGGCTTCCCCTGCCCTTGGTGGGGCAAGTCCCTGATGGGGTTAATGAAGAGGTCAGAATGCAGCAGAGGCTGAAAGATGGGAGGGCAGAGATTGCCCCAGGCTGTGAGCCCTTGGTAGGAGCTGGGGCTCGCCCCACTGGCCTGTCACCTGTATTGTTGAGCATTTGTGGGAGGACCCCCATCTGTTGTCAGCGAGCCTGCAGTCTAGAAAGGACAGTCTGAGAAGCATTGTCTTAGACCCAAGACAAGCGTTCAGGGTCCTAAAGGTTTCCTGGGAGGCGATCCCAGGAAGCATTTTCAGGGGAATCACTGAAGCAAGGGAGGTATTTTGGACCAAATTGTTTCCCTGTTGAAATATATATGTTGAAGCCATAACTGCCAATAAGACTGTATTTGGAGACAGGGCTTTTAAGAAGGTCATTAAAGTTAAATGAGATTATAAGGGTAGGTCCCTAATCTCATAGGTCTGATGTCCTTATAATAAGAGGAAGAGACACTAGAATCTCTCTCTCTCTCTCTCTCTCTCTCTCTCTCTGTCTTTCTTTCTCCTCAAAAGCACAGAGGAAAGTCCATGAGAGGATGCAGCTAGCAGGCGGCCATCTGCAAGCCAGAAAGCGAGCCCTCACCAGGAATCAACTCTGACGGCACCTTGATCTGGACATCCAGCCTGCAGAACTGTGAGAAAATAAATTGCTGCTGCTTAACCACCCAATCTATGGCAGCCCTAGCCAAGTCATACAGGAGGGAAGGCAGCCAATAAAGAGTGTGTTGTTAAGTCAGTTACCCCCCTAGGCAATGAAGGTGGGCCTACTGCAGAACTATCTGGAATGTGGCATGAATGCTTCAGAGTTACCCATCCAAGAGGGCAGGCTCATGCATTTATCCACTAATTTCTGGAAGTCACTGAGGGCGACTTCCAGGAGGCGATAGTGCCCTAGATGTAGAACAGCTTCAGTGAAAGCCCTAGGGCAAGGTGATGCGACTGCTGGCAGCTGGATATCAGGCCGGTGTGCACTGAGAAGGTAAGTCCCAGGGTATATGGGCAGGCAGCAGTGAAATCTGCACCTGGCAGCCTAGCCGAGGTGGGAGCCTGGTGAAAAACACAATGCACACTCAGAGGGCCCAGCTGAAGGGAGCTGGAGGAAAGGGCTGAGTACAGCGGCGTGAGTGGAGTTCATGGATAGTGAACATGCAGGGTTTAGCATCAGTCAAAAGCTGTTACAACCAGCCAAGTGTGGTGGCTCACACCTGTAATCCCAGCACTTTGGGAGGCCAAAGCGGGCAGATTACGAGGTGAGGAATTTGAGACCAGCCTGGCCAACACAGTGAAACCCCATCTCTACTAAAAATATAAAAATTAGGCCAGACACGGTGGTGCCTGCCTGTAATCCCAGCTACTTGGGAGGCTGACGTAGGAGAACTGCTTGAATCTGGGAAACGGAGGTTGCCGTGAGCCGAGATCATGCCCTTGCACTCCAGCCTGGGCAAAAAGAGCAAAACTCCATCTCAAAAAAAAAAAAAAAGTAGCCAGCCGTGATGGTGTGCACCTGTAATCTCAGCTACTTGGGAGGCTGAAGCAGGAGAATCGCTTGAACGTGGGAGGCAGAGGTTGCAGTGAGCCTAGATTGTGCCACTGCACTCCAGCGTGGATGACAGAGCAAGAGTATGTCAAAAAAAAAAAAAAGCTGTTACAACCTAGCAATAGGGCGGGCCTCCCAGGCAGGCAGGTAGGCAGTGGGGCACTATATACCCCAACCTTTCCTCCCACATCTTATCTCTGGCATAGGTAATAGTATGATTAGATGATGGCAGTGGTGTGCTTGTCAATGTTCAACAACCAGCTCTCTGACTGTAGCATCTGCCAATTCCTAGCGTGTAAATACTCCCACCAAAGCCCACCAAAGTTACCAATGTGATATCCACTAGCTGGTAAAATTCCTGAAAGTTTAACAACAGCTCTCACCAGCCAGCCATAGCAGCACCGCTTGATGTTGATGTCATTCAAATAAACAAAGACCGCAAGACAAGGAACAGGAGGGAAAATAGTAATTACTATAGGTAGTCTAATGATAATGCTAATGACTAGCACTTATTGAGTGCTTACCAAGTGCCAGGCACTGCTCCAGGCCCAACATGTATTAACCCATCAGGTCATTATGACAACTCCATAAGGGAAGTGCCATAATCCTGCCCTTCTTGTAGATGACAGGACTGAGGCACAGAGATCCTAATTAACAGGTTCATAATGCCCCAACTAAGAAGTTCCACAGCCAGGATTCAAACCTGGTCAGTTCAATGTCATAACTTACCCCATTCAACACTTCTGTACACAAACTCTCCTGGGGTTCTAACTGTTGCATTTAAACAAAGCTGCCTACAGTTTTAAGAATTATTATTAAGATTGTTATTATTATTTTAGAGACGGGGTCTTGCTCTGTCACCCAGGCTGGAGGGCAGTGGCACAATCATGGCTCACAGCAGCCTTGAACTCCTGGGCTCAAGTGATCCTCCTGCCTCGGCCTCCTGAATAGTTGGGATTACAGGTGCATGCCACCACATCTGGCTAATTTTTTTATTTTTTATTTTTTTGTAGAGATGGTATCTTGCTGTGTTGCCCACGCTCATCTCAAACTCCTGGGCTCAAGCGATACTCCCACATCAGCCTCACAAAGTGCTGGGATTACAGGCCTCAGCCACCATGCCTGGCCCTTAAATGAGTTATTAGCTGGCCTAGCAGCCTGGAACTCAAAAATGAACCAAGGAGAAATGGGAAAACTGAGGCCTCACAAGGAAAAGGACCTGCCAAGACCACAGCACGTGACTGGCTGACCCAGGACCAGGACCGAGGCCCCTGCCTTCCAGGAGTTTCCTGCCCTCAGCCCTGTGGCCTGTCCCTGTGGGTGGCTGGGCTGGGCCAGGGGCACTGTGATCACATGGAGAGCTGGGGTTCTATAGAGGAAACCAAGTGTCCTGGAGTCTCAGCATAGGATCGTATTTAAATCCACGGTGCTAGGAGACCTTCCCCAAGAAGAGTAGCTAGAGCAGTGATTCCCAACCTTCTTGGCACCAGGGACTGGTTGTGTGGAAGACATTTTTTCCATGGACCAGTTTGGTAAGGGTGGGTGATGGTTTCAGGATGAAGCTGTTCCACTTCAGATCATCAGGCATTAGATTTTCATAAGAAGCACGTGACCTGGATCCCTTCCAATGTGCAGTTCACAGTAAGGTTCATGCTCTATGAGAATAGCATGCTGCCGCTGATCTGACAGGAGGCAGAGCTCAGGCGGTAACGCTTGCTCACCCACCGTTCCCCTCCTGCTGTGCAGCCCGGTTCCTAACAGGCCATGAACTGGTACCAGTCCATGGCCTAAGGGCTGGAGACCTCTAGAGGACCCAGATGTAGGACAAGCCAACATTTAAAGACTCAGGGAGGGATGCAGAACAGAGGTCAGGCCAGGCACAATGGCTCACGCCTATACCCCCAGCACTTTGGAGGCCAAGGTGGGAAGATGGCTTGAGCTCAGGAGTTCAAGGCTGCAGTGAGCTCTAGCTGCACCACTGCACTTCAGTCTGGGCAACACAGTGAATCCCTGTCTCTACTAAAATTTTTTTAAAAGCTGGGCATGGCCAGGAGTGGTGGCTCACACCTGTAATCCCAGCACTTTGGGAGGCCAAGGCAGGTGGATAGCTTAAGCTCAGGAGTTCAAGACCAGCCTGGCCAACATAGTGAAACCCTGTCTCTATCACAACACAAAAATTAGCCTGGCATGATGGCAGGTACCTGTAATCCCAGCTACTCAGGAAGCTGAGGCAGGAGAATCGTTTGAACCCAGGAGGCGGAGTTTGCAGTGAGCCGAGATTGCACCACTGTGCTCCAGCCTGGGTGACAAAGTGAGACTTCATCTAAAAAAAAAAAAAGACTCTGTGTTTATCTATTTGGCCTCCATTCATCTTAGGGCCTAATAGCCAATGCTGTTTGCATCTCCCCTGCAATCTAGCTTTTGCTGGCACGTAAAAATATATTACAAACTGTGATAGTATGATATAATAAGAAATATACGCTTGGATTCTTTTCTTTTTTCTTTGTTTTTTTTTTTTTTTTTTTTTTTTTTTGATAGGGTCTTGCTATGTTGCCCAGGCTGATCTCAAACTCCTGGTCTCAACTGATCCTCCCACCTCAGCTTCCCACAGCACTGAGATTACAGGCATGAGTCACTGTGCCCAGACAGTATGTTTGATTGATTGGTTGATTGATTGATTGATTTCGAGACATCATTTTGCTCTTGTTGCCCAGGCTGGAGTGCAGTGGCGTGATCTCTGCTCATCTCAACCTCTGCCTCCCGGATTCAAGCGACTCTCCTGCCTCAGCCTCCTAAGTAGCTGGAACTACAGGCATGCGCCACCACATCCGGCTAATTTTGTATTTTTAGTAGAGACGGGGTTTCTCCATGTTGGCCAGGCTGGTGTTGAACTCCCGACCTCAGGTGATCCATCCGCCTCAGCCTCCCAAAAGTGTTGGGATTACAGGCATGAGCCACCATGTGCAGCCCAGTGTTTGATTTCTTACCACAGTTCCTAGCACAGAGCTCCTACAACCCTTGTAATTTCCTGAGCTAGGAGGGTGCTGGGAACATTTTTGGTTCTAATATTTAGTCTTTGACCCTAGTTTCTGACACGTAGCCCCTAAAGCCCTTAAAAAGTCCTGGGTGATAGGAATGTGTTTTGTTCTAATGAGGCAACTCTTGGAAGGGGAGAGTGGCTGGAGATTGGGTGGATAATTCATCACGCCTATGTGATGAAGTCCCCATAAAAATCCCTGAACTACAAGGTTCAGAGAGCTTCCAATTCACTGTCACATCCCTGTAGCTGGAGGGTGGCGCACCCCAACTCCATGCGGACAGAAGCTCCTGCACCTGGGACCCTTCCAAACCTCACCCCATGCATCTCTTCATCCGGTTGTATCCTTGGCAACATCCTTTATCATAAACAGGTCAATGGAAGGAAAGGGCTTCCCTGAGTTCTGTGAGTCACCCTAGCAAATTGATGGAATATGAGGAGGGGGTTGTGGGAACCCCGATTTACAGCTGGTCAGTCAGAAAAACAAGTAAAATAGCCTGGAGCTTGGGATTGGCACCTGAAGCGCAGGGGCAGGGGGCAGTCTTGTGAGACTGAGCTTTTAGCCTATGGGATCTGACACTACCTGTGTTGAATGTTGACTGGGTAAGAGAAGAAAGTGTTGATTTTTCCGACGCACAAACCCTCCAACTAATTCCAAGTCCATACTACCAGCCACCTCCTTTGATTGTCATGCAGCAAGACGGTACTTTCCCTATCCTAAACCACCCAGAGCCAGGTGCCAGGCAACCACGGACCATTCCTATAACCCAGAACCCGCCAGCTTTATTCAAGCTAGCTGGTCCTAACTGTTTCTGCCGTCCTGCACTGCCTGCCCCACAGGAAACGCAACAAAGGTCACTGCCTGCGCTGTCCCCACAATCCTCTACCTACTGACCCACGTGGGCACTTCCCCCATGCAGGCCTGCCTGGGTGTCATGCCTGTCACTTCCAGGGGAACTGGGAATAATATGAAGCTTTTTCTTGTCTATTTTTTAGAGACAGGGTCTCACTCTTTCACCCAGAGCTGAAGTGCAGGGGCGCCATCACAGCTCACTGCAGCCTCGACCTCCTGGGCTCCAGCGATCCTCCCACCTCAGCCTCCCAATAGCTGAGGCTACAGGTGTGCACCAACACACCTGGCTAATTTTTTAACTTTTTGTAGAGATGAGGTCTCCCTCTATTGTCCAGGCTGGCCTCAAACTCCTGGCCCCAAGCAATCCTCCTGTCTTGGCCTTCCAAAGTGCTGGGATGACAGCCGTGTGCCACCATGCCTGACCAACATCAAACTTTTCCTTCAATATCATTGACTCCTCTGTGTCATCACCCTCAGTCACTTTTATAAATTAATACCCAGGCACAAAATCATAAAGGCAGAAGAAAGCCTAGTCACAGAAGCCGAGAAAGAAAAGAAGTGGGGGTCAGGCGCAGTGGTTCACGCCTGTAATCCCAGCACTTTGGGAGGTCGAGGTGGGTGGATCACCCGAGGTCAGGAGTTCAAGACCAGCCTGGCCAACATGGCGAAACCCTGTCTCTACTAAAGATACAAAAATTAGCCGGGCATGGTGGCAGGCGCCTATAATCCCAGCTACTTCAGAGACTGAGGCAAGAGAATCGCATGAACCTGGAGGGCGGAGGTTGCAGTAAGCCCAGATGGCACCATTGCGCTCCAGCCTGGGCAAAAGAGCAAAACTCCATCTCAAAAAGAAAAGACTCCAAGTTCTTCAGCTTTGGGACTCTAACTGACTTCCTTGCTCCTCAGCTGGCAGATGCCCTACTATGGGACCTTGTGATCATTTGAGTTAAGGAGAATTAACTCATATACCCTATTAGTTCTGTCCCTCTAGAGAACCCTGGCTAATACACACCCATTGGGTCTACTAATCCCAAGCTCCGTGGTGATTTGGTTGTGGGTAATTTTGGCAGAGACAAATTGCGGGTAATTTCAGGGGAGCAAACACACGAGGGAAAGAATAGGTTCAGCAAGTGTAGAGAGATGGTTGAGAAACTCTACTCCAAGGGAGGGTCCAGAAATGGGGCCCAGTTGGGAGGTCAATACAGGATTATTTTTAAATGGAGCCAGGCACAGTGGCTCATGCCTGGAATCCCAGCACTTTGGGAGGCCAAGGTGGGAGGATCGCTTTAGGCCAGGAGTTCGAAACCAAGCTGGGCAAAATGGTGAAACCCCCAGCTCTACAAAAAATTTCAAAAATTAGTCAGACATGGTGGCACATGCCTGTAGTCCCAGCTGCTCAGAAAGCTGAAGTGGGAGGATTACTTAAGCCCAGGAGTTTGAGGCTGCAGTGTGCTATAATCACACCACTGCACACAAGCCTGGGTGACAGAAGGAAACACTGTCTCTAAAGAAATAAAAATAATTAAGAAACAAAATGGGGCCAGGCACACACCTGTAATCCCAGAACTTTGGGAGGCCAAGTCAGGAGGATCCCTTGAGCTCAGGAGTTCGAGACCAGCCTGGGCAACACGGCAAAAACCCCATCTCTACAAAAAATAAAGAAAAGAGCCAGACCTGGTGGTGTGCACCTATAGTCCCAACGAGTCAGGAGGCTGAGGCTGGAGGATCGCTTTGAACCCAGGAGGTTGAGGCTGCAGTGAGCTCAGATTGCACCATTGTGCTCCAGCCTGAGTGACAAAGTGAGGCCCTGTCTCAAAATAAATACAATAAAATAATAATAAAATGGAAGACACTGTTTTGTAGGCAGGAATGGTCCGGGAGACAGGCAGGGTTGCAGACGGCACTCTTGACACCTTCTCACACTGGCTGTGCTGCTCACTGCTTCCCAGGAGACCATGAACCAGCGATTAAAGGTCCGCATTGATCCACAGACCTAAGGCCCATTTATTTCTGACTCTTGGCTTTTGCAGGGGGTGCTCTAACTAGATGTTGAGGAGGCAACCCTTGGACCCTAACAAAAACAGCAGGCTCCCTATGCTTGTGAAATTCAGTAAACCCCTTTTCCAGCTGAGAGCTCTTCTCTCCCTTGCAATGGCCCATTATACCTGTGAATCACCGGGCCTGTTCCCTGTCTGCAGGGATGAGGTTTAGAAGGACATACTTTGGATGCAGGGCAAGCGAGTCCCAACTTGGGACTCAGTCTGTGAGGATTGGCTTCACGCAGGAAAGAATTCAAACGCAACTCTCTAGTCCAGGCCTCCAAGATGACAAAGAAAAGAAGGAACAACGATTATGCCCAAAAGGGCCATGACCACGTGTAGTCTATTCACTGCACGAACTATGCCCGATGCACGCCCAGGGACAAGACCATTAGGAAATTCATCATTCAGGCCAAGCATGGTGGTTCACGCCTGTAATCCCAACACTTTGGGAGGCCGAGGCGGGTGGATCACCTGAGGTCAGGAGTGCGAGACCAGCCTGATCAACATGGTGAAACTTCATCTCTACTAAAAAATACAAAAATTAGTGGGACATGGTGGCATGGTAGCACGTGTCATCCCAGAGGCTGAGGCAGGAGAATCGCTTGAACTCGGAAGGCAGAGGTTGCAGTGAGCGGAGATCGTGCTACTGCACTCCAGCCTGGGTGACAGAGCAAGACTTAATCTCAAAAAATAAAAAAAGAAATACGTCATTCGAAACATAGTGGAGGTCACAGCAGTCAGGGACATTTCTGAAGCGAGCGTCTTCGATACCTATGTGCTCCCCAAGCTGTATCTGAAGCTGCGTTACTGTGTGGGTTGTGCCATTCACATCAATGTAGTCAGGAATCGATTTCGTGAAGCCCTCAAGGACCAAATACCCCCATCCTGATTTAGACCTGCGGGTGCTGCCCCGTGGCCCCCATCAAAGCCCATGGAAGGAGCTGAGTCCTTAAAGACTAAAAGACTATTCTCTAGAGAAAAATAAATTGGAAATTGTACTAAAAAAAAAAAAAGGAGAATTCAAGGGCAAGCCAGCGGTAGGGTAGGAGAAAACAGCTTTACTGAGGCTGCAGGGTTACAGCTCCATGACTGCTCCTATGAACAGCGCTGCCCCGTAGGCAGACAGCAGCAGCTCAGGGCAGCTTTGCAGTCACATTCACACCTACTTTTAATTACATATAGATTAAGGAAGTGGCTTATGAAAAAACAAAAAAAAATTTGTTTTTGTTTTTGAGACAGGGTCTCACTCTGTTGCCCAGGCTGGAGTACAGTGGCACGATCTCAGCTCACTGCAACCTCCGCCTGCCGGGTTCAAGCCATCCTCCTACCTCATCCTCCTGAGTAGCTGGGACTACAGTCTTGTGCCACCACATCTGGCTCATTTTTGTATTTTTTGGTAGAAATGGGGTTTCACCATGTTGGCCAGGCTGGTCTCAAAATCCTGACCTCAGGTGATCCACCTGCTTTGGCCTCCCAAAGTGCTGGGATTACAGGTGCCTACTGCGCTGGCCTATGCAAAAGTTTCTAGAGAAGGGGTAGTAACTTTTGGGTCCTCAAGTCATTGTCCTGGAAAGGGACAGAAACGCCCAGGTGTTACCATGGCAGTGGTAAACTGACATGACACACTGGGGAGTGTGTCTTATGAAAAGCTGCTTCTACCCTGTCCCTGTTTTTTGTTTTGGGGTTTTTTGTTTGTTTGTCTGTCTTGTTTTGTTTGTTTGTTTGAGACGGAGTCTCCCTCTGTCACTCAGGCTGGAGTGCAGTGGTGAGATCTCCGCTCAGCCTCCCAGGTTCAAGCGATTCTTCCACATCAGCCTCCCAAGTAGCTGGGATTACAGGCGCGGGTCACCACGCCCAGCTAATTTTTGTATTTTTAGTAGAGACAGGGTTTCATCGTGTTGGCCAGGCTGGTCTCGAACTCCTGACCTCTGGTGATCCACCTGTCTTGGCCTCCCAAAATGCTGGGATTACAGGTGTGAGCCACTGCGCCCAGCCCCCAGCCCTGTTTTAACTAGTCCTCAGTTTGGTCCGGTGTCCAAGCCCCATCTCTAGAGTCAAGTCCCGCCTCCTACCTCCCTTTGAGAAGATGGGGCAACGGCCTGTCCCCAAAACAGCCCTTATGATGGCTGGCAAGATCTTGCAGGGTGCAAGGGGAGGGACAGAGAAGAGTGGGGTTGCATGGAGAGAGTTTCTGTTACATCCATAAATCCTTTGTCTCTCAGAAACGTGGACACTTTTCCCAATAATAGGCATTTTTTCCAAAAAGCGTTTCTTTAAAAAGGTTTCCTTTCACAAGTCCAAGGCATGTCTGAGACGCTCTTTCCCCAGGCACTACAAGTTTCTAGTCACCTCTCCCACTCTGTGAATTACAACCTCTTCCTTCTCATTTATTATTCATGATTACGGTGACATATCCGGCCATCTAATTCATTGTCTCCAAACGCTGACTTCATCTCCTTCCTTAAATGCTCATCCAGCTGGAATTTCTTCTGAGAAAGTTCTGGGCCTCACACTGGTGTTATCTTCCCCTGAACAGGCATGATCCGCTTAGAACTTTATTGGAGATCTCGTAAAAGAGCCCTTCGGAAACATTCAGGGCCTCCATGTGTCACCAATCACTTAGCACGCAGAGAGGACAAATGAGTGCTAAATGCAATTGCTGGCTCCCGCCGGCACTGCAGAGAAAATTCAAGGTGTCATCCTGCAGCTTTCCCGGGGGCAGGAAGGCCCCCAAACCCCCCCCCCCCCCCCCCCCCGGATCCTAAGAGTCCATCCTGACCACGAAGGTCATTGACCGCCTGGGGACAGTGGAGGATGGGCCAACATCTTGAATTCCCGCAGGGAGACAAGAGGCTGTCCACCAGCTGAGAAGGGAGATGGAGCAGGGACCTCATTTTTAGGGGCCTGGGGACCCCACAGCATGGAAATTAAGGAAAATTCTGGTTCTTTCTTTTTTTTTTTTTTTTTTTTTTTTTTTTTTTCCTTTTTTTTTTTGTAGAGAACGGGGTCTCGCTATATTACCCAGGCAGGTCTCGAACTCCTGGGCTCAAGCTATCCTCCCGCCTCTGCCTCCCTGAGACCTGGGATTACAGGCGTGAGCCACCGTGCCCGGCCAATTCTGGTTCTTTCAAGGGAAATTCCAGGCATCTAGCTAGCCCCAGAAGTAAATAAGTCAATTGTTAAAACAAAAGGTAGCAGTAGGGCCGGCACGGTGGCTCATACCTATAATCCCAGCACTTTGGGAAGCAAAGGTGGGTGGATCACCTGAGATCAGGAGTTTGAGACCAGCCTGGTCAACATGGTGAAACCCCGTCTCTACTAAAAATACAAAAATTAGCTAGGCATGGTGGCGCATGCCTGTAATCCCAGCTACTCGGGAGGCTGCAGCAGGAGAATTGCTTGAACCCAGGAGGTGGAGGTTGCAGTGAGCCAAAATCGTGCCGTTGCACTCCAGCCTGGACAACAAGAGCAAAACTCTATCTCAAAAAAAAAAAAAAAAAAGTAATAGTAGCCTAAAACAATAAACCAAGCCAAGAAAGTAAGAGTTCCAGAGATGTTTGCTTTCCGTATAGAAACTAAAGATAACATCTTACCGTATGTCCCTGAGCTGTGTTTCAGAAACCTGGACCTCCACTGAATGCCTGAGATAAGGGGGAACTACAGACTGAATTCTGAGCACCATTCTTTGGTCTAAATTTCTTTCTGAGGGGCTTGGAGGGCATCACACCCCTGAGACAGTTAACATTTTTCTCTGCTGACCCCCAAGTTTTAAACAAAGCTTCTCTTCCTTAACCAGTTGCAAATCAGAAAATCTTTGAGTCCACCTATGACCAGTAAGCCCTCGCTTCAAGATATCTCACCCTTTTAGGCCTAAACCAATGTGTAACCTCTGTGTATTTGTTCACAATTTTGCCTGTAGCTTCCGCTTTTCTGAAATTTACCTCTGCCTTTAAAACTTTTGCCTGCAAGCCATCGGTGAGCCAGGATTCGAGCATTTTGCTATCGGGTCCTTCTCACTTGCCATGCTACAAATAAATGCCTCCCTTCCTCCTTCCCTCCCTCCCTTCCTTCTTTCCTTCCTGCCTTCCTTCTTTCCTTCCTTCCTTTCTCCCTCCCTCCCTTCTCTCCCTCCTTCCTTCCTTTCTTTTCTTTCTTTCCTTCTTTCTTTTTCCTTCCTTCCTTCTCTCTCTCTTTCTATTTCTTTCCTTCTTTCTTCCCCCCTCTCTCTTTCTTTGCTTTGAGAGGGTCTCACTCTGTTGCCCAGGTTGGAGTGCAGTGGTACGGTCTCAGCTCACTGCAGCCTCAACCTCTCCAGCTCGGGGAATCCTCTCACCTCAACCTCCCAGGTAGCTGGGACTATAAGCACACACCACCACACTCAGCTAATTTTTTGTATTTTTTGTAGAAACAGGGTTTTGCCATGTTGCCCAGGCTGGTCTTGAACTCCTGACCTCAGGTGATCCACCCGCCTAGGCCTCCCGAAGTGCTGGGATTACAGGCGTGAGCCACCACACTTGGCCTATATTTTTGTTTTGTTTTTAAGATGGAGTCTTGCTCTGTCGCCCAGACTGGAGTGCAGTGGCGTGATCTCAGCTCACTGCAGCTTCCGCCTCCCAGGTTCGAGGGATTCTCCTGCCTCAGCCTCCTGAGTAGCTGGGACTCCAGGCACAAACCACCACGCCCAGCTAATTTTATATTTTTTTAGTAGAGTCGGGGTTTTATCATGTTGGCCAGGCTGGTCTCGAACGCCTGACCTCAAGTGATCCACCCGCCTAGGCCTCCCAAAGTGTTGGGATTGCAGGCATGAACCACAGCCAATATATTTAGATACACAAATACTTACCATTGTTTTGCAATTGCTGGCAATATTCAGTACAGTCGCATGCTGTGCAGGTTTGTAGCTTAGGAGCAACAGGCTACATCATCCAGCCTAGGTGTGTGGTAGACCACACCATCCAGGTTTGTATCCATACACTCTATGATTTCATACAACCATGAAATTGCCTAACAATGCATTTCTCAGAAAGTATCCTTGTCATTAAGCAACACGTGACTCTCTATATGAGTTAATAAATATGTTAAAACTGACCAAATTGTATGCTTTTTTTTTTTTTTTTTGAGATGGAGTTTTGTTCCTGTTGCCCAGGCTGGAGTGCAATGGTGAGATCTCAGCTCACTGCAACCTCCACCTTCCGGGTTCAAGAGGTTCTCCTGCCTCAGCCTCCCAAGTAGCTGGGATTACAGGTGCCCCCCGCCACCAAGCCCGGTTAATTTTTTTGTATTTTTAGTAGAGACAGGGTTTCACCATGTTGGCCAGGCTGGTCTGGAACTCCTGACCTCAGGAGATCTGCCTGCCTTGACCTCCTAGAGTGCTGGGATTGCAGGCATGAGCCAACACGCCCAGCCCAAATTGTATATTTTAAATATGTGTGGTGTAACATACTACAATTATACCTGAATCAAATTGGGGAAAAAAAAAAAAAAAAAAAAGATCAACTCAAGGAACTAAAATAAAACATTTTGAGAAGGAGAGCTTCACCTCCCCACTGGCCCTGAATTTCCACGTCTTTTAACCCAGCTTCTAATTTTAGATAGAAAAGAAAGAAAAGGAAAAGAAAAACGACACTAAAGTGAGACTTCACTTTAGAAAAGTGTTGAAAATACATTAAACACTGAGGTGTTACCATAATAAATGAATAATTTCAGAGCTGTCTTATCAAATATTTTAAAATATTTAAAATTAGCAAGTGCAGAGAAAATTAATGTTGAGTAAATAATTTTAATGAATAGATCCTACTATGTTCTAATGAGGTGTTTTTTTTTATATTCTGATTTTATTTTTGTAACAGAA
>NC_045441.1:7264215-7269603 GCF_002776525.5 Piliocolobus tephrosceles | reverse complement strand
TTACAGGCACGTGCCACCATGCCCAGCTAATTTTTTTGTATTTTTAGTAGAGACGGGGTTTCACCATCTTGACCAGACTGGTCTTGATCTCCTGACCTCGTGACCCACCCGCCTCGCCCTCCCAAAGTGCTGGGATTACAGGCATGAGCCACCGCACCCGGCCTCTTTCCAAATCTTCTTAAAGGGAATGTACTATTCCATATGTTTAAAGCACAATTTAAAGAGAACGAATCCGTTTTAAACTAGATAATGAAGTCTACAGTGTACAATTTCGTGTACAGACTTCTTGCCTGGTCCTTCGGTTGATTCCCAGTCTGTTTCTTTTCTTTTCCTTTTTTAAGAAACAGGGTCTCTCTCCACCACCCAGGCTGGAGTGCAGTGGCGAAATCACAGCTTACTGCAGCCTCCACCGCCCGGGCTCAAGTGATCCTGCCACCTTAACCTCCCAAGTAGCTGGGACTACAGGCGGGTGCCACCATGTTCGGCTAATTGTTTGTATTTTTCGTAGAGATGGGGGTCTCACCACGTTGGCCACGCTGGTCTTGAACTCCTGAGCTCAAGCAATCCCCCTGCCTCCGCCTCCCAAAGTGCTGGGATTACAGGTGTGAGCCACCTCTCCTGGCCCTGTTTCTTTTCTGTTTCAAGGCCTTGCACAAGTCACGCTGCCACTCTGAGCCTCAGTTTCCCCATTTGTAACACTGAGACAGACAATAATTCGTCAACCCCAAGTAGCCTGATGCATGGCACACACTATAGAGATGGAAGATGGATTTCCTTCCTGTATAGCAATAGCTGATAATTATTTGATGTTATACTCAATTAGCTCTAAAAGTGTTATCTCCCAAAAGGATTTCTGAAGGAAGAAAACGACTATGCTTGTTGCCTTCATTCAAGTCTAAGTACTGTTTATACAATAAACTGGATACTTCTGGATGCAACATAAAACGTTCCTACAATAATCCCACCTTTCATTCCTCAACCTGCCAGACAGCTGAAGCACAGCTTTATGAAATATGAAGAGAGCCCACTTTTACGGCCGGGCATTCATCTTCAGGCTCCTTGGCATACGAGTCCCTCCGAGTTACTTTATTATTTCCAAGAAACTGTAACTGAGCCTTTTTATATACCTGCTGTTGTCGTAAGAGTGATCACACATAAAGCATGTCAACCGAAGCAGAGAAAGGCATCCTTCATCTGGTTTACTGTTTCCTTGAGACAGCTGCTCTCTGGGCTTGGTCGGCTGACAGCTTTGATAGGATTATTGAGCACAGCTTTTCATGCAAAAGAAACCTGGCGACCCAGGCAGTCCTCCCTTGGTTGGTCCAGCCAGGGGGCTGGGGTTGACAGGAGGCTCCTCTCAGCAGATGAGGGTCAGGTGAGCCTTACCCGCAGCTGCTCCTGGGTGCAGGCAACTGGGCTTGGAGTAAATGCTTAACCACAGAGACAGCTGTGAGGGTCTCAGGCACGCTTCCCTCTGTGTCTCCATCCTTCCTGTGGCTCCAGCCCAGCCTCAACTCCCTGTTGGGGCCAGCCATCTTGCCCCTTCTGTGCCAAAGGACCAGGTAAGATGCGTCTGCACAAGCAACGAATCAGGGTACAAGTCTGTGCCCTGTGGTAACTTAATTATATAATTATTCAAATCTGATTTGTTCTCTCTCGCTCACTCTCTCTCTTTTTTTTTTTTTTTTTTCCACAGACAGGTTCTCCCTGTGTCACCCAGGCTGTAGTGCAGTGGTGCCATCTCGGCTCACTGCAACTCTGCCTCCCAGGTTAGGTGATTCTCCTGCCTCAGCCTCCTGAGTAGCTGGGATTACAGACATGCGCCACTACATCCAGCTAATTTTTTACTTTTGTAGAGCCCGAGCCCCACTGCGTTGCCCAGTCTGGTCTCAAACTGGGCTCAAGCGAGCCTCCTAACTCCCCAGGTGTTGGGATTACAGGCATGAGCCACAGCACCTGGCCTTGTTCTCTTTAAATTGTGCTTTCAACATATGGAATAGTAAAGTCCCTTTAAGAAGACGTGGAAATAAGAGCTTCTGTTACGAAAATAAAATCAAATTTTAAAAAGCCCCTCATTGGAACATAATAGGATATATTCATTAAAATTATTTACTCAACATTCATTTTCTCCGTACTTGCTAGTTTTAAATATGTTTGTCTGACAAGACAGACCTGAAATGAGGCAGATCTAGCTCCAACTCGCCTCCCTAGGCCTCAGTTTCGCCGTCTGTAAAATGGGGACAGAATAAAAGGCATTAAAAAAAGGATCAAATGAGACAGTGGCGGTGAACATGCTTTGTAAATTAGCCCAAGGCCTTGGTGGCTCACCGCTGTAATCTTAGCACTTTGGGGGGCCGAGGTGGGGAATCACTTCAGGTCAGGAGGTCCAGACTAGCCTGACCAACATGGTGAAACCCCCTCTATACTAAAAATCCAAAAATTAGCCGGGCGTGGTGGCACATGCCTGTAGTCCCGGAGGCTGAGGCAGGAGAATCGCTTGAACCCGGGAGGCGGAGGTTGTAGTGAACTGAGATCGCGCCACTGCACTCCCAACTGGGGGACAAGAGCGAAATTCCGTCTCAAAAAATAAATAAATATAATAAATTAGCCCGAGGCAGGCTGTTATTGCCATTATTATTCCTCCTTTGCATTAGAAAGACGCTCACCCTCCTCCCGCAGGCCCTGAGGCTTGCAGATCAACAGTAAATGTTTGCCGACTGTAATCCCTGCAGAAGAACTCCCCCCGTGAGCCGGCTCAGCCTGGCAACCCTGAAGAAATCACTTATCAAATCGAGGAGCGCCCGCCTTCCCGCAAGGTACCCCCTACTACCTAAAGGGAAGTCTCTAAATACCCCTAAAAATAAATCTCAGAAATAATTTTAGTCTCATTAATTCTGGAAACAAATGCAGAGGAAAGACGACGACCCGAATTAAAGGACAAGGCAAAAGGGGACGAGAGGTCCCTGGGGGGCGGGGGCGCGGCGACCCCATACTTGGCCACAAGTACCTGGACCCGCAGAGGGGCGGAATAACGGGGCGGGACCTTGGGGAGGTGGGGCCTGGGTGGGCGGGGTCTGGATGGGGCGGGGCCCGCAGTTGGGGGCGTGGCGGATCGTGGTCCACGGGTCGGGGACAGGACGCGAAAGGCCGGAGAGGGGGCGGGGGCCAGGGAAATAACAGGACGGGGCGGGACGGAGAGGGGGCGTGATCTTGCGGCCTCTCGGGCATTGAGGGTACAGGCAAGGGGGCATCCCGGCCGCGTGGCCCTGCAGGTGACGTGCGTGGTGGAGAGCACCCCAGGTTGGGGCGACGGAGCAGTAAAGACAGCTTTCTCCTCTCTAGGGTTGAAGCTACGCGAGCACCACAGGCTTGAGGGAGCCTCCGCCTCGCAAAATAGGGGGACCCCAAGTGGAGGAGGAGAAGAGATACCCCCAGAGTATTAGGAAATTCCTGGCTCCTCATTAGCACCCTGGAGTCTTTCCAGAGACCTGCACACCCTCTTAGGAGGTGAAACCCCTCCCCTAAACTACCTTGGTCCCTGGGCTCATATTTCAGTAGTCACAGTGTGGCCCTAGGAGCTATCGCCTTCCCTGTCTCCCCTCCCCTCCCTCAACTCTGCAGGCAGGCAGCTGTGAGCACTTGCGCTGGAGGAGCTAGAGGAGATACTCAGGACACCTGCCTCAATACCCTGGATCTAATGTGGAGGGGGTAAAAGAAATCGTTATAGGCCAGGCACAGTGGCTCATGCCTGTAATCCCAGCATTTTGGGAGGCTGAAGTAGGCAGATCACCTGAGGTCGAGAGTTCGAGACCAGCCTGGTTCGAGACCACATGGTGAAACCCTGTCTCTACTAAAAATATAAAAATTCGTTGGGCATGGTGGCACGTGCCTGTAGTCCCAGCTACTCTCCGGGCTGAAGCAGGAGAATCACTTGAACCTGGGAGGCAGAGGTTGCAGTGATCGAGATCGTGCCACTGCACTCCAGCCTGGGTGACAGAGCGAGACTCGGTCTCAAAAAAAAGGAAAAGGAAAAAAAAAAAAAGAAACCTTTATAGGGTGGAGTGGTGGGGTCACTTTCCAGCAAGGTCTCAGAACCTTTCTTTCCAAGTTGTTTATGCCCTTTTTTGTTTGTTTGAAAACTGAAGTTTGCAAAATCCTTCAAGGACCTACATTGCAAACCCAGGTTTATGTTTTAAGCCTGTGGTCCCCAAAAGTAAGGTGCAGGGAATGTGTTCTGTGGACATGTTCACATCCATAGGGCCCAGGGCTTCTCTGCTTTTTGGTTACTTTTTTTAAGAGAAGGACCAGGAGTGGGCAGGTGGGCATCCACTGTGTTATTTTCTATTAGCGGACATGATGCATGCCATGTCCAAATGGGAAGTTGCATCCGCCAGCTTCTGCCCTCTGCTTTGAGAATGGGAGAGTTCCACAAGGAAGTAGCTCCTTCCGCCTGGGTTCCAGAATCAGACACATGGAGCTGGCCCACAGCCACAGGCTTGCACCATGAGGGAAAATAAATGTTTGTTGTGGCAAGCTGCTGAAATGTGTGTGATGTTTGTTATTGCAGCAAATCTGACTCATACAATCTGCAAACTAAAAACAGAAACAGCAGGAAGGGGCATGGGTGTTGGAAAATGTCTGAGCAAAATGATGATGTATTCTATGTACTTTGAGTAAACAGAAGATTTCTTGCAGAAAGGGAGGAGGGAAGGAGAAAAGGGACAGGCACAGGTTTTGAAATGGGGGTGGGAGGAAGGCTTCTCCACTCACTACTTTGTGAATGTAGAGATCACCTCATTGTTTGAAGACCCTGTTTTCTGGTCTCTTGAGAGGATCTGAGGAGGTCATATATAAGCTGGCACACACCAAACCTTCAGGACAGATTAACTCCCTTTCTTCCCTCTACCTCATTCCAGACTCCACTGAGGCCGGCTGGGCATGAGCTAAGCAGTGCTGACATAGAGCAGGTGAGGCCCCTGGCTGAACCCTCTGGAGCCCAGCATCCATAGAGGCTGGGCCAAGTCCACCCCAGGAATGACCCCATTAGTGTGCCCTGAATTTGAAATAACCAGTTCCTCAGAATACCACCCCGTAAGTTCCCACCATGCTTAAAGTGTACCAAGAACCCAGCTCTGCCCTTGTATTAGTCCATTTTCACACTATTATAAAGAACTACCTGAGGCTGGGCACAGTGGCTCACACCTGTAATCCCAGCACTTTGGGAGGCTGAGGCAGGCAGATCACCTGAGGTCAAGAGTTCAAGACTAACCTGGCCAATATGGTGAAACCCCAGCTCTACTGAAAATACAAAAATTAGCCGGGTGTGGTGGCATGTGTCTGTAATCCCAGCTACTCAGGAGGCTAAGGCAGGAGAATCGCTTGAACCCC
>NC_045441.1:7229601-7264115 GCF_002776525.5 Piliocolobus tephrosceles | reverse complement strand
AAAAAAAAAAAAAAAAAAAAAAAAAAAAAACTACCCGAGACTGGGTAATTTACAAAGGAAAGAGGTTTAATTGACTCACAGTTCTGCATGGCTGGGAGACCTCAGGAAACTTACAATCGTGGTGGAAGGCAAAAGAGAAGCAAGTACCTTCTTCACAAGGCAGCAGCGAGAAAGAGCGTGCAGGGGAAACTGCCACTTTTAAACCATCAGATCTTGGGGGAACTCCCTCAGTATCATGAGAACAGCATGAAGGAAACCTCCGCCATGATCCAATCACCTCCTACCAGGTCCCTCCCTCACCACGTGGGGATTACAATTCAATGAGATTTGGGTGGGGACACAGAGCCAAGCCATGTGAGTCCTCCAGCAAATTCTCCAAAATAGGGTCATAGGGGACATCCCACAGGCAGTCCAGGAAAGAGAACAGACTCACAGAAGGGGTTAGACTCAAAATCCCTCCAGCGGGTTCAGCTTTGGAATACAAAATAAGAAAGCCACTATGCTTCAGATGCCCCTTTCTCAATATCAGGCTCAGAGTGTGGGGTTTCAGCTACACATACATGTAACGTGGACTCTTGTGCCCTTACGATGTGTGCTTCCTTCTTACAGTGTGGACTTGTGCTGCCCAACCAGGGACAACATCTCCCAACCTCCCCTGCAGGTGGGCGTGGCCACATAAAGTCCTATGACTGAGTTCCAACCAATGGAATGAGAGGACCTGGTCCACGCAAACCTCCCCGTCCGTCCTCCCATCTCTGACACATTATCAGGTGGGTAGTGATGCTCATGGTGCCCTTGGAGCCAGCTGGTGACATTGGCAGAGACTCAGGAGCCCAAACCAACCACCCACACCCCACCTCTAATTTGAGAAAGAAAAACACTTCTGCATGTTTGGCCAGAGAGTCTATGAGGTTTATCTGTTACAGCAGCTAATGTTACTTTAACTCACTCACCTCTCAATGTCCTTAGCCCAGAGCTGGGCTTTCTGGTCCTGCCCTCAAGGGGCTCTCAGTCTAGTGTCAACAGCAGTTGGCCATTCAGTGACAATGGTGAAGCATTTAAGAAGATGAATTCAGCCTCTTCCAGGACAACGAAGAGTTATCAGGGCATTTGGAGGGGACTGAAAGAAGAAGAGCATGGATCGGGTGCGGTGGCTCAGCCTGTAATCCCAGCACTTTGGGAGGCCGAGACAGGTGGATCACCTGAGGTCAGGAGTTCAAGACCAGCCTGGCCAACATGGTGAAATCCCAACTCTACTAAAAATACAAAAATTAGCCAGGCACAGTAGCGGACGTCTGTAATCCCAGCTACTTGGGAGGCTGAAGCAGGAGAATTGCTTGAACCCGGGAGGCGGAGGTTACAGTGAGCTGAGATCGTGCCACTGCACTCCAGCCTGGGTGACAGAGCAAGACTCTGTCTAAAAAAAGAAAAAGGAAAGAAAGAAAAGAAAAGATGGAGGGAACAATATATGCCAAGGGTTTCCCCCCAAAATGTGTCCCCCCAAAATGTCATATGTTGAAATCCTACCCCAGAATATGACCTTACTTGGAAATAGGGTTGTTGCAGATGACATTAGTCAAGATGAAATTATAAGGGTGAGCCCTAATCCAATATGATGGGTGTCCTTATAGAAAGGGAAAGTTTGGATACAGAGGTATGGATGCAAGAAGAACATTTCATCATTTAGTGAAGAGATACAGGGAGAAGATGGCCATGTACAAGTCAAGGAGAGAAGTCGGGTATAGAAGATCCCCGCAGGCAGTGGCCCACACCTGTAATCCAACACTTTGGGAGGCCGAGGCAGGTGGATCACCTGAGGTCAGGGGTTCAAAACCAGTCTGGCCAACATGGTGAAACCCCATCTCTACCAAAAATACAAAAATGTATTTGTATATTTTGTACCCCCTGGCTATGCGTGGTAGCACGTGCCTATAATCCCAGCTACTCGGGAGGCTGAGGCAGGAGAATCACTTGAACCTGGGAGGTGGAGGTTGCAGTGAGCCAAGATCGTGCCATGCACTCCAGCCTGGGTACCAGAGTGAGACTCTGTCTCAAAAAATAAAATAAATGAAATAGCTGCTTCCAGCCCGCAGAAGGAACCAACCTTGCTGACACCTTGATCTGGGACTTTTGGTCTACTGAACTGTGAGAGAATAAATTCCTGTTGTTGAAGCCATCCAGCTTCAACTTTGTTCCAGGCAGCCCTGGTAAATGAATTCACCAAGTAAGTTATGGAAGTTGAAGCTGCATGCAGGTTGGGGGTGTGGGGTGGTGGGGGAACTGCAGACAATCTGTAGCAAAGTAGGATGTGGGAGTGAGGGCAGATGAAGTAGGGAGGAGGGGAGTTCAGTGACACGTTCAGGAATTTGAGGTTTGTCTTTGGTTAATGGGGGAGAAGACAGATCTTCGAGCCGTGAGGGAAGGTGGTTGGTTGGAGCTTTATAAAAACCCACCTGGGCCAGGTGCAGTGGCTCATGCCTATAATCCCAACACTTCAGGAAGCCAAAACAGGAGTATCTCTTGAGCCCAGGAGTTCAAGGCCAGCCTGGGCAACACAGTGAGGCCCCATCTCTACAAAAAAGTTTTAAAAATTAGCCAACCAGGCGCAGTGGCTCACACCTGTAATCCCAGCACTTTGGGAGGCCGAGGCAGGTGGATCACGAGGTCAGGAGATTGAGATCCTCCTGGCCAACATGGTGAAACCCATCTCTGCTAAAAATACAAAAATTAGGTGGGCGTGGTGGCACGTGTCTGTAATTCCAGCTGCTCGGCAGGCTGAGGAAGGAGAATGAATCACTTGAACCCAGGAGGCGGAGGTTGTAGTGAGCTGAGTTCATACCACTGCACTCCAGCCTGGCGACAGCAAGACTCCGTTTCAAAAACAAAATTAGCCAGGCGTGGTGGTACACCTGTAATCCCAACTACTCAGGAGGATGAGGATTGCTTGAGCCGAAGAGGTTGAGGGTGCAGTGAGCTGTGATCGCACCACTACACTCTAGCTTGGGCAACAGAGCAAGACCCTGTATCAAAGATAAAAATGAGAGAGAGAGAGAGAGAAAAGAGAAGAAACCCAACCGGGCATCAGAGTGAAGGAAGCGGCTGTGGCCATCTAGGCAAGAGAGAGTTCTAGGGCAAAGAGATGGAGCGAAGAGGGCAGCTCTGGGGTATTTAGGCAGTAGCATTAACAGGATTCCACAGCAGTCAGTGGACGCTGAAGACGATACCCACCCATGCTTCTGTTGCTCACTGTGATCCATCAGAGAGAACCCAGTACAGGCCGGCTGCTGCCCAGCCTAGCCCGAGCAAGGCGACCATTTCCTTGGGAACCCGCTAGTGTCTGAGCCCAGCCCTCCCCAGCAAACTCGGAAATCTAATTTTCATTCATTCCGGTGATATTTATCGAGCACTGGCTGTGCACCAGACATTGATTTTCTGGGCACAGTGAAATGGTTCCGTCTCTCTTGGAGGTGACCTGGCATGAACCAGGTTCAAAGAAACAGATGAATAAAACCACAATGCCAATTTAGTGACTTGCCCTGAGAGACACAGTTATCGGGCATACAGGGTGACAGACCAGTACCCTCTGTTCCTCAGACAGGCTCCCAGGAGAGCCAGATGAATATCGTCTGGCTGCTTTGGATGGACAGACCTCCTTGCAAACTGGCTTTAATTTCTTGTCCAATAAGCAGGTCTCCTAGAGAAAACCACCGATGCCCCCACATTTGCCTGTTTAACCCAGAATCAGAACAAGGAGAGGGAGGTGAACGTGGGCGGGGGCTCTGGGCTTGGGCAGCCTGAGACTTTCTCTCCCATACGAAGGACCAGCCCTGGCAAGAAAACCTCAATACCTTAGCCAAGATGCCTCTTGCCTGGCCCCAACTGAACGGCTGTCTGCCCACAGCTGTCTCCAGGCCCTGTGCTCACCAGCCTGCCTCCCTGTGCTTGGGCTCTTTTACAAACAGAGTATGATTCAATTGGCCAGATTTCCACGAACTGGAATTACAAACCCAGGCCAGGCTGCCTTCCGGCAACTGCCCCCAGATCCCAGAGCACAGGCATTCTGGATTTTTCTAAATCCTCCAGCCTCCCACTCACAGACCCTGAATCCCACTGAAAGCAAATCCCAGTCAGGGCAGACACATGGCTTTTCTAGGCACCCTCATCTCCAGAGACACATTTTGGGTAAAGCTAATGATACCCCAATGTCAGGACCTCTTGCTTGCTTGGCTCCTGCAAGAGTTGGGAGATGCTGGGAGCCATAGAGTGTTCTAGGTGGAGACAGAAGCCAGGTTGGAGTCTGTGAACATGTCTAATAAGTTACCTAAAGGGGTGGCAGAAGAAAGGGACCTGAATATTCAGGGTGTCTATACTTTGTAGTGATTTCTTTTCTCTTTGTAAATAAACATTCACTTTCGTACCTAAACTTATATTGTATTTACATATTCTTTTCCTCAGAGGGAATCCCCCAAAGTGTCTAAGCTTCAGGCCTCACAAAGCCTGGATCCAGTCTTGTGGGTTTCCCCGGAGTTCTCATCCCAGCTCTTCTCCCACAGGGAAAAACAGCCACCGCCCCTCCGACCCTCCCCAAGGAGACCACTGCTGTCAGGAGCATCCACGTGGCTGGTGCGATGATGTTTTTCCTTCATTTCATGGAAGGGAGAGACTTTCAACTTTTCATAACACTTGTCTTCATGTTCCTTTCCAGGGACATTTTTTAAGCTTTACATTTTTTTTTAACTTTGAACATTGCTTTCAAAGTTGAATCACGAATTTTGGTGCCTCCCCCTCAGAATCAGAGTACTGTATTTTTGCAAACGACGGAAACATCAGCTGTCTTCCCTCAGTCATCTGTCTGTCTGACTGACACATTTTAGGGACAGACGGTCTCAGTGCTTAATTTATGCCTTTGGATATTGGAGCGAGCTTCATGCAATCATTTCGATTTGGGAGATGCTGTATAGCCGTCTACGCATCTCTTATTAGTCTGGTCTCTGGTTTGCTGTCTCTTCAGCCATGGAGATTTTGTCCCCCCCCCCCCCCCCCCAACCCGGGCCTTTTTTGTGTCTGTTGGTTCCCTCCCCACCCTACCCCCGTGTCAGCTGGGCTCCATATGGGACCGCTTCAGGTGCCAAATTCTCCATTCAGGATAAAGCCTGTTACGTATGGACATGTGCAGGAGGTGTTGTAGCCAGGGCGCCGTTGCCATGTGAACAGGTGGCAGGGCTCTGGACTCTGCAAGCTTCCCCTCCAGGAGCCCACATCCATCACCCCCTGACAAGGTCTGCTTCTTCCCGTTCCCTGTCCCCATCCCAGCCAGAGTCCCTGACCCTTCGTCTCCTGTAGCGTCTAAATATTCACTTTGTACCCCTCCCCTTGCAAGAGTTGCCACTCTGTGACCAGCAATCACAGGAACAAATGCATGATTCACAGGATGCTCTCGGCCTGGGAGTGGGTGCCAAGGGAGGGGACCATGAGGCCCACGGAAGCACTTTGGTTCAGAGAACATTCATCCATTGATGCACATCTGTGCTGCCTGGAAGTGCATTAAAGAGAATCAGATGTGCTGCTATTTCTGAAATAGCTTTTGAATGTGCAAAGTGCTCGGGGAGGACGAGGAATGGCAGTGGGGCTGATGAGGCTCTGGGCCGCTAGGGTTTCATTCCAGCTCTGTCCTTGAAGCACAAAGCCTTGAGTGCCCTGTAGCAGCCCTCCTGAGTGCCTGGGGAGTAGATGAGCCTGTCTCGGCAAAAGCAGGGCCACTTAGACCTCCGAGGGCCAGCACTCCACTCTGTCACCAAACAAAGAGAAGATTCTTTCAGCTCTATGGCCATTTTAGAAACAGGAACAGCCGGGGGCCCAGTGGCTCACGCTTGTAATCCCAGGGCTTTGAGAGGCTGAAGTGGTAGGATTGCTTGAGCCCAGGAGTTCGAGACTAGCCTGGGCAACAAAGTGAGACTATCTCTACAAAAAGTTTAAAAACTAGCCAGACATGGTGGTGTGCAAAAGTGGTCCTAGCCACCTGGAGGCTGAGGCAGGAGGATCACCTGAGCCTAGGAGTTGAAGGCTACAGTGAGCTACAATTGTGCCACTCTACTCCAGGCTGGGTGACTTAGTGAGACCCCATCTTTTAAATAAATTTATAATAGCAATAGCAATAATAAAATAAACAGGAACAGCTCTGTCATCCTGGTCTAACAAGGATGCCCCCTCCCCTGCACCAGCCTTCACCAGGCTCCCAAGTGTGGACAAACCAGCCAAGTGGCCCCACAGCCTGACTCTGTCCCAGTTCCACCACTCACCATCCAGGGTACCATGGGTAAGTCACCAAGTCTGAGAATCAGCAAAGGTGCATCCTCCTGACTCAAAAACTCTCAGCTGGCCTCCCACCAACTTCTGATCTGCCTGTCTCTGTGCAAACCAAGGAAGTACTGAGGCGTATTCAGAGGGATCACCCGTCTGGAAGACCAGACTTTCCAAACTGCAACATGAGGAATACAGAATCAAGAAGGTGCGCAAAGGCCAGGACTTGGGCCCCGAGGCACGTGCATCGGTCATGACCTCTAGTGGCAAGTGACAGAAATCTCAACCCAGCCAGGCCCTGAAAAAGAGGGAACTTGTTAATGCCCACAGGTGAGAGGTGGCTTTAGGCATAGCTGTATCCAGGCACAGAAACAAAGTTGTCAAGACTCCCTGCTTCTGCAATCCTGGACTTTGCTTTCCTTCTGCTGGCCTTATTCTTAGGCAGGCCAGCTCCCTGCAGTGCTGCCTTCTCAGCCCGGCCTTACCATCCTGTTACAGGAAAGGGGCCCCGATCCAGACCCCAAGAGGAGAAGGTTCTTAGATCTCGCATGAGAAAGAATTCAGGGCGAGTCCGTAAAGTGAAAGCAAGTTTATTAAGAAAACAAAAAAATAAAAGATGGCTGGGCGCAGTG
The DNA here is from genome assembly GCF_002776525.5 of Piliocolobus tephrosceles. Classification (NCBI taxonomy): domain Eukaryota; kingdom Metazoa; phylum Chordata; class Mammalia; order Primates; family Cercopithecidae; genus Piliocolobus; species Piliocolobus tephrosceles. The sequence goes on along the minus strand of NC_045441.1, from coordinate 7,257,183 downwards.
GCTCACACCTGTAATCCCAACACTTTTGGAGGCCGAGGTGGGGTGGTCACTTGAGGCCAGGAGTTCGAGACCACCCTGACCAACATGGGGAAAACCCGTCTACTAAAAATATAAAAATTAGCCAGGAGTGGTGGCGTGCACCTGTAATCCCAGATACTCAGGAGGCTGAGGCACAGGAATCACTTGAACCTGGGAAGCAGAGGTTGCAGTGAGCCAAGATCACGCCACTGCACTCCAGCCTGGGCAATAGAGTGGGATTGTGTCTCAAAACAAACAAGCAAACAAACAAAACACTGGAAGCCTTGTGCGCTGCTAGTGGGAGTGCAAAATGGTGCAGCTGCTGTGGAAAACAGTAAGGCACTTCTTCAATAAATTAAAGCAGAATTACCATATAATCCAGCAATTCCACTTCTGGGTGTATAACCAAAAGAATACAAGCAGGGTCTCAAAGAGATATTTGTACACCACATGTGTATCAGCATTATTTACAATAGCCAAAAGGTAGAAGCAGTCATGTGTCCATGGATGAATGAATGAATGAATGTGGTCTCACCCATACAAGGGAAGATGATTTAGCCTTACAAAGGAAGGAAGCTGAACATGGTGGCACTCACCTGCAATCCCAGCTACACAGGAGGCTGAAGTAGGAGGACCCCTACAGCCCAGGGATTCAAGGCTTCAGTGAGCTATGACTATGCCACTGCACTCCAACTGGGGCAACAGAGCAAGACCTCATCTCTAAGACAAAAAGAAAAGGAAGGAAGGACATCCTGACACATGCTACAATATGGATGAACTTTGAGGACATTACGCTAAATGAAGTAGGTCAATTGCACACAAAAAAAATACTGTGTAATTCTATTTGTTTATTTATTCATTTATTTATTTTGAGACAGAGTCTCGCTCTGTTGCCCAGGCTGGAGTGCAGGGGCATGATCTCGGCTCACTGCAACCTCAGCGATTCTCCTGTCTCAGCCTCCTGAGTAGCTGCAATTACAGGTCCACGCCACCATGTCTGGCTAATTTTTGTATTTTTAGTTGAGATGGGGTTTTGCCATGTTGGTCAGGCAGGTCTCAAACTCCCGACCTCAGGTGATCCACCCACCTCGACCTCCCAAAGTGCTGGGATTACAGGCGTGAGCCACTGCACCCAGCCTGTATAGTTCAATTTATATGAGGTATCTAGAGCAGTCAGACTCATAGAGAGAGAAAGTTGAATGGTGGTTGCCAGGGGCTGGGGGAGGAGAATGGGGAGTTGTTGTTTAATGGGGACAATGTTTCAGTGTGGCCAGATGACAAAGTTCTGGAGATGGATGATGGTGATGGTTGCACAACAATGTGAATATGTTTAACGCGACTGAAGTGTACACTTAAAAGTGGTGCCGGCCAGGTGCAGTGCCTCACACCTGTAATCCCAGCATTTTGGGAGGCCAAGGCCAGAAGATCGCTTGAGGACAATTCAAGATCAGCCTAGGCAACATAGCAAGACTCCATCTTTACATATCATTTAAAAATTAGCCAGGCATGGTAGCACATGCCTCTAGTGCCACCTACTCAGGAGGCTGAGGCGGGAGAATCACTTGAGCTCAGGAATTGGAGGCTGCAGTGAGCTATGACTGCACCACTGCACTCCAGCCTGGGCAACAGAGTGAGACCCTGCCTTAAAATAAATAAATAATATAAATATTTATTATATATATTTTTAATGGCACAGATGATAAACTTCCTGTTATGTGCCTTTTACCACAGTTTGAAAGAAAAGACTAGAAGATGGGGTAAAGGGAGAAACCAGGGAATTTCTCCTGCTCTCTCTCCCTCTGGGTAAAGCCTCTGGCCGTGGTTCCTACACAGTCACAATCCCGCCCTCCGTGGTCCCAGCTCCCTGTTGGTCAGCCCCTGCCACGGCTCCGCCCCCCACCCCATGGCCCAGATCCTTGGCTCCAGGAAATCCACTTCCCCCTGGGTCTTACCCACCCTAGGGCTGGTTGGGCTTCCTGCGTTGCTAATTTCTGGCTTGCCTCATTTTACCCTTTCTGTTTCTTAACTCCCTACCATACCTGGGTAACCAACAAGTTCACTCTGAAATACTCAGAGCGGTTTCTCATTTCCTGACTAGGCCTTGTGTGTTACATACCTTCATGATTGGCTCTCCGGCAGAAGCCCATCTTAGCCCAGTGGCCAGTGTGGGCAGAGGGGTCCCGGTTAGCCCTGACTGGCTGGGGAACATGGTGGGGGGTCCAGCAGAAGCCTGAATGCTTGGCTACCTCTCATGCAATCTGCTTAACCCAGAACCAAGCTGCTGTCCTCGCTCAAACCCAAAGCACCCAGCCAGGCCTCTCAGCTTCCCTGTCAGGTGGGGACACACGTGGCCAGCTCTCCACAGGTGCAGAGGAGAAATCAAAGAGAATTCGCAAGCACCCTTCCAATGGTGTGGTTCTGTCAGTAGCTGCAGCGTTTCATTATTTATACCTGCCAGGGGTAGCTGCTCCCCTAGCCTGGGCTGGGCCCTTATCCCTGGTTCTGCCCTACGCTGGCCTTGGGGACTCCCTGGGAGGTTATCCCATGACTCTTTAAATTCTCCTACTTTTCCTCAGATTGCCTGAAGATCTGCAATCCGGAGCTCATCTCCCTCCTGCCTCCGGAACCCCCCAAGCTGCCCCCCATCGGGGACAGCCTTTCGCCAAAGCCTGGAAAGAGAAAATAAAATAAAACATGCTGCGCTCCCCAGGTGGGCCAAGGCCTGGCCTGCTTCCCGAGGCTTTGGACTGATAGGCAGATAGCACCCAGAGCCGCCAGCCACCACAGCACAGCCCAAATGCAGAGACAGAGAGTCAAAGGTGAGGAGGGGGCTCCCCAGAGGTTACCAACGCTAGCCCCCAGTCCATACAAGAGGAGCCAGGCTCAGAGAGGGGAGGTGGTGGCCCAAGGTCACACAGCCTGTTGGATAGTCGGGGCAGGATGGTATTGGAGACTGACAGTTTTGCTTTCACCGAGCTGTGCAGCAGATCCGTCATTGTCCTCCCTCACTTCAGAGGACCCCTACATTTGACCCAGGATCCCACCCTGGCTGCCCTGTCCTGGGGTGTCCAGCCCTGCTCCCTGGACCCCCTTCCATATCCCCAGGCTGACTCTGGTGGGCTGCATTCCCTTTCATATCAGCCAGCTTATGAGTTGCAAGCAACAGAGATGGATCGTTAATTAGATAGAAGGGAACTGATGGGCAGGGTACAAGGGGGTCCACACACTTGCATTTGGGGAAGGCATGGCTGCCCTGAGACAACAGGGTCCCTGTGACCACCACCACCAGAAGGAGTGCCCAGGAATAGCAGACGTCTCTGATTGGCTGAGCTCAGGTCACATGCTCAGGCTGCAAGGCATGCTGGGAATGGAAGACCTTGTGTTTTCAGTTCCTAGAGTGGGATGGGAGATGTCTCCACTGTCCACCAAGATGCTTAAGGAGGAGCTTTGGGAATGTGTAGGACAGGGTTTCAGATGTCAGACTGCAGAAACAGATGATCTGTATCCTCCAAGCTTGGTATTCAAAATCCAGACTGACCCCTTATATACACTGGGTCCCACCCCCATTCATTCTACACCCCCAACCCTTCTGCCCACAGCTCAGAAATTCAAGGGCATCTCCACCATCGCCCTGCACCAGGGCCTTCTTGGGAAGAAGCTGGCTATCATTGATGTCCTTCTCTGAGTCTCTGAGTCCCAGCTCAGCATCTGTGGCTGCAGAGGGGCAACTGGCCCCAAGGAGGCTCTGATCATTCCAGGAGCAGGAGTCCCCTGTGGTGTTTAGTGGGGGCAGAGCCAGAAAAAGAAGCCAGCCTTAGGCCGGGTACAGGGGCTCACGCCTGTAATCCCAGCACTTTGGGAGGCCGAGGCAGGTGGATTACTTGAGGTCAGGAGTTTAAGATCAGCCTGGCCAACATGCTGAAACCCCATCTCTACTAAAAATATAAAAATTAGTTGGACATGTTGGCGGGCACCTGTAATCCCAGCTACTTAGGAGGCTGGGGCAGGAGAATCACTTGAACTCGGGAGATGGAGGTTGCAGTGAGCTGAGGTCACGCCCGTGTGCTCCAGCCTGGGTGACAGAGTGAAATTCTGTCTCAAAAAAAAAAAAAAAAAAAAAAAAAAAACCCTGCTGCTATTGGGGCTGAGTCCTCTAGAACCCAAAGGCCACAGATCCAAACTCAGCAGGTGTCTGAACCTTGCTGGTCTCCAAAGGAAGCCCAGCCCTGGCCACTCCCCTGAGAAGGAAGTCGAGCTCCTGCCTTGGTTCCTAAAATAGGAACTTCTGCCTCTCTGGGAGATACTGCTGTGGGGGCGAGCACCCAGCTCTCTTTCCTTCTCCGTTCTTGTTACGGCCAGCGAGTGACCACTGTGATTGTGAGACTGGCGAGGGCTGGTACTACCAGGAGTCCAGAGACTGCTGTACCTGGTCTCCTCTAGGCAGAGACCTCAGGAATTAGGCAGAAAAGACAGTCCTTCTTGCCTCCCTCCTCTTCCAGACAATGGACATGTGAGGCAGGATCCACTGGCTCTCCACTCAGCCCCAGAAACTTACTGTCTTACAGTCCTGGAGGCTGGAAGTCCAGGGTCTCAGCAGGTTGGTTTCTCCTGAGGCCTCTCTCCTTGGTTTGCAGACGGCCGTCTTCTTGCTGGGTATCCACATGGTCATCCCTCTGTACATCTATGTCCTAATCTCCTCCTCTTATAAGGATCAATTTATATTGGGTTAGTGCCCACACTAATGATCTCATTTTAACTTAAACACATCTTTAAATGTAGTCACTGGGGGGTGACAACTTCAATGAATGAATATGGGGACAGAGGAACACAATTCAGCCCACAATAGGCTGGCTCAGTAGGTGGCCCAGTTGACGTCAACCTTTCAGCAGAGCCTGTTCCCCATCCATGGTCATTAGCGTCTGCCAGGTGGATCTCGGGACTCAGCCTTCACATCTTGGGCCAGAATGTCTCCCTGTTTATCCAGATGGTATGGAATGAAGCTGTGGTGACACAGATGATGTGGACCCAGGAAGAGGAGCCATCCTGGGGATAAAGCTTTCATCACAGAAAGCAAAGCAGAGATAGGAAGAAACCTTCATGACACTGGACTCACTAAATGAAACCCATGCTGGCACCCACCCCCTGCCTCTGGTCTTTCAGTCACATACGCCAGGAAATCTCCTCTAATGTCTGAGCCAGAGTGAATGCAAACAGCTGAACTTATTTTGATGAATGTGGCTGTGTCTTTGCGGTTCCTATCAAATGTCATTCCTATGCACCGCCATGCTCCCTGGGGAGGTATCGGGCCAATGGTCATAAGGGAACAGGTGTTCCACCCCCTTAGGCTTCTTTCTCAGAAACTCGTCATATCCTGATGGACATTCAAAACATTATCTTTTTACAAATCTATATCCAGCTTCTCTGGCTGTCCTTTGGAGTTTACACAGTAGGATGTCCCGGAGAAATGGCCGCTAGGCCTTCATTCCCTTGTGTAACCTGAATATATTTGGCTGTTCTCATGAGCCAGTCCTTGCAATATATACTCATGTAAATCTTTCATATCAGTTTCGTCAAAAGGGAGGCCCAGGGACTTTAGATAAATCCTTTCATGAAAATTTTCTGAAAATCGTCACCGGACATCTCTTTCTCTCTCCAAAGTTTCCCACTACTAGCATGTACTAAAATAGCTCTACAGCTGATTCACACAGCACCCTGGCTACCATTTATTTCTCCCTCCTCCTCTCTGAGCCCCTCAATCCACCCTGGATTTCTGAATTTCTGCCCTGTGACTCTCCTCTAATATGTCCTCCTTCCATTGTTCTTATTCTTGAGAATTAACTCTTTCTTAAAAAATAGTAAATCAGGATCTCACGCATGCTCTCAATCCATGCACAACACCTCATACGTTCAAACATACACTCAAGCATACACACACACTTACAAATGCACACGCTCGAAGCTCACATACACATATATTTATATATCCCACACATTCACTCAGGCACATACACAGACTCACACAAATGCAAACACACATATACACAATGCACACATTCAAACATATGTGTGCCCATGATGTGCACATATTCAAACATACATGTATCCATTGTATGCATGAATTCAAACATACATGTACCCAGTATATGCACATATGCAAACATATATGCTGCTCATTGCAAGGACTGGTGCATGAGAACCACCAGATTATGTGTGGTTTGAATGTGTGCATTCCGTTATATCAGCCCCCTTAGACTAAGACACACACTCACAGTTATGTATCCTCACACTGACATAGACACACACACCCTACTCACACACAGACACACACACAAACATGCACATTTTCCCTTCCTCTCAGGGGCTTCTAACAATCCCACCAAACCCCATCAGGCTGGCTTCATATATCACACACTTTCGCTCATGCACTCACACAGACTCACACAAATGCACACACACACATACACACAACGCACACATTCAAACACATATGTACCCATTATGTGCGCATTTTCAAACATATATGTATCCATTATATGCATTTCTTCCCAGAAGATGGGGAGTTTGGCATCTCAGGGTAGCCAGTCCTTCAGTGTCAGTACTCCTTCTCCAGCCCCTGGTATCTGTGCCCGGGTAAGAAGGAAGATGCTGCATACAGCTGTCCTTTCCCTGGTGGGAGCTGTCAGCCATGGGATGTTTCTTGCTTCCAGGCCTGAAAAACGTACAGGGTCATCCCCACTCCCAGATTTCTGAAAAGCCCCTGAGTGGTCGTGAAATCTGTCCCATTCATGGTGAGTCTGTGAAATGCCAGAGGATGGGAGAACAGGCCATCCAGGGATGCTGCTTCTGATGCCCCTTCTACCCTGGTAGCATGCTGGAGACATGGTGACTCCCTCTAGCCCCAACAGGCTCTGGAAGGATGTCTGTCTGCCTCCACCCACTGGCACTGGCTTGTAGAGGTTGCCTTCAGAACTCGGATACACCTGCATCATTCCCGGCTCCCCAGGCCTGCCCACTCCATTTCAGTCATTGATCCTGGGGGCTGCTGGAAGGGTCCCCCAACTGGTGACTCTAAAAGTGAGAATCCAGGACCAACTCCATTTTGCAACAAAATCCTGGTTTACTCAGCCATTCTTGCTTCCAAGGAGTTCCAACAAGCCCCTGACCCACCATTACTGAATGTCCAGACTTAGCTCAACCACTACGAATGGGTGGGCCTCCAGACTTAGCTTAACCACTTCCAATGGGCGGGCCCCTTTCTGTTGAGATTCTCTTGAACAAATGAAGGCCAGCCAGACGCTCCTTTGGGCAGTGAGACTATCCACCTCAGAAATGGAGGCATTGGCTAGACACGGTGGCTCACGCCTGTAATCCCAACACTTTGGGAGACCCAGGTGGGAGGATCCTCGCTTGAGACCAGGAGTTTGAGAACAGTCTGGGCAACAAAGCCAGATCCCATTTCTATGAAATAATAATAATAATAATAATAATAATAATAATAATAATAATAATAATAAATTAACCAGGCATGGAGGCACACAGCTCTAGTCCCAGCTACTCAGGAGGTTGAGGCAGGATTGCTTGAGGCCAGGAGTTCGAGGCTGCTGCAATGAGCTACGATTGTGCCACTGAACTCCAGCCTGGGTGACAGAGTGAAACCGTATCTCTTAATAGAGAGAGGCTTTGCAGACACCACCGCCACTGGGAGCTCTGTACTATCAGCCACGGTCAACCCCACTGTGTTCAACATTGCTGTTAACGGCGAGCCCTTGGGCCACATCTCCTTCAAGCTGTTTGCAGAAAAGTTTCCAAAGACAGCAGAAAATCTTCATGCTCTGAGCACTGGAGAGAAAGGATTTGGTTATAAGGGTTCCTGCTTTCACAGCATTATTCCAGGGTTTATGTGTCAAGGCAGTGACTTCACACGCCTTAATGGTACTGATGGCAAGTCCATCTACAGGGAGAAATTTGAAGATGAGAACTTCATCCTAAAGCATACAGGTCCTGGCATCTTGTCCATGGCAAATGTTGGACTCAATACAAATGGTTCCCAGTTTTTCATCTGCACTGCCCAGACTGAGTGGTTGGATGGCAAGCATGTGGTCTTCGGCAAGATGAAAGAAGGCATGAAGATCGTGGAGGCCATGGAGCGCTTTGGGTTCAGGAATGGCAAGACCAGCAAGAAGATCGCCATTGCTGACTGTGGAAAACTCTAGTAAGTTTGACTTGTGTTATATCTTCACCACCAAACCATTCCTTCTGTAGCTCAGGAGAGCACCCCTCCACCCCTTTTGCTTGCGGTATCCTAGAATCTTTGTGGTCTCACTGCTGTTACCTTTAGGTTCCATGTTTTGCTTGTTCCCTTCCGTGCCTAGCTGGATTACAGAGTTAAGTTTACGACTGTGAAATAAAAACTAAATAACAAAAAAATAGAGAGGGAGAGAAATGGAGGTGTTGGCCCCCAGGACAGGAAAATCCCCAATATGGGATCTTACAGACATTCATCTACTACTGCTTCTCTGCCATGGCCCCACCCATTCACATGAGGACTCAAGGAGACCTCAAGCCCTTCCACCTGCTCTTGTTGCCTGGTGCACTTCTCAAGTCCTTGCTAACAGTGGTCTCAAACATTTCCCCCACAGCAAACTCACCACAACTGGAACATCCCAATGAGAGCTTATGGATAGGACCATGGTGTCTGCCACTGGCATCCTTTCTCCATCAAGAAATGACTCCAAGTTCTTAAGAAACAGGATACCTCGTAAGGTAATGCTAAAAATTCCTTTCCAGCCTTTAACTTCATGAAGTTTTTTGACTTCCTTGGTTTAATGAATGTATGTGAAAATCTGGTCCTCCAAATCTGTGCATCCTCCCAAAAATAGTAATTCCAATCACGGTGTGTTTTTCACAGTATCATCCCTTTGACACAGGTGCTATTTTCAGCCTCATGAATTCCTTCAGTAACATAACATTCAACAGTTAGGTGGTACCTGTGGCACCCACCACCAGGCCTGGCACCAAATAAGCCTTCGAGAGAATTTCTTGGCTGACAAAATGAAATATGGCGTGGCGTTCTCTTGGCTCTGCAATTACTGCAATGCAATTCTGATGCCAGGCACTTGGAGTTAACATCAAACTCCACAGGTTTAAGGGCATGTTTCCCAGCAAGACCACCCTCATTTCAGAGGCCAGTTCAAGGGTCACCAAGACACATGCACTTCTGACCAACTGGCCACCAATCTGGGAGGGGGAGAGGTTTTATGATCCTCCTCAGGATCAATAATTTGCTAAAATGACTCAGAATTCAGGTAAGTTCTATACTTGCAATTACAGTTTTATTACAAAGAGTACAAATCAGGACAGCCAAACAAAGAGACACGAAGGGCAAGACCTGGGAGGGCAGGGTCTCAAATGCACGATTTCTAGGCCCTCTCCCCATAGAATCTGGCACACCTCTGTGTTCATCAACCAGGGTGCTCCCCCAAGCCTCAGTGTCTAGAGTTTTTATTGGGGTTTCATCACAGACATTATTCATTGAATCATTGGCCATGTGACTGACCTCAGTCTCCAGCCTCCCACCCTACCCCACCCCACAGGCTGGGCTGATATCACCTGACTCAAAGCCCCAACCCTGTAATCACACGATTGGACTTCCTGGCATGGCCAGCTCCCATCCCAAGTCACCTCATTAATGTAAACTCAGGGGGGGCAGTCTGTGTGAATAACACATACTCCTATCACTTACGAAATTCCAAGAACTTAGACACTCCCTTTCAGAAACCAGGGAAATTCTTTATTCTAGAATAAATTTTTAATTATGCAACAGCTCAGATCTTGGGTGATTCTTTTATTTTATTTTTTTAAAACATTTTGGCTGGGCATGGTGGCTCATGCCTGTAATCCCAACCCTTTGGGAGGCTGAGGCAGGTGGATCATCTGAGGTCAGGAGTTCAAGACCAGCCTGGCCAACATTGTAAAACCCCGTCTCTACTAAAAGTACAAAAATTAGCTGAGCGTGGTGGTGCAAGCCTATAATACAAGCTACTCGGGAGGCTGAGGCAGGAGAATCACTTGAACCTAGGAGCAGAGGTTGCAGTGAGCTGAGATCATGCCACTGCACTCCAGCCTGGGTGTCAGAGAGAGACTGTCTCAATAAATTAATTAATTAATTAATTTAAAAAAAAAGAAAAAAGAAATTGACGGAGTCACACAGAGTGTAAGAAACTAATCAGATCTATTCAGCTAGAAAACCAATTTTGCACAACTGTGTCCGTTTTCCCCCCAAGGAGATTCACACCTTGATGCAAATCGGGAGATCGTGGGAAAGTGGAATTTCATGTTAATTTGCATTTCTGACCATGAAGGGGTAGGTGAAATGTGCCTTCTTTTCTATGGCATATATAAGACAGTGGCACTCTGAGAGGCTCAAAAGGAAGCTTCCTCCCCCAAAAGCCATCCCCAACATAACCGTAAAACAAAAATGGCGCATCTCAGAAGGACCTTGGTGGTGTCGCTGGAAAGTTGATCAACAAGAATGATGCCTGCAAGCTGTCATTGCGCTTGCATTCCCTGACATACAGTAGGTGCTCCATAAATGTCTGACGTCTGGATGAATTAACAAGTGAATGAGCTGTTTATTCAAAGGTTCCACCCCAAACCAGCATCCGTCAACCAGTCTTTCCATCACCATCTAGGTGAGGGGAGCGGTTGTTGATGGAAAAAGGCAAGAACCAAATTTGCAAACTCCCCTGCTGGCTTCACAATAATTCATGCTCATCTGCGTCTAATAAAATATGGAAGCAATTTTACAGGAACATTTTGTGCTTTAGCGATCCATCTAACTCTTTCCTCCAGGGGGCAAGTTGTATACCCTCATCCAGATGTGTGGGAAGTTCTGTGAATAAATCTGCAAATATCTTAAGAGGAGATGCTCCTCTCCCCGCTGGGAGCCCTGACTCTAGTGAAGTAAAGCTTGAAAGTGAACACCATCCGGGCTTATCCTGGCCTCCTCTCCTACCCATGGTTTCGTGCCCCTGTGTCTGTCCCACTGCCCAAGTGGCCTGAAATTACTAGAGGAGGTGAGTGCTGAAGTCAGTGTCCTCAGAGCCAAGGACATTGTCCTCTAGAGCCAAGTCCACCTCGTTACTTGGCAGGACCTCCAAGATATGAGCTGCTGTCCACCCCCTCAGCTCTCAACACCAGACCACCAGGAAGGACAGACGCTCAGGTACCGTAGCCGCTGCCACTGTCCCCCCAGACACCACAAACAGCCCCTTCGCTGTTCCTGGTTGTGTCTGCCTCAATGAGCTGCCCCCAAACTCCTTGCAGATTTAAGAACTGATGAATAAAAATGAGTAACACCTGCCCCAAGCTGCCTATCGCTCCATTCACGTCCTGATTTTCTGGGTCACCAGTTTTTTTTAATTAAACTTTTCATTTTCATATGATTGTAGATTCACATGGAGTTGTAAGAAATAATACAGAGAGAGCTCATGAACTCCCTTACCTGTTTCTCCCAGTGGTAGCATCTTGCAAAACCATGGTACAATATTGGGTCACCAATTCTCTTTTTTTTTTTTTTTTTTTTGAGACAGAGTCTCGCTCTGTCCCCCAGGCTGAAGTGCAATGGTGCAATCTCAGCTCACTGCAACCTCCCAGGTTCAAGCGATTCTCCTACCTCAGTCTCCCAGGTAACTAGGATTACAGGTACCTGCTACCATGCCCAGCTAATGTTTTGGTATTTTTAGTAGAGATGGAGTTTTACCACGTTGGCCAGGCTGGTTTCAAATTCCTGACCTCAGGTGATCCGCCTGTCTTGGCTTTCCAAAGTGCTAGGATTACAGGCATGAGTCACTGCGCCCGGCCCAATTTTTTTTTTTTTTTTTTTTTTTTTAGGAGACAAAGCCTTGCTCTGTCACCCACGCTGAAGTGCAGTAGCACAACCATAGCTTACTGCAACCCCTACCTCCTGGGCTCAAGCAGTCCTCCCCAGCTTCAGCCTTCCAGGTAGCTGGGACTACAGGTGCGCTCCACCATGCTCAGCTAATTTTTTAAAATTGTTTGTAGAGATGGGGTCTTGCTATGTTGCCCAGGCTGGTCTCAAACTCCTGGTCTCAAGCGATCCTCCCACCTTGGTTTCCCAAAGTGTTGGGATTACAGGCATGAGCCACCATGCCTGGCTGGTCAGCAATTGTTCTTAATGTAATAGCCCATCCCTATTTTATAAAATTTGATAGGAAATTTATTTTCACCAAACTGAAATTCTTGACCCCATCTGCCCACTCCAAAATCCGCTTGACTTGTTTACCCAATATTTCCCATCCGGATAAAGGACGCTCCTTCCCCAAGTCCCAGCCCCACATTCGGGAGTGATTCCTCCCTCTTCCCTGAATTCTCCCACCCAAATCCAAAATACCAGCCAGTCTTACAGAGTCTAGCCAAAAAGTCCTGAATTCACCCATTTCTCACATCCTCCTCCACGACGACCCTGACGTTACCCACCAGCCCTGACCTCCAGCAGAACTGCCTGTGTAACTTCTGGGGCTCGGTAAAAAATGAACACAGGGAGCCCGCTGCTCCAAAAGACCAGCCTGGGCAACACAGCGAGACCCCATCTCTACAAAAAAAAATTATTTTAATTAACTGGGCTTGGTGGCCACACCTATAGTCTCAGCTACTCAGGAGGCTGAGGCGGGAGGATCAATTGAGCCCAGGAGCTTGAGGCTGCAATGAGCTGTGATCACGCAACTGCAGTGCAGCCTGGGCAACAGAGAAAGAGACCCCGTCTCTAACAACATTGAAATAAAAGAATTCAATACGGTAGCACCCAAGCATTAATCCAGTCCAGAGATTAATGCTTCTAAGTGCAGGGCTCTGTGAATTGCACAGGTCCTACACACATGAAGCCGGCCCTGCCCCTTGATGACCACCAGGAACACACTGACAGCTGAACAAAGTAGGTTCAGTGCAATGCAATGCAAGAAGCATGCACAGATCGTGGAAAACCCTAGGACATCTCAGTAAGGATGTATTTAGGATTCATGCTGGGGTTGTATGTTTTGGAGAATAGCTCAAGGAAGCAAGGCTTTGCTCTGGATTGCATGCTGCTAAGAACCAGGTCATTCCACAATTGAGCATCTTTTTTTTATTTTATTCATTATCATTATTTTTTTGAGACGGAGTTCACTCTGTCACCCAGACTAGAGTGCAGTGGCTCCATCTCGGCTCACTGAAACCTCCGCCTTCTGGGTTCAAGCAATTATCCTGCCTCAGGCTCCTGAGTAGCTGAGACTACAGGCGTGCACCACCACGCCCAGCTAATTTTTTGTATTTTTAGTAGAGACAGGGTTTCACCACATTAGCCAGGATGGTCTCAATCTCCTGACCTCATGATCTGCCCACTTCAGCCTCCCAAAGTGCTGGGATTACAGGTGTGAGCCACCGCGCTCGGCCTTTTTTCTTTTTTTTTCTTTTTAATTTAATTTTATTCTACATTCCAGGATACACGTGCAGAACGTGCATGTTTGTTACATAGGTAAACGTGTGCCATGGTGGTTTGCTGCACCTATCAACCCATAGGTATTAAGCCCCGTATGCATTAGCTGTCTGTCCTGGTGCTCTCCCTTCCCTGCCTGCCCCCATAACCCATAACAGGTCCCAGTGTATGTTGTTCCCCTCCTTGTGTCCATGTGTTCTCATTGTTCAACTCCAACTTATAAGTCAGAAATGTGGTGTCTGGTTTTCTCTTACTGCATTAGTTTGCTAAGGATAACAGCTTCCAGCTCCATCCAGGTCCCTGCAAAGGACAGGATCTCATTCCTTTATATGGTTGTATAGTATTCCATGATGTATATGTGCCACATTTTCTTTATCCAGTCTACCATTGATGGGCATTCTATGTCTTTGCTATTGTGAATAGCGCTGCGATGAACACATGTGTGCATGTATCTTTGTAACAGAATGATTTCTATTTCTGTGGGAATATACCCAGTAATGGGGTTGCTGGGTCAAATGGTGTTTCTGGTTCTAGGTCTTTGAGGCATCTCCACCTTTCTTTCACAATGGTTGGACTAATTTACATTCCCACCAACAGTGTAAAAGTGTTCCTATTTCTCCACAGCCTCGCCAGCATCTGTTGTTTCTTTACTTTTTTTTTTTTTTTTTCCCTAGGACAGAGTTTCACTCTTGTTGCCCAGGCTGGAGTGCAATGGCGCAATCTTGGCTCACTACAACCTCCGCCTCCTGGGTTCAAGTGATTCTCCCGCCTCAGCCTCCCAAGTAGCTGGGATTACAGGCATGCACCACCACATCTGGCTAATGTTTGTAATTTTAGTAGAGACAGGGTTTCTCCATGTTGGTCAGGCTGGTCTCTAACTACTGACCTCAGGTGATCTTCCCACCTTGGCCTCCCAAAGTGCTGGGATTATAGGTGTGAGCCACCACGCCTGGCCGATTCTTAACTTTTTAATAATCACCATTCTGACTGGTGTGAGACGTTATCCACAACTGAGTATCTTGATCTTTTTTTCTTTTTCTTTTTTTTTCTTTTTGAGACTGGGTCTTGCTCTCTTGCCCAAGCTGGAGTGCAGTGACACAGTCACAGCTCACGGCAGTCTCAGCCTCCTGGGCTCAAGCGACCCTCCTGCCTCAGCTTCCCAGAGCACTGGGATTACAGTCATGAGCTACCACACCTGACCGTCTTGATTATTCTCATCTAGAAGGTGAGAAGAATGGAGCAAGGCTAGAATTGTGATTATTTATTTATTTTTATTTTTTGAGACAGAGTCTCACTCTGTTGCCCAGACTGGAGTACAGTGGCACGATCTCGGCTCACTGCAACCTCCACCTCCTGGGTTCAAGTGATTCTCCCACCTCAGCCTCCCGAGTAGCAGGGATTACAGGTGTGCAACACCATGCCAGGCTAATTTTTGTGTTTTTAGTACAAACAGGGTTTCACCATGTTGGCTAGGCTGGTCTCGAGCTCCTGACCTCAAGTGATCCACCCTCCTCGGCCTCCCAAAGTGCTGGGATTACAGGCATGAGCCACCACACCCGGCTCATTTTTATTTTTTTTGAGATAGGGTCTCATTCTGTCACCCAAGTTGGAGTGCAGAGGCATGATCACAGCTCACCACAGCCCCTTGACTTCCTAGACTCAAGCAGTCCTCCCACCTCAGCCTCCCAAGTTGCTGGGACTATAGGCGCATGCCTCCATGCCTGGCTAATCTTTTGTATTTTTTGTAGAGATGGGGTCTCGCCATGTTGCTTAGGCTTGATTGATTTTTTAAAAAAAGAAAAAGAAAACTTCAAAGGCTCGGTCTCTCCTGTCAGCCACGATGGGGCATGTTTGCTTAATACTGTGGTTCAGACACTGTCCACATTTTACCACTTTTCAGACATGATTGAAGTGGGGCATCTGACTACTATTTTGATTCGTCATGGCCACAGAGTGGCCTTGCCTGACGTTGATAATTTGTGAAATCGTTTACATCTAACAGGAGAATACTTAGGCCCAGCCGTGAGAGTCCATGAGCCTGTGACAGTTTTCTCTTTCTCACCATCATCCCTGGCCCAACTTCCTGCAGTGACCCCATCCCCCACCTCCCCACTTTGGCCTAATCTCCATACAGCAGCCAGCATTATCTGTTCTATCAGCAATGAGATCATGCCAGTCCTCTTCATAAATCACCAGTACCTTCTGTTCCAGATTGAATTGTGCCTCCCAAAAAGATACGGCCAAGTCCTGACCTCTGGTACCTGTGAATGTGACCTTATATTTAGAAATAAGGTCTTTGCAGAGATAATTAAGTTAAAGATCGTGAGATGATATCATATTGGATTTGAGCCCTGCATCCAAGGATTGTTTTGTTGTTGTCGTTGTTTTCGGTTTTGTTTGTTGTTTTTTTATTGTTTGTTTGTTTTTGACAGAGTCTTGCTGTGTCACCCTGGCTGGGGAGTGCAGTGGCATGATCTCGGCTCACTGCAACCTCCGCCTCCTGGGTTCCAGCAATTCTCCTGCCTCAGCCTCCCAAGTTGGGATTATAGGCACCTGCCACCACACCCAGCTAATTTTTTTTGTTTTTAGTAGAGATGGGGTTTTGCCAAGTTGGCCAGGCTGGTCTCGAACTCCTGGCCTCAGGTGATCCACCCACCTCTGCCTCCCAAAGTGCTGGGATTACAGGTATAAGCCACCATGCCTGGCCTGGTGTCTCTTTAAGAAGCGAAGATGGGCCGGGTGTAGTGGCTCAAGCCTGTAATCCCAGCACTTAGGGAGGCCGAGGCGGGTGGATCACCTGAGGTCAGGAGCTCGAGACCAGCCTGGCCAACACAGCAAAACCCCATCTCTACTAAAAATACATAAAATCTGCCAGGCACGGTGCCATACACCTGTAATCCCAGCTACTCAGGAGGCTAAGACAGGAGAATCACTTGAACCCAGGAGGCGGAGGTTGCAGTGAGCTGAGATCTTGCCATTGCACTCTAGCTTGGGCGTCAGAAGCAAGACTCCATCTCAAAAAAAGAGAGAGAGAAGATGGCTGGGCTCAGATGGTGTCTCAGGCCTATAATCCCAGCACTTTGGGAGGCTGAGGCAGGAGGATTGCTTGAGGCCAGGAGTTAGAGACCAACCGGGGCAATAAAGTGAGACCCCATTCCTAAAAAAAAAAAAAAAAAAAAAAAAAAACAGAAAAACAAAGAAGAGAAAACAGAGACTCACAGAAAGAAGGCCATGTGACGATAAAGACAGAGATTGGAGTGACACAGCCACAAGTCATGGAATGCCTGGGGCCACCAGAAGTTGGAAGAGGCAGGAAGGATCCTCTCCCAGAGTCTTTAGAGGGACCATAGCCCTTCCAACACCATGATCTTAGAATTCTGGACTCCAGAACCACGAGAGAATGCATTTCTGTTGCTCTAAGCCACCAAGTGTGTGGTCACTTGCTGCTGCAGACCTGGGGGACTGACACAGTCTCCTGTTGTAATTGGAAAAGAATCTCAATTTCTTGTTGGGATCCTTGGGTTCCACGGGACCTCGGCCTGCTTCTCTTTGTCTCTCTGCCCTGCACCCCGCCACAGACCCCTGTCACACCTGCCTGCCCTGTCCTCCAAGATGCCTGGCCTTTTGCACAAGCTGTTCTTGCTGCCTGGAAACTGCCTTTCTAATATTTATTTTTGCTTTTAATTTTTTTGAGAGAGGATCTTGCTCTGTTGCCCAGGCTGGAGTGCAGTGGTGCAATCACAGCTCACTGCAGCCTCAAACTCCTGAGCTCAAGTGATCCTCCTGCCTCAGCCTCCCAGGGAGCTGCAACTGCAGACACATGCCACCACACCTGGCTAATTTTTTAATACTTTTCTAGAGACAGGTGGGGTCTCACTGTGTTGCCCAGGGTGGTCTCAAACTCCTGGGCTCAAGCAATTCTCCAGCCTCAGCCTCCCAAAGTGCTGGAATTACAGGTGTGGGCCATTGCACCTGGCTCACTGTGGTCTTTCTCCAGCTGATTGTTGTCGTCATTTAGGTCTCTGTGTAGTCCCTTCCCAGCTCTGTAAGACCTTCCTTGACTTCCTTGGTTAAAGTAACACTCCTCCACCCCAGCCTCCTCCTGCTGCGTACACTTTATGCTATTGCTGGTTCAATTTTTCTCATGACTCTGCAATTTGATAATTTTTTTTTTTATAAAGATTCTCGCTCTTGTCACCCAGGCTGGAGTGCAATGGCACGATCTCAGCTCACCACAACCTCCGCCTCCCAGGTTCAAGCAATTTCCCTGCCTCAGCCTCCCAAATAGCTAGGATTATAGGTGTGCACCACCTAGCCCAGCTAATTGTTTGTTTTTTTAGTAGATACAGGGGTTTCACCATGTTGGCCAGGCTGGTTTGGAACTCCCGACCTCAAGTGATCCACCCACTTCAGATCCCAAAGTGCTGGGATTACAGGCGTGAGCCACCGCGCCCAGCCTTGATCATTTATTTGTTTACATGTTTATTGTCTCTGCCCCCCTACATGAAAGCTGTGTGGGGTCCAGGACAACCCTGTTTTTGTCAGCACCTAAAACAGCTTATTTTTATTGAACACTCATATTGTGTCTACTGTATGCCTGGCACTCCAATAAATGCTTTACAAGATTACCTCATTTAATCTTCATGAATGAGACATTACTATCGCTAGTCTCACTTCACAGAAAGAACAGAAGCACAGAGAGGTTCAGTCACTTGCCCGAAGTCACTCAGCTTGTAAGTGGTGAAGCCAGGGTTTGAACCCAGGCAGTCTGCCCCAGAGTCGGTGGGCCTAAACGCTCTGCTTGATACACAGAAGGGTGAGAAGGAATATCCCCGAATGAATGAATGAATGAATGAGCACAAGCCACTTGAAGGGAACCTATCAGGCAAGAAGGAATAGGACCCCAGAGTTTCTCCTAGATCCATGTCTCACCCACTGAGCCTCCCACACCTTCCCATCAAGGCTTGGGGGATAAATGGAGGAGGAGAAAGCAACAGAGACATAAGGGTGGCACTTATTGCAGAAAGTTCTAGAATAACTGCAACCGCCCCAAGTATGGGCCAGCTCCCAAGGTGTCCAGCTCCTCTCTGTCCCCATCCCTCCCCATGCCTCTCAGCAAAGAACAAGGTGTGCCTCCACCTTCACCGCACCTGTGCCCTGAGCTCCCAGCTGGGAGGGACTCGATGCCGACCAAGGATTCCCTCGTGCTGGAACCTCTCCACGCTCTCTGACTCCTGCTGAGCCAGCCCACCAGGACCTGAGCTGCCCCTGACACCCAGGCACCCACAGGGGCCTTCTGGGGCCAGCCTTGGGCCAGAGTCCACCTTCCTACTGCCACAGACCCTGGGGCTGCTGAGTGCAGGGGTCAGGGGATCTTTTTCTCTGTTTTCTGGCATGTTCGCTATAACGTTAGCATTTCGTTGTGTCAGTAAACAATCCCAGGATGCAAAAGTGAAGAGAGAGGATCAAGACATCCACTTTCTAAGCCAGGTGTTGCGGCATGCACCTGTGGTCCCAGCTACGCAGGAGGCTGAGGTGGGAGGATCGCTCGAGCCCACGAGGTTGAGGCTGCATTGAGCTAGGACCGCACCACTCTGCTCCAGCCTGGGTAACAGAGCGAGACCCTGTCTATTAAAAAAATTTTTTAAAATTACAAATTACAAAAGGAGGATGGGCACACAGACTCACACCTGTAATTCTCGCACTTTGGGAGGCCAAGGGGGTATTATCCCTTGAGCCCAGGAATTTGAGACCAGCCTGGGCAACATAGCAAGACCCCATCTCTATCCCCCCAAAATACAAAAATTAGCCAGGCATGATGGCACACACCTATAGTCCCAGCTACTCAGGAGGCTGAGGTGTGAGGATCACCTGAGCCCAGGAGAGCAAGGCTGCAGTGAGCCATGATCATGCCACTTACACTCTAGCCTGGATGACACAGCAAGACCCTGTCTAAAATAAATAAATAAAAATAAAATTTTAAAAGGAAATTAAATTTCTTAAAAGGAAAGGGAGTGATCATAGTGAATTAGAATCAGGGTGTGAAGGCTCACACCTATAATCCCAGCACTTTGGGAGGCTGAGACAGGAGGATCATTTGAGGACAGGAGTTCAAGATCAGCCTGGGAAACATTGCAAGACCCCATCTCTACAATAAAAAAAAAAAAATTAGCCAGGCATGGTGGCGCACACTTGTAGTCCCAGCTACTTGGGAGGCTGAAGTGGGAGGATCACTTGAGCCCAGGAGGTGGAGACTGCAGTGAGCCATGATCGTTCCACTGGGCGACACAGCCTGGGGGACAGAGCCTCCCAAGTAGCTGTCTCAAAAAAAAAAAAAAAGGATCAGGAAAGAGAACATGAGCAGCTGAGCATGGTGGCTTATGTCTGTCATCCCAGCGCTTTGGGAGGCAGAGGCAGGTGGATCACCTGAGGTTAGGAGTTCGAGACCAGCCTGACCAACATGGTGAGACCTCATCTCTACTAAAATTACAAAATTAGCCGGGCGTGGTGACAGACACCTGTAATCCCAGCTACTTGGGAGGCTGAAGCAGGAGAATTGCTTGAACTCAGGAGGCGGAGGTTGCAGTGAGCCGAGATCACACCACTGCACTCCAGTCTGGGCGACAAGAGTGAAACTCCGTCTCAAAAAAAAGAGAGAGAGAGAGAGAGAGAACATGAGCAATGCCCAGGAAGAAAATGGAGATGGGCAAGGTTGAAAATGAGTGAGAAAAGGAAAAATAAACTTCTCCACCAAGCAAGCCGGTGCCTGAGCCTGGAAGGGAAACTGCCCATAAGGGCCCCGCGACCTCCAATCCTCCCCTCTCCTCCTCCTGGCGGAAGACAGGCAGGACCTTGTGGTCAGTACAGGCTTAGGATTGATACATCAGCAGTGATTTTCTATTTTCAAGTTCAAAAAAGGAAAAGAAAATAGAATAACTCTGGTTTCTTTGGCAACCCTCTTCTCCTCCATGGTCCTCTCGGCCCCTAGAATGCTGTAAACGAAGTTTATGGCTGCAACTGGGCTTCTCTTTCAAGCCTTAGGAGATTGTGTTTCCGTTTGTTGCTAGGTAGCGCTGAAGGTGAGATTTTGGGTTGAGAGCAGCCTTTGCCCCCAGAGGCATCAGATGCAGCTGGTTCGATGCCAATGGGAGGAACTTTTAGATCAATGATTCCATCTCCCTGGTCCATAGAAACAATTTGGGAAAAACATCTACCAGTTTGTTGTAGATGTGAATAAAGGTCTTGCTCAAATCTCACAATTAGGCTGGGCGCAGTGGCTCACGTCTGTAATCCCAGCACTTTGGGAGGCTGAAGCGGGCAGATCAGCTGAGGTCAGGAGTTTGAGACCAGCCTGGCCAACCTGGTGAAACTTCATCTCTACTAAAAATACAAAAATTAGCTGGCCATGGTGGCAGGCGCCTGTAATCCCAGCAACTCAGGAGGCTGAGGCAGGAGAATCACTTGAACCTGGGAGGCAGACATTGCAGTGAGCCGAAATCACACCACTGCATTCCAGCCTAGGCGACAGAGCAAGACTCTCTCTCAAAAAAAAAAAAAGAAAAAGAAAAAAAAAAATCTCACAATTAGCACCTGCCCTAAGAAGTCAGCATCCAGGAAAGCAAGATGTGACTGACGAACCCTCCCTGGGGTTAGGGTTAAGGGCTCTCCTCCCATCTCTTTTATTCATTTTTTTACTTTTATTTTAAGTTCAGGGGTACAAGTGCAGGTTTGTTATGTAGGTAAACTTGTGTCATGGGGGTTTGTTGTACAGATTATTTTATCACCCAGGTATTAAGCCCAGTAATTATTAGTTACTTTTCCTCATCCTGTCCCTCCTCCCACCCTCCACCCTCCAAAGGACCCCAGTATGTGTTTTTCCCTACTTTGTGTCCATGTGTTTTCATCAAAGGACCCCAGTATGTGTTTTTCCCTACTTTGTGTCCATGTGTTTTCATCATTTAGTTCCCACTTCTAAGTGAGAACATGTGGTATTTGGTTTTCTGTTCCCATATTAGTTTGCTGAGGATAGTGGCCTCTGGCTCCATCCATGTCCCTGCAAAGGACATGATCTCATGCTTTTTTATGACTGCATAGTATTCCACAATGTATATATATCACATTTCCTTTATCTAGTCTATCATTGATGGGCGTTTAGGTTGATTCTATCATATAAGAGATGTTTTACTATTTTTTTTTTTCTTTTTGGAACAGAGTCTCACTCTGTCGCCCAGGCTGGAGTACAGTGGTGCGATCTTGGCTCACTGCAAACTCCACCTCCTGGGTTCAAGTGATTCTCCCACCTCAGCCTCCCGAGTAGCTCATATTACAGGCATGCACCACCACACCCAGCTGATGTTTGTATTTTTAGTAGAGACGGGGTTTCCCCATGTTGGCCAGGCTGGTCTTGAACTCCTGACCTCAGGTGATCTGCCCTCCTCGGCCTCCCAAAGTGCTGGGATTACAGGCGTGAGCCACTGCACCCAATTGGATGTTTTACTATTTATAAAACAGTCTTGCAAACTTGGCTTTCACTACAGTCTCCTGGGGAGAAAACTCACTCATGAATCTTTCCTCACGTGACCCCAGCCCTGTGTGTGCGAGGGAAGAGGTTGTTGCGTGGAGTTGGTCTGGTTTGGGGCCTGTTTGCTAGTACCTAGGTCCCTGTGCCTCAGAGGGCTCACGTGTTTTTTGTGTGTTCTGCTCTCCTTTGACCTAAGTTCCTACTGTACTTAAGCGACAAGTGGGGACAATGTAGGGAGGATGGTACACAGGCCACACAGGCCATTCCTCCTCGTCGGCCTCCGGGGCCAGCCCCTCCACTCTGCTCTCTTTTCTCTCAAGGGGCAGCCAGGCTGGCAGACCAGGTCATCAGGTCTTAGGCACTGGGTGCCAGTATTGTTCCATCTTGCTCTCTTCCTCTCTGCTTGCATCCTCTGGGGCAGATGGATTTGAACCATGAGACTTTTATCCCCAATCCCTGGACCTGAGGAAGAAGGGGGCTCTGTAGGATCCAGCCTGCATCATAGACTTTCGGCACTGGGATTTGGGACTCAAGGCTAGAGACACTTTCTTCCTGAAGGGCTGTATTCAGGAGGGAGAGATTCATGAGGCCAGATAAGGGCATTGCTAGATTTCCTAATGTATCAGTCAGGAAAAGTTAGGTTATGCTGCAGTAACAAGTAGCCCCAAAAATCTCAGTGGAGGGAAGGAAGCAGGAAAGGAAAGAAGGAAGAGGAGAAGAAAGGAAAGAAGGAAGGAAGAAAGGGGGGAAGGAGGAAGGAGGATGAAGGGAAGAAGGAAAAAAGTAAGGAGGGAAAGAGGGAGGAATAGAAGGAGGAAATAAAGAATGAGGAAACAAAAAATAAAGGAGGAAAGAAAGGAAAGGAAAGAAGAAAGAAAGAAAGAAAGAAAGAAAGAGAAAGAAAGAAAGAAAGAAAGAAAGAAAGAAAGAAAGAAGAAAGAAAGAGAGAAAGAAAGAGAAGGAAGGAGAAGGAGAAAGAGAAAGAAAGAGAAAGAAAAGAGAGAGAGAGAAAGAAAGAAGGAGGGAGGGAAGGGAAAGAAGGAAGGAAGGAAGGAAGGAAGGAAGGAAGGAAGGGAGGGAGGGAGGGAGGGAGGGAGGGAAGAAGGTGGAGGGGAGGAAAATAGGGAGGGAGGTGGGTTTCTCACCACCATCATCAACTGCAGAACAGCAGTGGTTTTTCTCCCTGTCCTCCTTATTCTAGGACCAGAACTAAAGGGGCAGCCCCAATCTAGAATGTGCTGGTCTCATGGCAGAGGAGAAGGGGTATGGCAGGACGAGAAAATGGCTCGTCAAATTTCTGTTCTAATACAGCACGGATCACCTCTGCTCCCATCTCACAGCTGAGCCTGACGTCGGTGGGCTGGGAGATACAGTCACTTCTCAGCAACAGACCTGTAGGGAGGTGACGTTGTGACGATCAGACAGCCTGAGACATGGGACAAACAGACCTCGATTCTCTCCAGGCACTGAGAGCCTAACGTGTCCCAGAGACCCAGGAAATCGGGCCACACAGCTGGGCAGTGGTGATGCTGGGAGGGGACAACCCCCAGTGTCCCAGTGTGAGTTCCCCCAACAGCAGAGCCTGTGACAAGAATCGGGTGCAATTAATTCATTTGCAAGGAAAGAGGACTGTGATAGGCGTTCTTTGCATTGCTCTAAAGGAATATCTGAGGCAGGGTCATTAATAAAGAAAAGCAGTTTAATGGGCTCATGATTCTGCAGGTTGTATAGGAAGCATGTCAGGAGCATCTGCTTCTGGGGGGACTTGGGAAGCTTCCAATCATGGCAGAAGGCAACAGGGAGCCAGAGGGTCCCATGGCGAGAGTGGGAGCAAGTGAAAAGAAAGGGGAAGGTCCCAGACTTTGTTTTTCTTTTTGTTTTTTGAGATGGAGTCTCAAAAAAATGGAGTCCGGAGTTCGAGACCATCCTGGCCAACATAGTGAAACCCCGTCTCTCCTAAAAATACAAAAATTAGTGGGACATGTTGGCAGGCACCTGTAATCCCAGCTACTCGGGGGACTGAGGCAGGAGAATCGCTTGAACCCAGGAGGCAGAGGTTGCAGTGAGCCAAGATGGCACCACTACACTCCAGCCTGGGTGACACAGCGAGACTCTGTCTCAAAAAAAAAAAAATTTAAAAGAGACGGAATTTCTAGAAGGTTCTAGAAGGATTCGCCGCCTCCACACCCCCGGTCTTCCTCTTCAGCCACTCAAGGCCGCCTGCCCACCTTCAGCACAAAGCTGCCACTTAACATTCATGTCTGCTCCTTTTTAAGGCCAATTCACATCTTGTCTCACTTAGCAGGCATAATTTCCTTTTTGTGACTAAAAATTCCTCTTTTTTTACGAGATTTTTTTTCCTCCTTCCTCTCAGCTTGTCATCAGTATTCTGTAAATAGCCCAAGGCAGAAAGCAATTAATTCACCTGCAAGAAACAGGGAATTCCTATTCAGAGATTAGACTTTTGCCCTCTTTTTTAACTAGAAAGTTCTATAGAGAGAACCACCTGAGCTTCATTTGTATAAAAATGACAGTGATTTTCCAAATTTCAGATTCATTCCATGAAAAGGTCTGACATTTGTCCCCTGGCTGTGAAAACTAAAGTTCTCACCTGCAAACGGAAGCCTGTCCTGTTTAAACTACAGTCTAATGAGAATGTCACATCCCGGTGGATTTTTCTACATAAAAAAGAGAGAAAACCTCAACTTTCCTCGTGAGAGCCTAAGAATACAGCTTTCTCTCTAAGCATTTTCCTCCAGTCTGGCTTTTTTTTTTTTCTTTTAGAGTTGGGTGTCTGGCTATGTTGCTCAGGCTGGTCTGGAACACCTGGTCTCAAGTAACCCTCAAGTGCTGGGATTACAGACATGAGCCACTGCGACCAGCTTTTTTTGTTTTTGAGACGGAGTTCACCCTGGTTGGAGTGCAGTGGTGCCATCATAGCTCGCTGCATCCTCGAACTCCTGGGCTCAAGCAATCCTCCTGCCTCAGCCTCCCAAAGTGCTGGGACCACAGGTGTGAGCCACCATGCCCAACCAGGTGTACCTTAAATGAGAGTCACTCTGCCAAGAAATGGCCTGGCCAGAGCACTGACTCCTCTGCTTCTGAGGAGGTGCAGCCCACCTCTCCCTTCCTCCCCGTCCCATACCCTCCTCTCCTGCCAACTTCAGCAGGTCATGGGCGGGGCAGGTAGCCCACCAATAACCCAAAAACCAACCACATGCATCTCTTCCCAGATGCCCATTCAGTGGCACCGTGTGGATGGCTTGGAGACAGTGTGATGAGAGAATTCACATGACAGAGTCAGCAGGCCGGGCGCAGTGGCTCATGCCTCTAATCCCAGCACTTTGGGAGGCCAAGGCGGGCAGATCACTTGAGGTCAGGAGTTCAAGACCAGCCTGGCCAACATGGTGAAACCCTGTCTCCACTAAAAATACAAAACCAGGCAAGGTGGTGGGCGCCTGTATTCCCAGTTACTCAGGAGAATGAGGTGGGAGAACCACTTGAACTTGGGAGGCGGAGGTTGCGGTAAGCGGGCCACTGCACTCCAGCATGGGCAACACGGGGAGACTATCTCAAAAAAATAAATAAATAAAAAGTCAGCAGAATGCTACCAGTCACCATTTTTGGAGTGAGAAGCGGGTATGGGTTTACCAGCGCACCAGTCTTCTGGGGAAGCCCTTTGGTGCAGACCACAAGGGACCATGAACAAGAAGAATCAAGCCCCCTCAGGCTCTGCCAGTCCCGCTCGCTGTCTTTGGGGCTCTGGCTGGTAAGAAAACACCCCTTCTCGGTCCAACACCACAGGGAAGCCGGCCCCTACCCTTCTCCTGAAGAGTGTCCTCACCCACACTGGACCCTACTAGCCCATCTCACTCCACAAGACTGGCCTCACCAGACCCTAGGAATTCAGGAACCAAGCCAGGGTCTCTGTGTCTATGAGTAGGATGGTCCCAAATGTTACTGGAAAAAGAAATGGGGAAATAAGCAAATAGGCAGAAATGAGGAGTGGGAGACTGGGGCCGTGTCTTTTCTTTGTTATGGTTGAGACTTCAGGTGCGGTCCCAATAAAGAATGGCCTTTTGACTTTCTGTTGTTGTTGTTGTTGTTGAGACGGAGTCTCGCACTGTCACCCAGACTAGAGTACAACGGCACGATCTCAGCTCACTGCAACCTCCACCTCCCGTGTTCACGGGATTCTTCTGCCTCAGCCTCCTGAGTAGCTGGGATTACAGGCACCCACCACCACGCTGGCTAATTGTTTTGTACTTTTAGTAGCGATGGGGTTTTACTTTGTTGGCCAGAATGGTCTTGAACTCCTGACTTCATGATCCACCCGCCTCGGCCTCCCAAAGTACTGGAATTGCAAGCGTGAGCCACTGTGCCCAGCCTGGCCTCTTGGCTTTTACCAAAAGATGTTTGCTTCCAAGGAAGCTGGAAGCTGCAGTCCTTATGCGGTCCTTAATGATGGGCGTCAGCAGGGGAGTGTGAGAGCTACAGATAAGGACACTTGAGCTACACGGGAGGGACGGGGCGTAGGGAGAGGGCAGGGTACACCACATCTCCCCTGCCCAGACCCATGGGCCGTGGCATCACAGCCCCATGCAAGGCCCTACTTCTGTTTGTCCGTCTGATTGCATGATTCCCTGTTATTCTCATTCCCCCAACAGATAAATTTCCTTTTTTTTTTTTTCTTTTTGAGACGGAGTCTCACTCTGTCACCAGGCTGGTGTGCAGTGACACGATCTCAGCGTTCTGCAACCTCCAGCTTGAATCACCTTGATAGGAGATTCAAGCGATTCTCCCACCTTAGTCTCCCGAGTGGCTGGGACTACAGGCACATGCCACCACACCCAGCTAATTTTTTTATTTTTAGTAGAGACGGGGTTTCACCATGTTGGCCAGGATGGTCTCAATCTCTTGACTTTGTGATCGACCCACCTCGGCCTCCCAAAGCGCTGGGATTACAGGCGTGAGCCACCACCCCCGACCCAGACAAGCATTTGGATAGGTTCAATGCATACACTTTTATTAAATCTCACTCTGTCACCCAGGCTGGAGTGCAGTGACACGATCATAGCTCACAGCAGCCTCCAACTCCCAGGCTCAAGCCATCCTCCTGCCTCAGCCTCCCAAGTAGCTGGGACCACAGGTGCACACCACCACACTCAGCTAAATTTTAATTTTTTGTAGGGACAGCATGTTGCTGTGTTGCCCAGGCTGGTCTCAAACTCCTGACCTCAAGCAATCCTTCTGCCTCAACCTCCCACAGTACTGCAATTACAGGGATGAGCCATCGCCCTTGGCCTAAATGTGTTCTTAAACCCCTGTGTTGATATTTTATACATGGGTATTTTAATGCACACAAATGGCAATGAGCTGTGGCCTTATGGCGTTGCTTTCTGTTTTCAGGCATGAGCCACGGCATCCAGCCTGGCCTCTTGGCTTTTACCGAAGGATATTTGCTTCCGAGGAAGCTTGAAGCTGCAACCTCGATGGGACCGCAGGGGAGTATGAGAGCCAGGCTTTTTTTTTTTTTTTTTTTTTTTTTTTT
>NC_045441.1:7205083-7229501 GCF_002776525.5 Piliocolobus tephrosceles | reverse complement strand
TGTATTTTTAGTAGAAACAGGGTTTCACCATATTGGTCAGGCTGGTCATGAACTCCTGACCTCAAATGATCCATCTGCCTTAGCCTCCCAAAGTGCTGGGATTACAGGCATCAACCACCACACCCGGCCAGCACCAGGCTTTTTAAATGACACTGTGAGTGCATCTAGCCTGTCATGTCTTCTGTGTTTCCACCCAACTCACCTGCCCACTGCCCTGGTGAGGGACCCCTAGGGCACCTCCACCTCCCAGCGCCCAAATATCATTGAGATGAGCAGCTTGGGGCATGGTATGGACCTATGCAGAGGTGGCCCTAGGTAATGATGGCATCAGAGTGAGAGGCTGGATGAGGATGTGGCTGGGGGAGCTTCGAGGTGCTGTGATGTGTAAGAGATAATTAATTCCAGGATGTCACCCCAAGGAGAATACACATGGACCAAAGAGGAGGGGTCCCCGGGAGGGCTGAGCACCCACAGTAAGACCCCCAGACTCCATCCCTAGCCAGGCTTCCTGCTAAGTGGCAATTAGAAAAATTCCTCTTTACAGAAAACAGAATGCCAATTAGGTCCCCAAAGACAGAGCCAGTCCTCTGTCCTCTAGCGAAAGCTTCCAGTGGAAAAGAAAAGCTTGGGAAAGCCAGAAGGAATAGGAACCACGCTCAGGCCAGGCAGTGACTTCGTGAATCAGAAAGGCAGTTCTTTTTTTTTTTTTAAGAGATAAGGTCTCACTCCATCACTCAGGCTGCTGTGCCGTGACCCAATCACCGCTCACTGCAGCCTTGAACTCCTGGGCTCAAGCGATCCTCCCAGTTCAGCCTCCTGAGTAGCTGGAACCACAGGTACACACCACCACACCTTGCTAACTTTTGTTTTTTATTTATTTTATTTTATTTTATTTTATTTTATTTTATTTTATTTTATTTTATTTTATTTTATTGAGACACAGTCTCACTCTGTCACCCAGGCTGGAGTGCAATAGCACGATCTTGGCTCACTGCAACCTCCACCTCTGAGGTTCAAGTGATCCTCCTGCCTCAGCCTCCCAAGTAGCTGGAATTACAGGTGCAAGCCACCACACCCGGCTAATTTTTGTAGTTTTGTAGAGATGGGGTCTCACCATATTGGCCAGGCTGGTCTTGAACTCCTGACCTCAGGTGATCCTCCCACCTCAGCCTCCCAAAGTGCTGGGATTACAGGCATGAGCCACCATATCCAGCCCCAGAAGGGCAGTTATTACACAGTGACAGTGGAAGGAACAGAGACATAGTCGGTGGGTGGTGGGAAGACAAGAGCATTCACTCTGATGGCTTCTAATAACATTAGAGATGTGAGCTTCAACTGAGCAGAAGGGAGGGCAGGAAGGAAGCACAGGAGGTTTGAGGAGAGCGAGAGGAAGTATAAAATCGCTGTTGCAAACCTCCTGGGGGAATGTGGAGGGGTTGCCAGGCAGCCCATTTGAAGTGTGAATTTAAAGTGAAAGTCCAGCCAGGCCGGATGCAATGGCTCATGCTTGTAATCCCAGCACCGTGAGAGGCCAAAGTAGGTGGATCACCTGAGGTTAGGAGTTCGAGACCAGCCTAGCCAACATGGTGAAACCCTGTCTCTACTTAAAATATAAAAATTAGCCAGGCGTGGTTGTGGGTGCCTGCAATCCCAGCTACTCAGGAGGCTGAGGCAGGAGAATGGCTTGAACCCTTGAACCCTTACATTGTTCCCCCCAGCAAGGGTCACATGAACGGGCTGGATCTCTTGCATCTGCACCTGCACAGCCAAGCCTCACTGGGAAAGCACACACTCGGGTGAACTTTCACTTTATTTATTCGTCTATTTATTCACTGCAGTGAGCCGAGATCGCGCCACTGCACTCCAGCCTGGGTGACACAAGCAAAACTCTGTCTCATAAAAAAAAGTGAAAGTACAGCCAGACATGGCGGCTCACGCCTGTAATCCCAGCGCTTTGAAGGGGGTTGAGGTAAGGAGGACTGCTTGAAGCCAGGAGTTCGAGACACGGCGGCTCACACTTGTAATCCCAGCACTTTGGGTGGGGAGGTAAGGAGGATTGTTTGAGGCCAGGAGCTCAAGAGCAGCCTGGGCAACATGGCAAGACCTCATCTCTACAGAAAATTAGAAAATTAGCTGGGTGTGGTGTGATGCACACCTGTGATCCCAGCTCCCAGGGAGGCTGAGGCAGGAGGATCGCTTGAGCCCAGGAGGTGGAGGCTGCAGTGAGCTCTGATCACACCACGGAACTCTAGCCTGGGCAAGAGAGTGAGACCCTGTCTCTAAAATAAATAAATAAATACAAAAGTAAATAAATAGACGAATAAATAAAGTGAAAGTTCAGCTGAATGTGTGCCTTCCCAGTGAGGCTTGGCTGTCCAGGTGCAGATGCAAGAGATCCAGCCCGCTCATGTCACCCTTGCTGGGGGGAACAATGTAAGGAGACAAAGGAGTTTATTTTTTATTTGTTTATTTATTTATTTATTTATTTTGAGATGGAGTCTCCCTCTGTCTCCCGGGCTGGAGTGCAGTGGTGTGATCTCAGCTCACTGTAACCTCCACCTCCCAGATTCTCCCACCTCAGCCTCCCGAGTAGCTGGGATTACAGGCGCCCGCCACCATGTCTGGCTAATTTGTGTATTTTCTGTAGAGATGGGGATTTCACCACGTTGGCCAGGCTGGTCTCGAACTCCTGACCTCAAGGGATCCACCTGCCTCAGCCTCCCAAAGTGCTGAGATTACAGACATGAACCACCTTGCCCTGCAGGAGTTGATTTTAATTATGAACCACTATTAAGGAAGGCGATGACCACAGAGAGAGTGACAGTGAGGCCATGAGGCCAAGCAGAGAGTTCTGGAATGAGAGAGGAGAGGTCAGCAGGGAGCTGTGTGTAGTCTCCTTTCTGGGTGCGGAGGGTTCCAGGTTTGACCGCAGGGAGGGGTGGCTGAGAGGCACGATGGAAAAGCTCACTGGAGCTGCAGCTGTCCTGGTGACCAGAGAGATGGGGAGTCGCCTGGCCTGTCCACGTGGGGGATGATGCCCTCAGGAACAAGACGGCAAGAATGGAGAACACAGTCAACCAGGAGCCCAAGTCCTCAATGGATGAGGAGGTACAAGCGGAAGACCAGCAGACAGTCACCGGGAGGGTCAGCAGGTGACTCTGCTGCCTTTGGAAGAGAAATATCTTGGACGCGATCACAGGAGGCATGGGGGATTTGGACCCTACCTTAGATTCTGTGGCACATGGGGTATAAGAGGAGAAAGAGTCCCTGCACCAGACAGTGCTGGGGAAAGTGGGGTCCTGAGGGGCCAGCGGGGTCAGAGGGAGCAGACCCTCCTGCAAGAGAATGAGTGGCAGCCTCAGAGTCGATGATGTCATCAGAGGAGCTGGGGCAGGATGGGGGGTGAGGAGGAGGGTCCAGTCACATTAGGCAATGCACAGATCTCGGGGGAGGGCCCACGGCACAGAGGCTCTGTCCTTTGAGGGTGACTGAACCAACAGGGGGAAGCAAGGCATGATGAAAATAGCTGTGGATGGCCGGGCGCTGTGACTCACGCCTGTAATGCCAGCACTTTGGGAGGCCGAGGCTGGTGGATTCATCTGAGGTCAGGAGTTTGAGACCAGCCTGGCCAACATGGGGAAGCCCCGTCTCTACTAAAAATACAAAAGGCACGGTGCTGGGCATCTGTAATTCCAGCTATTCAGGAGGCTGAGGCAGGAGAATCGCTTGAACCTGGGAGGTGGAGGTTGCAGTGAGCCGTCTTGTTCCCGAGGGCATCATCCCCCACGTGGACAGGCCAGGCGACTCCCCATCTCTCTGGTCACCAGGACAGCTGCAGCTCCAGTGAGCTTTTCCAACGTGCCTCTCAGCCACCCCTCCCTGTGATCAACAAGAGCGAAACTCTGGCAGGAAGGGAAGGGAAAGGGGGGGGGGGGGAGGGCAGAAAGACAGAGGGAGGAAGGAAGGAGGGAAGGAAGGGGGGGGGGGGGGGAGGGAGGGAAAGAAAGAGGAAGGAAGGAAGGAGAGAGAGGAAAGAAAGAAAAGTAAAAAGGAAGGAAGGAGAGAGAAAGAAGGAAGGAAGAAAAAAGAAAAGAAACGAAAAGAAAAGAAAAGAGAAAAGAAAAGAAAAAAGAAAATCATGGATGACCTCAGACGGCCACAGGTGACATTTCAAGCTGTGAGTTTTCAGGAGTGTGGGCGCTCCAGGCAACTGTGGGGTGACTGCTCCCCCTGGTGGCCATATTTGGCTAAAGCAAGTACAAGTGCAGACTCACACCTGGAGAACAGGTGCCATCTCCTGAAAGCAACAGTAACCACGACAACAAGGCCAGGTGCAGAACCCAGGGCTCCCCTCATTATTGGAACCTGTGGAGAGATCATGACCCTATTCCCCAATAAGTTCATTTCCAGACGTAAAAAAAAAAAAACCAACAATCTCCCACAGTGTCACGTCTCCCAGGAAGATGTGTACGTGAATGGCTTAAAAACTGTTGCCTTTGACAAAGAAATGCGCCAACCCCCAATGGTAGAATATTTAATTGAGGAAAGATCTCATTAACAGATGTCAGTGTAGGATCTCAGCATCAGAATTTCCCTTCAGTGTTTTATTATAAAAACTTCTGAGGTGTGAAGCTTACACCTGTAATCCTAACACTTTGGGAGGCTGAGGTGGGAGGATCACTGGAGGACCAGAGTTTGAGAACAGTCTGGGTAATTAGCCAAATGTGGTGGAGCGCACCTGTAGTCCCAGCTTCCTGGGAGGCTGAGAAGGGAGCTTCCTCTGAGCCCAGGGGTTCAAGGCTGCAGTGAGCTAGGATCACATCACTGCACTCCAGCCTGGGAGACACAGAAAGACCCTGCCTCTAAAAAAAGAAATGAATTAGGAGGCAGGAGAATGGCGTGAACCCAGGAGGCAGAGCTTGCAGTGAGCGGAGATCACGCCACTGCACTCCAGCCTGGGTGACAGAGCGAGACTCCGTCTAAAAAAAAAAAAAAGAAAAAAAGAAGAAAATAAATGAATTAAAATTTTTAGGAAATGTTCAAACTTAGTGAAAAGTTGAAAGAATTTGCAGTGAACATCCATATACCCATCCCTGAAGTCTACCATTAACATTTTATTATGCTCAGTTTATCATATAATCTATTCAACTATCCATCCCTCAAACCATTCTATTTTGAGGTATTTCAAAATGAATTGTGGCATTAGTACGTTTCACCCCTAAACACTTCAGCACACATGTTATAACAAGACTCTCATATTTATTTATAGTCGTTTTTTCTTTAGATATAAAATATGCATATAGGTCAGGCGCGGTGGCTCACTCCTGTAATCCCAGCACTTTGGGAGGCCGAGGCAGGTGGATCTCTTGAGTTCAGGAGTTTGAGATCAGCCTGAGCAATAGGGTGAAATCCTGTTTTACTAAAAATACAAAAATTAGCTGGGCATGATGGTACACACCTGTAATCCCAGCTACTCAGGAGACTGAGATGGGAAAATCACTGAAACTCAGGAGGCAGAGGTTGCAGTGAGCCGAGATGGTGCCACTACACTCAGAGCAAGACTGTCTCAAAAAAATAAGAGAGAAAGCATATAGGTCTCTCCCTTTTTGCTTCAATGTGTTCCTGAGGATCATGTTGCAATGTAGATCATGTTTTTCTAATGAATAACCTTGCATTCCAGACCAGAGACACAGCATCATCTAAATCATGACTTTAAATAATAACATAGCGTGAAAGAAAAGAATCAAATATTCTAGGCTGGGCACGGTGGCTCATGTAATCCCAGCACTTTGGGAGGCCAAGGCAGGAGGATCACTTGAGCTCAGGAGTTCAAGACCAGCCTGGGCAACATCGTAAGACACCCCCTCCCCCCCATCGCTACAAAAATAAAATTTGTAATGAATATAGTAAAATGTACAAATCTTGTGTATACCATTCAATAAGTTCTAACAAATGCATGCACCCATGTAACCCATATTTCCATCAAGACAGAACATCACTATCATCCCAAAACTTCCCCTGTATACCTTCTCAGTCGATCCACTCCCACCTGCCAATCAAGCAACCACTGATCTGACTATTCCCATTGTAAATTAGTTTCAGCCTGTTCTACAGCTTAATACAAATTGAATCATAAAGTATAGACTCTGGGGTAGCAGCATCAGAATTCAAAAAGCTACCCAGAGGCCAGGCATGGTGGCTCACGCCTGTAATCCCAGCACTTTGGGAGGCTGAGGCAGACAGATCACTTGAGGTCAGGAGTTCAAGACCAGCCTGGCCAACATGGTGAAACCCCATCTCTATTAAAAATACAAAAATTAGCCAGGTGTAGTGGCATGTGCCTGTAGTCCCAGCTACTCGGGAGACTAAGGTGGGAGAATCACTTGAACCTGGTTGTGGTGAGCTGAGATTACACCACTGTACTCTAGCCTGGGTAACAAAGTGAGACCCTGTCTCAAAAAAAAAGAGAAAAGAAAAGAAAAGAAAAAGCTACCCAGGTGATTGTAGGCTGGGAACTTTTGCTCAGACACAAGCCTTTTCCCAGGTTCCAGGTGATAGCATTTTGGCTCTGGTCTGAGGTCACAGCTAATTGGTTACAGATCTGTGACTAGATCTCAGGTCTCTTTGCTGTTCACCCTCTGTTTACTGTGCAACAACACGGTTTCTTCTTGAGCAGTGGTTCTCAATGTTAGCACCCATTATATTCTCTGGAGGACCATACCTCTGGGATAGGGCTCAAGAATCTGCATTTTTGGCCAAGCGCAGTGGCCCACACCTGTAATCCCAGCACTTTGGGAGGCCGAGGTGGGAGGATTGCTTGAGCCCAGAAGTTCGAGACCAGCCTGGGTAATATGGCGAGACTCCATCTCCACAAAAAAAAAAAAAAAAAAAAAATACAAAAATTAGCTAGGCATGTTGATGTGCTCCTGGAGGATCACCTGAGCCCAGGGGGTGGAGTTTGCAGTGGGCTGAGATTGCACCACTACATTCCAGCCTGGGCAACAGAGCAAGTCTGTCTCAAAACATAAGAACGAATTTGCATTTCTAATCAACTCCCAGGTGATGATGAATCTACAGATTCAGGATTTCCAGGTGAGAACCACTGTTTTAAAAGCCAGTTGTGAAAACTTAGCTGGGCGTGGTGGAGGGCACCTGTAATTCCAGCTACTCAGGAGGCTGAGGCAGGAGAATCGCTTAAACTCAGGAGGCAGAGGTTGTAGTGAGCCGAGATCATGCCTCTGTACTCCAACCTGGGCGACAGAGCGAGACTCTGTCTCAACCCAATTGCAGTTACTGTTGGATTTCTATTGGAATGACTGTTGGAAACCAGCCTGTCATTTCTACATCACAACAAGAAAGAGTTGGGGTGAGCTAGTCTCTAATGGTGACCACGTGACCGTGAGGTGTCCTCATCCCACGCTTCCTGAAGATCTTTCCTTTCTCTGCTCAGCAACCATTCCACAAGACTTCCTTGCATGTGTGTCGGCAAAAGTGTTCCCACCTCGCCTCATTGTCTCTTTATTTAATTTGTATTTATTTATTTATTTTTTGAGATGGAGTTTCGCTCTTGTTGCCCAGGCTAGAGTGCGATAGTGTGATCTCGGCTCACCGCAACCTCTACCTCCTGGGTTCAATCGTTTCTCCTGCCTCAGCCTCCCGAGTAGCTACGATTACAAGCACCCACCACCACGTCCACCTAATTTTTGTATTTTTAGTAGAGATGGGGTTTCACCATGTTGGCCAGGCAGGTCTCAAACACATGACCTCAGGTGATGCACCTGCCTTAGCCTCCCAAAGTGCTGGGATTACAGGCGTGAGCCACCGCGCCCCACCAGCCTCATTTTCTCTTTAATTGGGCAGAGTCTTCCTCTTCTCTCTGCTGACTCATTGACATGCATATCTCACTGTGGCCAGGGCTCCTCCTCCGTTCAGCCTAGTTAATCTACTTCCAAAGGCTGGGAGCAGCCCAGTGCAGACTTATCCCCCAGGACAGAGCCCCCAACCACTGCTCCATGGGCAACATGGGGTGAAAGAAATAGTTTTAGGGTCACACACTATATATATACATTTTTTTTTTTTTTTTTTTTTTTGAGATGAAGGCTCGCTCTGTTGCCCAGGCTGGAGTGCAGTGACGTGATCTCGGCTCACTGCAACCTCCGCCTCCCAGGTTCAAGCGATTCTCCCGCCTCAGCCTCCCGAGTAGCTGGGATTACAGGCACCCACCACCATGCTCAGCTAATTTTTGTATTTTTAGTAGAGACGGGGTTTCAACATGTTGGCCAGGCTGATCTCGAACTCCTGACCTCAAGTGGTCCTCTCACCTCAGCCTCCCAAAATTCTGAGACTACAGGCGTGAGCCACCACGCCCGGCCCCACGTTATTTTTTTTTAATACTTATGAATTGATTTTAGTATACCTTAGGAAAATAGCAAACCCATGAATTTACACATACTGTACATTATTTAAACTGTTTCTCCTCTAAATAAATTTAAGTTTAAAAAAGAAATTGTTTGGAAAGACCAATATTGATGGACTTATAAAAACAGGGGCCGGGCCGGGCACGGTGGCTCAAGCCTGTAATCCCAGCACTTTGGGAGGCCGAGACGGGCGGATCACGAGGTCAGGAGATCAAGACCATCCTAAAAACCCCGTCTCTACTAAAAAATACAAAAAACTAGCTGGGCGAGGTGGCAGGCGCCTGTAGTCCCAGCTACTCGGGAGGCTGAGGCAGGAGAATGGCGTAAACCCCGGAGGCGGAGCTTGCAGTGAGCTGAGATCTGGCCACTACACTCCAGCCTGGGCGACAGAGCAAGACTCCGTCTCAAAAAAAAAAAAAAAAAAAAAAACAGGGGCCTGCGCTGAGCCCTGTGGCTCACACATGTAATCTAAGAGCTCTGAGAGGCTGAGACAGGAGGATTGCTTGAGGCCAGGAGTTTGAGACCAGCCCGGGCAACATAGCAAGACCTCATTTCTTCCAAAAGACATTAAAAAATTACCTGGGCATGGTAGCTTATGTCTAGTCCCCAGCTATTCAGGAGGCTGAGGAGGGAGGATTCCTTGAGCCCAGGAGGTCGAGGCTGCAATGACTTAGGATTGCACCAACACACTCCAGCTTGGGCAACAGAGCAAGACCCTATCTCAAAAACAAACAACAACAAAAACAGAGACTTACAGGGATGCCAAAAAGGAAAAGGATAAGAGTCTGCCCATGATCTGAGAATCGCTGCTTCGGTGGATTCCAGGGAAAGGTAACCGTGGAGACTCAAAGAGTGGCGTTCCTGTTAGGAAAACTCAGGTGCTTTTTCTGCAAGCTTTAAGTCATTTCATGAAGACATAAAAGCAATTCTAGTTATTTTGCATTTGTATTTTGTGACTTCTTTTGCATATTATTCTCGATAACTCACAATAGCATACTTATTTGCCTTAAAATATGTGAATTTACATAGATGCTGCCATTTTAAAGTGTAATTTTTATAACATTTTGGGACTAGAATTGTTTTTCCTGAAGGAACACATTTTCTGTTTTATAATGAAAGTCAACTGGAATATAAGATTCTGCACATAATAGATTACTTTAGAGACAAATTTTCAATATCTTTTTACTTATAAATGAGTTGTGTTGTTATTAAAAAGCAACTTTATTCAATTATGTTTATTTCTTTATTTTATACTCTGCCTCATTTCGTGTCGATCTGAGGCAACTTAGAGTGAGAATACATATGATAAAATGAAAATTAAAAAAACAAAAACTAGTTAAAAGAAGTCAAGATAAATAAAACAAACACAAACTCTCCAGATCCAAATGGTTAAGAGTTGAGTTTCAAGCCAGGGGCAGCGGCTCACGCCTGTAATCCCAGCACTTTGGGAGGCTGAGGCGGGCAGATCATGAGGTCAGGAGATCAAGACCATCCTGGCCAACATGGTGAAACCCCATCTCTACTAAAAATACAAATATATTAACTGGGCGTGGTGGTGCATGCCTGTAGTCCCAGCTACTCGGGAGGCTGAGGCAGGAGAATCGCTTGAGCCTGGGAGTCAGAGGTTGCAGTGAGCTAAGATCACACCACTGCACTCCAGTCTGGTGACAGAGTGAGACTCCGTCTTGGAAAAAAAAAAGTTTATCTTTATAAAGAGAACAATGGGGGTTTGGTTTGGTTTGAGACAGAGTTTCTCTCTTGTTGCCCAGGCTGAAGTGCAGTGGCTTGATCTCGGCTCACTGCAACCTCTGACTCCTGGGTTCAAGCGATTCTCCTCCCTCAGCCTCCAGAGTAGCTTTGCAGGTACCCACCACCATGCCCAGTTAATTTTTGTATTTTTGGTAGAGTCAGAGTTTCACCATGTTGGCCAGGCTGGTCTCAAACTCCTGACCTTAGATGATCCACCTACCTCGGCCTCCCAAAGTGCTGGGATTACAGACATAAGCTATGGTGCCCAGCTAGGTTTTTAAATTCTATTTTATTCTATTTATTTACTCTGAGGCAGGGTCTTGCTTTGTTACCCAGGCTGGGATACAGTGACAAAATCAAGGCTCACTGCAGTCTCGACCTCCAAGTCATCTCTCACCTCAGCCCCTGCAAGTAGCTGGGACTACAGGCATGCACCACCACGTCTGGCTAATTTTTTTATTTTTTGTAGAGACGGGGTTTCACTATGTTGCCCAGGCTGGTCCTGAACTCCTGGGTTCAAGTGATCCTCCTGCCTCGGCCTCTCAAAGTACCAGGATTACAGGCATGAGTCATTATGCCTGGCTTATTTTAAAGCTTTTTCTTTGCCTTTTTTTTTTTTTTTTTTTTTTTTTTTTGAGACAGCATCTCATTCTGTCACCCAGACTAAAGTACAGTTGGTGGCACAGTCATAGATCATTGCAGCCTTCAACTCCTGGGCTCAAGGAATCCTCTCACCTCAGCTTCCCAAATAGCTGAGACTACAGGCACGGGCCACCACACTTGGTTAATTTTTAAATTTATTTTTATAGATAAGGTGTCACTATGTTGTCCAGGCTGGTCTCGAACTTCTGGACTCCAGCGATCCTCCCACCTTGGCCTCCCAAAGTGCTAGGATTACAGGCATGAGCCACTGCACCTAGCCAAAACATTTTTAAATGGCAATAATTGTACATGTTCACATGCCACATAGTGACGCTGTGATACATAGAATGTATAGCAATCACAATGCAGTGGCTGTATCGTAGCTCACTGCAGCCTCCACCTCCTGGGCTCAAGCAGTCCTCCCACCTCAGCCTCCAAATAGCTGGGACCACAGGTGCATGCCAGGTAGCCCAGCTAATTTTTTAATTTTGTTGTAGAGATGAGGTCTCACTATGTTGCCCAGGCTGTTCTCAGAGTAATTAGCAAATCCTTCATCTCAAACGTGTATGATTTCCTTGTGTTGGGAAGGTTCCATATCCCCCTTCTAGCTATTTGGAATTACATATTATTGTGAACTCTAGTCATCGTACAGTGGTATGAGACTCTAGAACCTACTCCTCCAATCTAGCTGTAATTTTTTTTTTTGCCTGTTTTGAGAAGAAGGTTTGCTCTATCACCCAGGCTGGAGTGCAGAGGCACAATCTCGGCTCACTGCAACCTCTACCTCCTAGGTTCAAGTGATTCTTCTGCCTCAGCCTCCCGAGCAGCTGGGTCTACAGGCACGCCACCACACCCAACTAATTTTTCATTTTTAATAGGGACAGGATTTCACCACATTGACCAGGCTGGTCTCAAACTCCTGACCTCGTGATCCACCCAGCTCAGCCTCCCAAAGTGCTGGGATTACAGGCGTGAGCCACCACGCCCGGTCCTTAGCTGTAATTTTTAAACAAATTTAACAAGTCTCTCTCTTTCCCCTACACTTCCCAGACTCGAGTATTCTCTCTTCTACTTTTTACTTCGACAAGATCAACTTTTTTTAGCTTTTAGAGTGAGAACATGCGGTGTTTAACTTTCTGTTCCTGGCTTATAGAGAAGAGTGTTTTAAGACATTAAACTGTGGATACCATCTTTCCATCAACAACTCCCAAATTTATATTCTCCCGACTCCAGACTCATAATCCAACAGCCACCCACACGCCTCCACTTGGGGTCCGATAGACATTTTAAACTCAACACGGCCAAACCAACTCCTGATCTTCCCCTCCGAAAGCCACTCCATCTGCAACCTCCCCCAAGCTTCAGTAGAGAGCAATTCCATCCTTCTCGGAAGGATGGGGCCAAAAGCCTTGAATCTCCCCTTCCTTCATTTAATCTATCAAAAAATAGTATTGGTTCTATCTTGAAATTATAAGGCCAGGTGTGGTGGCTCAAGCCTATAATTCCAACGCTTTGGGAGGCTAAGGCCGGAGGATCCCTCGAGGCCAGGAGTTTGAGACCAGCCTGGGCAACATAGTGAGACTCCCCCCTCATCTCTACAAAAACGTTTAGAAGTTAGTCAGGCACGGTGGCGTGTGCCTGTGGTCCCAGCTACTGGGGAGGCCGAAGCAGGAAGATCGCTTGAGCGCAGGAGGTCGAGACTGCAGTGAGCTATGATTGCCCCCCTGCACTCCAGCCTGGGTGACAGCGAGAGACCCTGCCTCAGAAATAAATAAATGAAATAAACAAAATAAAATATCCAGAATCTGTCCACCTGGACACTTGTCCGCACCTCTGCTGTCACTGCCCAGTGTGAGCCACAGATAGCTGTCTCCTGAAATATACAAGTGCCCCCCCGACTTCCATCCTTCCATCCTGCCCCCACCCCTACAGGCTGTCTATCTCAACCCAGATGTCAGAGCGATCGTTTACAAATATAAATCATATCATGTCAGGCTGTGCGCAGTGGCCCACACCTGTAATCCCAGCACTTTGGGAGGCCGAGGCAGGCTCATCACCTGAGGTCAGGAGTTCAAGACCAGCCTGACCAACATGGAGAAACCCCGTCTCTACTAAAAATATAAAATTAGCCGATCATGGTGGCTCATGCTTGTAATCCCAGCTACTCTGGAGGCTGAAGCAGGAGAATCGCTTGAACCTAGGAGGCAGAGGTTGCAGTGATCCAAGATCACGCCATTGCACTCCAGCCTGGGCAACAAGAGCAAAACGCCATCTCAAAATAAATAAATAAATCATATCATGTCTTGTTTGGGTTCCAATCCCTACTATGACTCCCAAGTTCACACTGAAAACATGGTGACATCCTCCCATGGCCATGAGGGTCCACATGACCTGGCCCCTCTTACTTCTCTGACCTCACTTCTCACTTGGTTCACCCACCACCCCCTTGATCTTCCTGGAATACATCAGACACACCTCCAACCTTTGGTGTATCGCTGGCTGCTCCCCTGCCTGGGACCCCCTTCACGCCAGATACCTTCACGGCTTACTGCCTTCTTCCTTTTCAAGTATCACTTTCTCGAAGCCTACCTTGATCACATCTTCATCATTCCATCTTCCTTCACCTCCACCCTTTCTGGCCCTTTTTGTTGTTGTTGTTGTTCTTTTTTGAGACAGGGTCTTGCTCTGTTGCCCAGGCTGGAGTGTAGTGGCTCAAACACAGCTTACTGCAGCCTCAACCTCCCTGGCTCAAGCCATCCTCCTATCTCAGGCACCAGAGTAGCTGGGACTGCAGGTGCACACCACCATGCCCAGTTACTTTTGGGTTTTGGTAGAGATGGGGCCTCGCTATGTTATCCAGGCTGGTCTTGAATTCCTGTGCTCAAGCAATCCTCCTGCCTCAGCCTCCCAAAGTGCTGGGATTACAGGCATGAGCCAGCACACCTAGCCCCCAGCAATACCATTGATCCTGCTCAACATTTTCTTTTCTCCATTGCTCTAATCTCCTTCTAGCAATCTATAAAATTCTATGATCTTCTTATTATTGCATCAGTCAGAACAGGCCGGCTTATGCTGCCGTAACATACACTGCAAACCCCAAAATCTCAGTGATGTAAAAAAACGTTTATTTCTCACTCACGTTTCATGACTCAGGGATCTATACTGATTAAAAAGGCTTCATTTTAAATATTTCCAGTTCTCATGTCTGGGGCAGAGGGAAAGCTCTAGGGGGCCTCTCACCAGCAATTAAATGCTCTGCCCTGAAGTATCACATTGCCGCTCCTTACAGTTCATTGGCCAGAACTGGTCACATGGTTTCAGCCAACCATAAGAGAAGCAGGAAGTAAAATCGTACTATGGCTGGGCTCTGTGGCTCAAGCCTATAATCCCAGAACTTTGGGAGGCCAAGGTAGGAGGATCACTTGGGCTCAGGAATTCAAGTCTAGCCTGAGCAACATAGCAAGGCCTCACCTCTACTTAAAAAAAAAAAAAAATTAAAAAATTTGTGGGCTTTTTTATTTGGTGTTCTGTTGTTGTCGTTTGTTTGTTTGTTTGAAATGGAGTCTCATTGTGATGCCCAGGCTGGAGTGCAGTGGTATGATCTTGGCTCACTGCAACCTCCGCTTCCCGGGTTCAAGCGATTCTCTAGCTTAAGCCTCCCGAGTAGCTGGGACT
Organism: Piliocolobus tephrosceles; assembly: GCF_002776525.5. NCBI lineage: Eukaryota > Metazoa > Chordata > Mammalia > Primates > Cercopithecidae > Piliocolobus > Piliocolobus tephrosceles. The sequence goes on along the minus strand of NC_045441.1, from coordinate 7,215,018 downwards.
ACAGGCACACACCACCATGTCCGGCTAATTTTTTGTGTGTTTTTAGTCAACCATATTGACCAGGCTGGTCTCGAACTCCTGACATCAGGTGGCCCACCCACCTTGGTCTCCCAAAGTGCTGAGATTACAGGCATGAGCTGAGCCACCACACCCAGCCAAAAAAATTTTTCTACTAATTAAAGAAAAATAAAAAATCCTACCATGTACCGAGAAGGGGGAGTATTTGAAACATTTGGAGAACAGCACTAATGACTACTATAATTTGTCCATTTTTATCACTTGTCTTCCCCTCTAAAAGGTAAACTCCACAAAAGCAAGTATCCCCAGCAACTAGAACAGTGCCTAGCACATAGTAGGTGCTCAGTAAATATATATTTTTTTAGTAAGTGGATGGATTACATTATTATAGTCACATCTGGAATCGAAAGTTAACTAAAATAAACCCCCATTTTTTTTTTTTTTTTTATTTTTGAGGCAAGGTCTTGCTCTGTCACCCAGGTGGGAGTGTAGTGGTATGATCACGGCTCACTGCAACCTCAGCCTCTTGGGCTCAATGGATCCTCCCACCTCAGCCTCCTGAGTAGCTGGGACTACAGGCACGCACCACCACATCTGGCTAATTTGGGGGGCGTGGGGTGGGGGGGGTTGTTGTTAGAGACAGGGTCTTGCTATGTTGCCCAGGCCGATCTCAAACTGCTGGGTTCAACCGATCCTCCTGCCTCAGCTTCCCAAAGTGCTGGGATTACAGGCGTGAGCCACTGACCCAGCCAAAGCCCAAATTAAACATATACATTGCAAACATGTAGGACAGATGTTCTTAATCTATTCCTGTGGTGTCCTTGAAGCCCGTGAAATTGGTTTCAAAAAAAATTTTTAAGAAAGGGTCCTGTAAATTTCACCAGGCTCTCAAAAATATCCCTAAAACAGATCAGAAACAAGTGATCCACTTTAGTAGGCCGAGGTGGGCGGATCACTTGAGGCCAAGGGTTCAAGACCAGCCTGGCCAACGTGGTGAAACCTTGTCTCTACTAAAAATACAAAAATTAACTGGGTGTGGTGGCTCATGCTGTAATCTCAGCACTTTGGGAGGCCGTGGTGGGAGGCTCACTTGAGGCCAGGGGTTCGAGACCAGCCTGGCCAACATGGTGAAACCCCATCTCTATTAAAAATGCAAAAATTAGCTGGGGTTGATGGTGCATGCCTGTAATCCTAGCTACTTGGGAGACTGAGACACAAGAATCGTTTGAACCGGGAGACAGGAGGCTGCAGGAGCCAAGATCATGCCCCTGCACTCCAGCAACAGACTGAGATGCTGTCTTTAAAAAAAAAAAAAAGTTGTCTCAAAAAAAAAAAAGTCTTTAGTTGGGTATGAAGGTGCACACCTATGATCCCACTTACTCGAGAGGCCAAGGTGGGAGGATTGCTTGAGCCCAGGAGGTTGAGGCCGTAGTGAGCTGTGATTGCGCTACTGTACCCTAGCCTGGGAAACAGGGTGAGACGCTGTCTCAAAAAAAAAAAAAAAAGATAACAGTTGAGTCATTTCACCTGTTCGTGCCTCAGTCTCCTTGTCTATGCAGCAAACCTGGTGCGGGGATCAGCTAACAGGTGCTGTCTATATCGGCAGGTGATTCCCGAAAGCTGGGCCCACTCAGGGAAGGTGCGACGCGCTTACCTGTGCAGCCAGCGCGCCATCTAGTGGACGCAGCGGGCAGTCAGCGCAGCTCCCCACACACCTGCCCCTCCTGGGTCCCAGGCTACCGCTAGGGCTCAGGAGGGTTTGAGGGACTACAGTTCTATGAAACCATAGCGCAAGGTTTCAGGGTTAGGGTTAGGGTTAGGGTTAGGGTTAGCCTTAGCCTTAGCCTTCCCTGCAGGGGAAGGTGGAACTCCAGGGCTGCTGCCTGTCACGATCCCCTCCTTTCAGCCATCCACAACTCTGATACACCACACTCAGGAAGAATAAGACTGAACAGTGTGGAGAGGGAGAAACTGACTTAGCACACTATTTATTTATTTATTTATTTATTTATTTATTTATTTATTCATTCATTCATTCATTCATTCATTCATTCATTCATTCACCCAGGCACCCAGGCTGGAGTGCAGCGGCACGATCTCGGCTCACAGCAACCTCTGCCTCCCAGGTTCAAAGGATTCTCCTGCCTTAGCTAATCTCCCGAATAGCTGAGATTACAGGCGCCTGTCACTGTGCCCAGCTAATTTTTGTATTTTAGTAGAGACAGGGTTTCACCATGGTGGCCAGGTTGGTCTCGCACTCCTGACCTCAAGTGATCCACCTGTCCTGTACTGGGATTACAGGTGAGCCATTGCGCCTAGCCCTCAGCACACAATTTAAAGGAGTGCCAAACCACTCAGTAGTCAAGAGATCTTGGCCGGGTGCAGTAGCTTACACCTGTAATCCCAGCACTTTGGGAGGCCGAGGCAGGCGGATCACTTGAGACCAGGAGTTCCAGACCAGCCTGGCTAATATGGTGCAACCCTGTCTCTACTAAAAATATAAAAATTAGCTGGGAGTGGTGGCACATGCTTTTAATCCCAGCTACTCAGGAGACTGAGGCAGAATTGCTTGAACCCAGGAGATGGAGGTTGCAGTGAACCGAGATTGCAGCACTGCACTCCAAATTGGGTGGCAGAGTGAGACTCCATCTAAAAACCGAGAGAGAAAGACCTTAATGCAGCTTCTTGTTTTCATTAGCGATGGGGTCAGGCTCTGTCATCCAGGTTAAAATGCAGTGACGTGATCATAGCTCACTACAGCCTCCACCTCCTGGGCTCAAGCAATCCTCCCACCTCGGCCTCTCAAGTACTTGGGGCCACAGGCACAGGCCAGAAGCCTAGCTAATTTTTTAAGTTTTCTTTTTTTTTGTAGAGTGGGGTCTCATGTTGCCCAGGCTGGTCTCAAACTCCTAGGCTCTAGTGATCCTCCTGTCTTGGCCTTTCAAAGCACTGAGGTTATAGGCATGAGCTAACATATCTGGCCCTTAATGCAATATTTTTAAAAATCAAAATTAATGCAAACACCAGTGGTGGCTCATGCCTGTAACCTCAGCACTTTGAGAGGCAGAGGTGGGAGGATCGCTTGAAGCCAGGAGTCCAAAACCAGCCTGGACAACATAGTGAGACCCCATATCTTAAAAAAAAAAATAGCCGGGTGTGGTGGTGTACGACTGTAATCCCAGCTACTCAGGAAGCTGAGGCAAGAGGATCAATTGAGCCCAGGAGTTTGAGGCTGCAGTGAGCTATGATCATACCACTGCACTTCAGCCTGGGCAACATAGTGAGACCCCCATCTCAAAAAACATTAATGCAAAAAAATCCATGATAAAATATCAATTTTTTTTTTTTTGAGATGGAGTTTCACTCTTGTTGCCCAGGCTGGAGTGCAATAGTGCAATATCCGCTCACTGAAACCTCCACCTCCTGGGTTCAAGCGATTCTCCTGCCTCAGTCTCCTGAGCAGCTGGGATTACAGGCATATGCCACCACGCCCGGCTAATTTTGCATTTTTAGTAGAGATGGGGTTTCTCTATGTTGGTCAGGCTGGTCTCCAACTCCCAACCTCAGGTGATCCACCCGCTTCAGCCTCCCAAAGTGCTGGGATTACAGGTGTGAGCCACCACGCTCGGCCAAAATATCAAATTTTGGGGCATCAACAGCCCCTACCTCCCAGACGTGGGAGTGCCTCCCGCCCTACTCCACGCCAGCGAGGCAGTAGCAGCAGCCTTGGGACAGGCACCTAGGTGGTTCATGGGCTCAGATCACAGGCTGCTGGCACCTGAGTGGTTCTGTCACTGCCCTCTGCAGGCTAGCACTAGGCCTGTGCCCACACAGTGACCCAGCACAGCCCATGTGTCTAAGGCTCCAGACCTCAGACTCAGTCACTGCATACAGCAGATGAGGTCCTACCACGCTGCCCTCCAGAAAGCGAGAAAGGAACCCTTGCTGGTACTATGTAGACCTGCCTTGTTTTTTGGTTGTTTCGTTTTGTTTTGTTTGAAATTGAGCTGAAATTTACATAACATAAAATCAAACCATTTTAAAATGTACAATTCAGCCGGCACAGTGTCTCACACCTGTCCTCCCAGCACTTTGGGAGGCCAAGGCAGGCGGATCACTTGAACCCAGGAGTTCGAGACCAGCCTGGGCAACATGGTGAAATCCCATCTCTATTGAAAATTTAAAAATAAAAAAAAAATTTAGCCAGGAGTGCTGGTACATGCCTGTAATCCCAGCTGCTCAGGAGGGTAAGGCACGAGAATTGTTTGAACCCAGGGGGCAGAGGCTGCAGTGAGCTGAGATCGTACCACTACACTCCAGTCTGGGTAAGAGAGCAAGACTCTGTCTCAAAAAAAAAATTTTTTTAATAAAATATAGGCCAGGCGCAGTAGCCGACACCAGCAATCCCAGCGCTTTGGAAGGCCAAGATGGGCGGATCATGAGGTCAGGAGTTTGAGACCAGCCTGGCCAGCATGGTGAGACCCCCATCTCTACTAAAAATACAAAAAGTAGCCGGGTGTGGTGGCGCACACCTATAATCCCAGCTACTCAGGAGACTGAGGCAGGAGAATTACTTTAACCTGAGAGACAGAGGTGGCAGTGAGCCAAGATCGACCATTGCATTCCAGCCTGGGTTACATAGCGAGACTCCATCTCAATAAATAAATAAATATATAAATGTAAATATGTATGTGTGTGTGTGTATATATATATATATATATATAGAGAGAGAGAGAGAGAGAGAGAATATAAAATGTACAATTCAGCCAGGCAAGATGGCTCACACCTGTAATCCCAGCACATTGGGAGGCCAAGGCAGGAGTATTGCTTGAGTCAAGGCATTTTAGACCAGCCCGGGCAACACAGTGAGACCTCATGTCTGCAAAGAATCAAAAAATTAGCCAGGCACGGTAGTGTGCGCCTGTGGTCCTAGGTACCAGAGAGGCCGAGGTGAGAGGATCGCTTGAACCTAGGAGTTTAAGACCAGCCTGGGCAACATAGCGAGACCTCATGTCTGCAAAAGATTTTAAAAATGAGCTGGGTGCGGTGGTGCACAGTTGTGGTCCCAGCTACTCGGGAGGCTGAGACAGGAGGATCAGTTGAGCCCAGGAGGTCGAGGCTGCAGTGAGCTATGATTGTACCACTGCGCTACAACCTGGACGACAGAGTGAGACTCTGTCTCAAAAAATAAATAAATAGATAAGTAAATTGGTAACATAAAATGTACAATTCAGGGAGATCCAGTGTGTTTACAATGTTGTGCAATCCTCACCTCTGACTAGTTCAAAACCTTTTCACCACCCCAGAAGGAAATCCCATCACCTCTCGTTGTATAACAGAAGGTTACATGACCCCGAAAAAAATGACAGAATTCAGGCCCGATGGGGGCCCTGGGTTTACACGGAGGAGACTGGTTTCAGTTCTCTATGCAGCAAGGGAGGCAGGCACAGAGCTAGGGATTGAATGAGCTCTCCTGGGCTAAACAGCTGCCCCTACCCTCCCAGGGTAGGGTATGTCTTTTTTTTTTTTCTTTTTTTTTAAAGACAGAGTTTCACTCTTGTTGCCCAGGCTGGAGTGCAGTGGCGCGATCTCAGCTCACTGCAATCTCCGCCTCCTGGGTTCAAGCGATTCTCCTGCCTCAGCCTCCTGAGTAGCTGGGATTACAGGCACATGCCACTCACACCCAGCTAATTTTTATATTTTTAGTAGAGGTGCAGTTTCACCATGTTGGCCAGTCTGGTTTCAAATGCCTGACCTCAAGTGATCCACCTGCCTCAGCCTCCCAAACTGTTGGGATTACAGGCATGAGTCACCACACCTGGCCAGTAGGATATGTCTTTTTAGCTGAAACATACAGTAACAGGAGGCAGAGTATTTATTAGGAGATCCTCTAGTTGGATTATAAAAGATAGAGACATGGAGGAGATAACAGCACAACCTCAAAGTAGGGGCAACCTTTCCCCGCAGTAGCCAAGAACATGCCTTCCTCGGCCGCAGAGCAATCCCCAGCGATTTTCCCACCCTGAGATTCTCTGGTCCTTCCACAAGCACGTCGTCATATGAAGTTAAAACCTGTGATCCTGGTGTCCTTCACCTTTTCCGCAAAGCCCGGCCCGGGTGGTGGAGTTTATCTCCAACACAAACAGAGCTGTCCCTGTGTCTATGACAGCTTGTATTTGCTGATGACGTCACATCCGTCCTGGGCTGCCTGGTCCAAGTGACTCAAGGGTGAGTCTCTGGTCATAGTGAGTCATGCCTCGACCCACCCTGGCAGACAAGGACGTGGCTCCAGGGGAGACCCAGTCCTCAGAAAGCTAAGCTGGGGTGCAACCCTCCAGAGGAGGTGTGGCTGCTGATAGAAAGGCTGCTGATGAAGGGACATCTCAGACCCCCAAACCCACACTCAGTACCCCTGCAGCAGGCTCCGTCTACACCACGTGGATAAAACTCACAGCATCTCAGTCCCATTTTGCCAGTGAGCAGGGGGAAAGTCTCAATGTGGAGAAGCGTCTTACCAGGACACACAGCAAGAAAGTGACAGAAGGGTTTGCTTACCGTCTGGTAGCAGAGGCAGCAAAATCCGTCCAACAGCAATGATTTCAAAAGACCAGTGGAGGAAGGGTGTTCCACGGGAGAGGTGGGCAAAGCCAGCTTGTAAAGCATCGATCAGGACACTGAGGTTTCGGAAGTGTGGGTCCAGGTTCCAGCAGCCTGAGCCGGGATTCCTCCGCAGCAACTGTCTCCAGATGGTAGCCTGGGGTCATGGGTGGCCCATGGGGATTCTTCCAAGCTTCCCTAGTCACCTGGCCTATCTGTGGCTCAGGCATTTCTCTACCATGGTGAGGCAGAGAAATAAATGAGCCAGCAGAAATAAATCAAAGTCAGGGACGGTGGCGTGCACCTGTGGTCCCAGCTACGTGGGAGGATTGCTTGAGCCCAGGCGTTCAAAGCTACTGGGAGTTATGATGGCGCCATTGTACTCCAGCCTGGACAACAGAGTAAGACTGCATCTATCATAACATAAAATAAAATAATTAAATAAATTAAATAGTAAGAAAGTTCATTCAAGAAAGTTCACTCTGTTGGCCGGACGCAATGGCGCACGCCTATAATCCCAGCACATTGGGAGGCCAAGGTGGGTGGATCACCCAAGGTCAAGAGTTCGAGACCAGCCTGGCCAACATGGTGAAACCCTGTCTCTACTAAAAATACAGAAAAATTAGCTGGGTGTGGAGGCAGCCGCCTGTAATCCCAGCTACTTGGGAGGCTGAGGCAGGAGAATCGCTTGAACCTGGGAGGCAGAGGTTGCAGGGAGCCGAAATCCTGCCACTGCACTCCAGCCCGCGTGACAGAGTGAGACTGTCTCAAAAATCTAAAAAGAAAGAAAGTTCACTCCATTTAAAAAAAAAAAAAAAAAAAAAGGTAGCTAAACTTGAAAAGCATTTGCATGGTAGTTGCACGACCTTTGACGGGGTGTGATTTGACCAGCCAGACTGAACGTGGCGGGTGAAAGAGCAGGCCAGAAAACTTCAGCACGAGCTGCAATTTCTGTTGACAGCAGAGATCAAAGGCAGCCTTGAAGGGGAAAGAGGGGACAGCCAATGCAGGCAGTGACTTTCTCTCAACCTCCACTCAGGCAGCCCTAGCTGCTACCCCAGACTCACCTGAAGACTCATCTGGTAGGGGGCAGCCACATCTTTGGGGAAGTGCCCCCAAGGAAAACCGTGGCCTCTCACCACTCCCACAAGGTCATCTGGAGCATTGCCCACTCCAACTCCTATTGACCAGGACGGAGGGAGCCAGGGACACGACCGTGAGGTGACTTGCTCCAAGTCACAGGCGATGTTATCGCTGAGACAGGAAGTGAATTCCCCAGACCTACTGTTTTCCCACCAGGATGAGGACACTGTCTTTGCATTCTGTCCCATTCCAAGGAGTCCTCAGGCACCGAGGCCACAGCCTCCAGGTGCTCAGAATTGGGAAGGTGGTTTCCTGTTGTAGCCAATGTCAGGCTTATCAGGGCCTGGAAACATCTCCAGGTAAAATTGTCACCTCTTTGTCCCAGCTGCTGTACCTACGAGGAGGAAGAATCCATTGATTCTAGACTCAGGAGTCTATTCAACGAGCAAACAGCAGTCAGAGTTGAGGGGAAAATGCACACACCCACGCATTTCGCCTGTTAGTGTCAATATCCCAATGTTTCAAAACCTAATAAGATCTAAATGACTTTCTGTCATTTTGCCATGAGTAAACAGCGAAAATCGCAGCTCCTTTTGTGTCCAGAAGAAAGCCGTTGCTAGAAGAAAAATAATCTTGGCCAGGAACAGTGGTTTACATCTGTATCCTCAGCACTATGGGAGGTCAAGGTGGGAGGATCGCTGGGGGCCAGGAGTTCAAGACCAGCCTGGCCAACATAGTGAAACCCCGTTTCTATTAAAAATACAAAACTTAGCCAGGCATGGTGGCATGCGCCTGTAATCCCAGCTACTCGGGAGGCTGAGGCACGAGAACAGCTTGAACACGGGAGGTGGAGATTGTGGTGAGCTAAGATCGTGTCACTGAGTGAGACTGTGTCTCAAAATATGTATATATATGACCACCAACTCTTGATGTCAGAAAAATATACTATTATTATTATTATTATTATTATTATTATTATTATTATGCATTTATTTATTTTGAGACAAAGTCTTGCTCTGTTGGCCAGGCTGGAGTGCAGTGGTGGGATCCTGGGTTACTGCAGCCTCAACCTCCTGGGCTCAGTGAATCCTCCCACCTCAGCCTCCCGAGTAGCTGGGACTACAGGCATGCGCCACCACATCTAGCTAATTTTTGTGGAGACAGAATTTCACTGTGTTGCCCAGGCTGGTCTTGAACTCCGAGGCTCAAGCAATCCACCCTCCTTGGCCTCCCAAAGTGCTGGGATTACAGGCATGAGCTACCACAACCGGCTAAGAACTTTTTGAAAAAGAGAAATAATGTAAGAATTATTCACTCCATTGCAAGCCCAAAGGTAATCATCATTTTAGCTAATAATAATGCATGAATACTATTCAAGGACTTATGAGGAGATTGTTGATGTCGTTTTGTGGGAAGTCTTGCAGTAACAACGACTCAAAAGCAAAGTGATCTCTCTTGACAAGGTTTCTATTTTCCGACTTTGAAAAGGGATTCTGAAATTTATTTCTTAGAAGAGTGGGTGTAAATGCAAGTGCTTTTGGAAAGTGGCCTAAGGACATAAATTCACGGACAATAGGTTTTTCAGGAGCGTCCCAATTTTAATAATGTTTCCCTCCTTTGGTCTCCATCATCATACCGGAATTTGGCAGCCCGTGATCTTTCATTTTATTCTCAAAATATGGTCATCCGCAAAATGAAAAAATTTAAATGTACGGGAGGCTGAGGCAGGAGAATGGTGTAAACCCGGGAGGCGGAGCTTGCAGTGAGCTGAGATCCGGCCACTGCACTCCAGCCTGGGCGACAGAGCCAGACTCCGTCTCAAAAAAAAAAAAAGAAAAAAGAAAAAATTTAAATGTATGAAAAGTCTCAGGAGAACCTTTCTCACCATTTGGATTCTTTTCACTTGAAGATTCGTTCTGTGTGTATATGTTGAATTCAACACAATGGCAAATTCTCCCATGTTTTAAGAACAGTATAGGTCATTTGGGAATGTTCTAGACGAAAGGAACAGAAAACTCCACGCTCACAGGTGCTGCAAGAGGCTCGGGATGTGTCTCTCCACTCGGCCAATCTCAACTTGATGATGCTCAGTCTTGTTTGTTGCTCAGAGTGGCTTACAAGATGTTGGTTACTTCTTGCATGATATCATCATATCTGCTTACTTGCCCCCCAACCTTCGTTCCTTCATTCTTTCTTTTCTTTTTTTTCTTTCTTTTTTTTTTTTTTTTTTTTTTTTT
>NC_045441.1:7196457-7204445 GCF_002776525.5 Piliocolobus tephrosceles | reverse complement strand
TTCCTTTCTTTTTCTTTCTTTCCTTCCTTCCTTTCCCTTCCCTTCCCTTCTCCTTCCTTCCTTCCTCTCTCTCTCTTTCTTTCTCTCTTTCTTTCTCTCTCTCTTTCTCTCTCTCTTTCTTTCTTTCCTTCTTTCTTTCTTTCTTTCCTTCCTTCCCTCCTTCCTTCCCTCCTTCCTTCCTTCCTTCCCTCCTTCCCTCCCTCCCTCCCTCCTTCCCTCCTTCCCTCCTTCCCTCCTTCCCTCCTTCCTTCCTTCCTTCCTTCCTTCCTTCCTTCCTTCCTTCCTTCCTTTCTTCCTTTCTTTCTTTCTTTCTTTCTTTCTTTCTTTCTTTCTTTCTTTCTTTCTTTCTTTCTTTCTTTCTTTCTTTCTCAGTCTCATTCTGTTGCCCAGGCTGGAGTACAGCAGCACAATCACAGCTCACTGCAGCCTCGAACTCCTGAACTCAAGCAATCTTCCAGCCTCACCTTTCCAAGTAGCTGAGATTACAGGCGCTCGCCACCACACCTGGCTATTTTTTTTTTCTTTGTAGAGATGGGGTCTTGCTATGTTGCCCAGGCTGATCTCAGACCCCTGGACTCAAGTGATCCTCCTGCCTCGGCCTCCCAAAGTGTTGGGATTGCAGGCGTGAGCCACCGCACCTGGCCCACATGTGCTTTCTAGGAAGTTATGAGGAGGACAAAAAAAAAAAAGAAAAGAAAAAAGCCTTCCAAAAAAAGAAAGAAAGAAAAGAAAGGCTCCTAGAACCTCCACTATTTCACTTTTCAGCCTTCTCAGTAGACCTTTGTCTCCTTGTCTCCTATGTTTCCTTTGTCTCTGGCCAAAATGTATCTATTTTGCTGCTCCTGACTGCAAGGAGACCAGAAAATTAGGGTTCTATCTCACCGCCCCCTATTGTAGAAAAAAGGGGCTGAGACTGGGCACGGTGGCTCATGCCTGTAATCCCAGCACTTTGGGGGGCTGAGGTGGGTGGATCACCTGAAGCCAGGAGTTCGAGACCAGCCTGGCCAATATGGCGAAACCCTGTCTCTACTAAAAATACAAAAATCAGCTGGGCATGGTGGTGGTGCCTGTAGTCCCAGCTACATGGGAGGCCGAGGCAGGAGAATTACTTGAACCCAGGAGGCAGAGGTTGCAGTGAGTCAAGATCGTGACCCTGCACTCCAGCCTGGCGACAGAGCAAGACCCCAACTCAAAAAAAACAGAAAAAGTACAAGTGTCTGCCCCATCTGCCTTCATATTGCCTTACCAACGCTAGAGCAACTATAGATTTTTAAATCGCTAAATACAATAACTAATGCATATAATGCATCCTTTTAGTTGGTGAGGGCGTCTTGGCGATGAGTATTAAAATAGAAAAGCTCTTTCCACCATTAATTTGGGACTCCTCTTTCTGGGCCCACGGTACTTCCTGACATTATGGCCAAATTCACGCTAAAACTTTTATAGTGATCAGATACCCACGGGACGTGACAACGGGCTTAATGGCGAAGCTTGCCTTTCATAGTCAGCGAAGTTTCCATTGATTCTTAAGCATTCCTGCACTTCTCGGTCCATGTCAATATGTTGGGGACATAGTTACAGAAACACGTAAACTACCACTCAAGGTTTTGCTTAATAATTTATCATTGTGTGCATTTGTCTAATGGAAATTTTTGTTTTATGCTGAATTTCAAGATCCACGAGGCTAATACATCCTCTTTTCGTGAAACGGTTGCATTCTCTCCTTGTTCACGGTACTCATAGATTTGGGAAAATTCCAAGCCAGAGATGACATACAATGATGAATACAGTGAAAAGTGGCAGAAGGCCTGGGCTGCTGCGGAAATAAATTTGCTATAAACCTCAATAAGAGGCCAGTGTGGTGAGGTGGTACCTGACCATCTGAACAGAGCCACAGGTGTGTGGTCAGGTGGGATGCTGACAGAAAGGACCATCAGAGGCAACCCTGTGTCACCAAACTTTGCTCTCCCTGAAAGAGAAAGTGTTAAAAGACAAGTAGAGGCCAGTGTGGTGGCTCATGCCTGTAATCCCAGCAATTTGGGAGGCGAAGGCAGGTGGATCACCTGAGGTCAGGAGTTCAAGACCAGCCTGGCCAACATGGTGGTGAAACCCTGTGTCTTTATTAAAAATGCAAAAAAAAAAAAAAAGACTGGGCACAGTGGCTCATACCTGTAATCCCAGCAATTTGGGAAGCCGAGGCAGGTGGATCATGAGGTCAGGAGATCGAGACCATCCTGGATAACACGGTGAAACCCCGTCTCTACTAAAAATACAAAAACAAAATTAGCTAGTAATGGTGGTGGCAGGCACCTGTAGTCACAGCTACTCGGGAGGCTGAGGCAGGAGAATGGCGTGAACCTGGGAGGTGGAGCTTGCAGTGAGCCGAGACCATGCCACCGCGCTCTAGCTTGGGAGACAGAGCAAGACTCCACCCCAACAAAAAAAAAAAAAAAAAAAAGACAAGTAGGCCTCATGGAAAAGAATATTCCATTATATTCCATCCCCTTGGCATCCCTGGCTGTCTCCTTTGGGGAACTGCTTAGCAGTCCAGGTGTTTCTCTTACCTGTTTTTTTTAAGACGGAGTCTCACTCTGTCACCCAGGCTGGAGTCAGTGGCGTGATCTCGGCTCACTGCAACCTCTGCCTCCTGGGTTCAAGCAATTCTCCTGTCTCAGCCTCCTGAGTAGCTGGGACTACAGATGCGTGCCACCACGCCCGGCTAATTTTTGTATTTTTAGCAGAGATGGGGTTTCACCATGTTGGTCAGGCTGGTCTCGAACTCCTGACCTCAGGTCATCCGTTTTGGGGTTACAGGCGTGAGCCACCTTGCCCGGCCCCCACAATTACTTTTGCACTAATCTTTTGGTTCCCTCGATTTCTGTAACAGTATTTGCAAGTCTTGCCTCTCAGAAAAAGCCCCAAGTGAAGGGAAAATTGTTCCAGAACTGACTGCATCTGTTGATCAAGGAAAAATACTGAGCATACCTGCGAGGATGTAAGTCTTTACTAAGAGGACATTTGGAGCAGTTGTCGATATTTGGAGTTTGGTCAATACGGAAAACAAATTTGCTTAGGAAAGGAAAGTCTGGAACTTTCTCTGCTAATGTTTTCCCGTGGGGGGAAAAAAAAGAAAAAAAAATCAAGACAAGGAAAAAGGAAGATAAGCCAGGCAGATCAGCTTCCACAAATCCGGTTGGGCCATCTTCCCAAACAGCCAAATCTCAAGGAGTTTTCAGGATGACAGGTCAGTGTCTCTCCCTTTCTGCCCTTGGGAAGGGAAAGAATGTTCAGGTTATCTTGGCTTTAGGCAAATCAATAGCCTCTTCTCACAGAAGCCAACCTGCACCTGGAGAAAGAGATTTCAGAATCAGGGCTGTGGATAGAAGTTTCAGAAAGAATACAGGGAGGCCGGGCACGGGGGCTCACACCTGTAATCCCAGCACTTTGGGAGGCTGAGGTGGGTGGATCACTTGAGATCAGGAGTTCAAGACCAGGTTGGCCAACATGGTGAAACCCCGTCTCTACTAAAAATCCAAAATACTAGGTGGGAGTGGTGGCAAGCGTCTGTAATCCCAGCTACTTGAGAGGCTGAGTCAGGAGAATCGCTTGAACCTGAGGGCGGAGGTTGCAGTGAGCTGAGATCATGCCATTGCACTCCAGCCTGGGCAACAGAGTGAGACTCCATCTTAAAAAAAAAAGAAAAGAAAATCCTTTTTGGCGCTGGGCGAAATGACTCATGCCTATAATCCCAGCACACTGGGAGGCGGAGGTGGGTGGATCACTTGAGGTCAGGAGTTCAAGACAAGGTTGGCCAACATTGGTGAAACCCTGTCTCTACTAAAAATTCAAAATATTAGGTGGGAGTGGTGGCAAGCGTCTATAATCCCAGCTACTTGAGAGGCTGAGGCAGGAGAATTGCTTGAATCTGGGAGGCGGAGGTTGCAGTGAGCTGAGATCGTGCCATTGCCCTCCAGCCTGGGCGACAGAGCGAGACTCCGTCTTAAAAAAAAAAGAAAAGAAAAGAAAATCCTTTTTGGTGCTGGGCGAAATGACTCTTGCCTATAATCCCAGCACATTGGGAGGCTGAGGTGGGTGGATCACTTGAGGTCAGGAGTTTGAGACCAGCCTGGGTACCATAGAGAGACTCTGTCTCTACTAAACATCAAGAAAATTATGCAGGTGTGGTGGCATGCACCTGTAGTCCCAGTTATCTGGGAGGCTAAAGTGGGAGGATCGCTTGAGCCTGGGAGATGAGGAATGCACTGAGCTATGATTCCACCACTGCACTCCAGCCTGTGCAACGGAGTGAGACCCTGTCTCAAAAAAATTTAAAAAAGAAAATATTTATTGGCCTTGGTGGAGGACAAGGGAGCTTGACTTAACTGGGTAGAAAAATACAATATCCTAAGAGAAATTATCCCACCAAGCCTGTGACACAGAGCAGGTTCAGAAGCTGAATCTCATGGTGAACTTCTTGGAGTGCTTGGTAGAGACAAATATAAAACTTTTCTGGAGGAATATTTTATAAATCGGGTCACAAGGGATTCTTACAGAAAAAATGGTTCTCGGCTGGGCACAGTGGCTCACGCCTGTAATCCCAGCACTTTGGGAGGCCAAGGCAGGTGGATCACTTGAGGTCAGGAGTTGCAGACCAGCCTGGCCAACATGGTGAAACCCTGTTTCTACTAAAAATACAAAAATCAGCCGAGCATGGTGGGAGGCGCCTGTAGACCCAGCTACTCAGGAGGCTGAGGCAGGAGAATCGCTTGAACCTGGGAGGCAGAGGTTGCAGTGAGTAGAGATTGTGCCACTGCACTCCAGCCTGGGAGACAGAATGAGACTTCCTCTCCAAAAGAAAAAAAAAAGAAAAATGGTTCTTCCCCCACCCATCCCAAAGATTACCTCATAAAAAAAAAATTACCAAATAAATAAGGAAAAAATCCACTGCTATAGGGAACCAGCAGACACAACAATAGCTGAGTGAGAATAAAAACAAACCAAACCAAATAAAACAAAGCAAACGAAAGCACACAGAATGATCCTGGTAGAGACTATAAAATAATACTGTAAGTGATTAAAGAGATGCAGGAATAGAAGCTATAAGGAAATAACATTCTGAAAAAGAAATTGAAAGATCTACACCAAGTAAAAAGACTGCAATACTAATTTTTCTTTTTCCGAGACGTAGTCTCACACTGTTGTCTGGGCTGGAGTGCAGTGGCGCAATCTCACCTCACTGCAACCTCCACCTCCCGGGTTCAAGTAATTATCCTGCCTCAGCCTCCCAAGCAACTGTCACCCAACCATCACACCCAGCTAATTTTTTGTATTTTTAGTAGAGACGGGGTTTCACTATGTTGGCCAGGCTGGTCTCAAACTCCTGACCTCGTGATCTGCCCTCCTCAGCTTTCCAGAGTGCTGGGGTTACAGGTGTGAGCCACTGCTCCCAGCTGCATTACTAATTTTTAAACAACCCAAAAGCAAGGCTCAGGCCCACATGGTTTCACTGGTGAATTCCATCAAACATTTAAATAAAGTAAATACTAATTCTTCATAAACTCTTCCAAGAAACAGAAAATGAGAAAAAAGAGTTTAGCAGTTCCTAAAAATGTTAAGTATAAAATGATCATGTGATCACTTGTGAACATGTCATCATGTTAAGTATAAAATGATCAGAGACTTTTTTTGCTATATAGGGTGAACTGTATTAGTCCATTTTCACACTGCTAATAAAGACATACCCGAGACTGGGCAATTTACAAAAGAAACAGGTTTCTTGGACTTACAGTTCCACATGGCCAGGGGGGCCTCACAATCATGGTGGAAGGCAAGGAGGAGCAAATCACATCTTACATGGATGGCAGCAGGCAAAGAGAGCTTGTGCAGAAAAACTTCCATTTTTTATTTGTTTGTTTGTTGTTTTTTCGAGACGAGTCTTGCTCTGTTGTCCAGGCTAGAGTGCAGTGGTACCATCTCGGCTCACTGCCACCTCCACCTCCTGGATTCAAGTGATTCTTCTGCCTCAGCCTCCCAAGTAGCTGGGACTACAGGCATCCGCCACCGCGCCTGGCTAATTTTTGTATTTTTTGTATTTTTAGTAGAGATGAGGTTTCACCATATTGGCCAGGTTGGTCTCGAACTCCTAACGTCATGATCCTCCTGCCTCGGTCTCCCAAAGTGCTGGGATTACAGGTGTGAGCCACCATACCCAGCCAAAATATTTTTAAAAATTAGCCAGGCATGGTAGCACATGCCTGTAGTCCCAGCTACTCAGGAGACTGAGGTGAAAGGATTATTTGAGCCCAGGAGTTTGAGGCTGCAGTGAGCTATGATTGCACCACTGCACTCCAGCCTGAGCAACAAAGCAAGACCCTGTCTCAAAAAACTAAAATAATAAATTAAAATAAAATAAAGTAGAATGCTATGATAGAGAAGGCCTCAAATAGGACTTCAGGTTGAGTGACCAGGAAAGGCCTCTATGAGGCTGCTTCTAAGCTGAAATCCAAATGACAGGAAAGACCTGGGTTGGAGTGGGGAGGGGGCCAGGTAGGAGAATAGTCCAGGCAGAAGGAATAGCTAGTGAAAAACTCTAGGGCAGAAATGAGCTTGGCATGCAGGCGAACTCAATGCTGTTGGGATTGGAAGAAAAGTACAGAAAGGTTAATGAGTTTTAAATTCCCATCTACCTTTCAGAACAAGAAAACTTAAAGCTCAGGCCGGGCGCGTAGGCTTGCACCTGTAATCCCTGCACTTTGGGGGTCGAGATGGGTGGATCACTTGAGGTCACAAGTTCGAGACCAGCCTGGCCAACATGGTGAAATCCTGTCTCTACTAATTATTCAAAAAATCAGCCGGGCTTGGTGGCGCATGCCTATATTTCCAGTTACTCTGAAGGCTGCAGCAGGAGAATGACTTGAACCCGGGAGGCGAAGTTTGCAGAGAGCCGAGATCGGGCCACTGCACTCCAGCCTGGGTGACAGAGTGACACCCTGTCTCAAAAAAATATAAAAAAGGCTGGGTGTGGTGTGCGGTGGCTCATGCCTGTAATCCCAGCACTTCAGGAGTCCGAGGCGGGTGGATCACTTGAGGTCAGCAGTTCGAGACCAGCCTAGCCAACATGGCAAAAACCCAACTCTACTAAAAATGTAAAAAATTAGCCAGGCATGGTAGCGCATGCCTGTAGTCCCAGCTACTTAGGAGGTGGGGCAGGAGAATCGCTTGAATCCAGGAGGCGGAGGTTGCAGTGAGCCAAGATCGTACCACTGCACTCCAGCCTGGGTGACAGAGTGAGACTCTGTCTCAAAAAAAAAAAAAAAGTATTGACATTGTCACCTGCCATTGCATCTTACAAACTTTGTTAACATAAACAGGACTTTTTACTCCAATGCCCTGTAAGTTATGATGGGGGTTACATCCCAATAAACCCATTGTATATTGAAAACATTATTAAGTTGAAAAATGCATGTAATATACTTAACCTACGAAACATCATAGCTTAGCCTGGCCTACCTTACACATGCTCAGAACACCTACATTAGCCTACAGTCAGCAAAATCATCTGGTACCACAGCACACTGCAGAGTGTCAGCTGTTTACCCTCATGATGCTGCAGCTGACCTGGTAGCTCACATTCCACCTGCCCAACATTGTAGAAAGCATCCTACTGCCAGGCATGGTGGGCTCACGCCTATAATCCCAGCACTTTGGGAGGCCCAAGGAGGGCAGATCACGAGGTCAGGAGTTCAAAACCAGCTTGGCCAATGTGGTGAAACCCCATTTCTACTAAAAATACAACAATAAGCCAGGCGTGGTGGCATGCGCCTGTAATCCCAGCTACTCGGGAGGCAGAGACGAAGAATCGCTTGAACCTGGGAGGCAGAGGTTGCAGTGAGCCGAGATCATGCCACTGCACTCCAGCCTGGGTGACAGAACAAGACTCTGTCACGAAAGAAAGAAAGAAAGAAAGAAAGAAAGAAAGAAAGAAAGAA
>NC_045441.1:7186251-7196357 GCF_002776525.5 Piliocolobus tephrosceles | reverse complement strand
GAAAGAAAGAAAGAAAGAAAGAAAGAAAGAAAGAAAGAAAGAAAGAAAGAAAGAAAGAAAGAAAGAAAGAAAGAAAGAAAGAAAGAAAGAAAGAAAGAAAGAGAAAGAAAGAAAGGAGGGAGGGAGGGAGGGAAGAGAGAGAAAGAGAGAAAGAGAGAGAGAAATAAAGAGAAAGAAAGAAAGAAAAGAAAAAAGAAAGAAAGAAAGAAAAGAAAGAAAGAAAAGAGAAGAGAAGAAAAGAAAAGAAAAAGAAGAGAAGAGAAGGGAAGGGAGGAAAGGGAGGAAAGGAAGGAAGAAACCATCCTGCTGTATATTCCTAGCACAGGGAAAGATCATAATTCAAAATCCAAAAAAGTACAGTTGCCGCTGAAGGCACGTTACTTTTGCACCAACATAAAGTCAAAACCGTTGAAAGTGAACCATCGTAAATTGGAGATCGTCTGTATTGAAGCTGAAGGAGGAGATCTTGGTTGCCCGTCTCTGGGAAGGCATTGGGCTGATTTACAGAGAGGCCAGGCCAGCTCTTCTGCAGCACTTCTATTCAGGAGGAAAGAGACTGCAGGGAGTTCTCAGTAAAACAATGACTGCTACTCTCACCTTCTCCTGAGTCATCCTTGCCTATTGATTCGCCTTCTTTACCTCTGAGCATCATGAAGTCTCAGAATGACAAAGGCTGTGGATTTTCAAGTTTAGATGAAACCAGCAAATGTACTTGAAGAGTCTAAAACAAATGGCCTTTTGAGATCACATCCACCTTTTCACCTATGGCATGATTGGTTGTAAACCAGGATGATGGCTTTCACTGTAGTCCTCAAATTCTACCTTCTTCACAGGCATGGTTCAAACCCAGTTCATTCCGCACACTACAGCCCCCAGCAGACTCCCTGGCACAGAGCAGATCATCAATACTCATTTGTAATTTGTTCATCCAAGACCTCCCAGGCATCTATGTGCCAAGCACTGAGCTGGGAACTGCACTACTCTTTTTTTGTTTTTGTTTGTTTTTTTTGAGAAGGAGTCTCCTGTGTCGCCCAGGCTGCAGTGCAGTGGTGCGATCTCGGCTCACTGCAACCTCCGCCACCTGAGTTCAAGTAATTCTCCTGCCTCAGCTTCCCGAATAGCTGGGATTACAGGCACACACTGCCACGCCTGGCTAATTTTTGTATTTTTAGTAGAGACAGGGTCTCACCATGTTGGCCAGGATGGTCTCTATCTCTTGATTTCATGATTTATCCGCCTCGGCCTCCCAAAGTGCTGGGATTACAGGCATGAGCCACCATGCCTGGCCTTTCTGTTTGTTTGTTTGTTTTGTTTTGTTTTGTTTTGAGACAGGGTCTCACTCAGTTGCCCAGGCTGGAATGCAGTGACGCAATCTTGGCTCACTGCAACTGCTGCCTCCCGGGTTCAAGCAATTCTCCTGCCTCAGTCTCCTGAGTAGCTGGGATTACAGGCACGCGCCACCATGCCCAGCTAATTTTTCTATTTTCAGTAGAGACAGGGTTTTGCCATGCTGGCCAGGCTGGTTTTGAATTCCTGGCCTCAGGTGATCCATCCGCCTCGGCTTCCCAAAGTGCTGGAATTACAGGCATGAGACACCGCACCCAGCCCCTGGCCTGCACTACCCTTTAATGTTGTTACAGACCAGGAACTGACCACTTTCAAAGACTTCTAAAGGAGCAGGTTGGTCACAACTAGAAAATTATTTCCATAAAGGAGTATTAACTCTGACTGCGTATCTGTTGGAAGATTTGCATACAATTATGAACCTGGTCTTTTGATCAAATTCCAACGTCCGCAATCAAATTGGGCCATCTGAGATACTTGAAGGTTGGCTGTTGTTTTGTTTTTGTTTGTTTTTGAGATGGAGTCTCGATCTGGTTGCCTAGGCTGGAGTGCAATGGCGCAATCTCGGCTCACTGCAACCTCTGCCTCCCGGGCTGAAGCGATTCTCCTTGTAATCCCAAATAGCTGGGATTACAGGCGCACACCACCACGCCCGGCTAATTTTTGTATTTTCAGTAGAGACAGAGTTTCGCCATGTGGGCCCAGCTGGTCTCAAACTCCTGACTTCAGGTGATCTGCCCACATCAGCCTCCCAAAGTGCTGGAATTACAGGTGCGAGCCCCTGCGCCCGCCCACTTGTGGGTTTTACGGTGGTTTGTCAATCTCTGCCTTTTCTGGCTCTTAACCACACCACAGAGCTGTGGGGGTGTTAAAGGTCAAGCCTCTGCTCTCTTTCCAGCTCCTCAAGTGACCACCTGGCAGCAGAGGGTGAAACGATCTCATTCATCGGAAGACATAGAAGGAAGTTCTAACACAAACAGTGATCTGCAAAATTAAGGCAGCGATTTTCAAGTTTCAATAAAAACCAACAGACGTACTTACAGAGCCGAATACATAATGGTAGAAATTATAAAGTCGTGAATGCATCTCCCATATGGGAAGTGAAACCCAGTTGGCAAACCTCATGAACTAAAGACTGTAAATCTGTTAAAGAAGGAGGCACCTGCTTCCATTGCCAGAAACTTGAGACCGATGTGTTATTTCTCCCTGACATCAGGAACACATAACCTTTTGGTTCCCAAGCATGATACGTTTTTTCTGTTTGTTTGTTTGTTTTGAGACAGAGTCTCACTCTCTTATCCAGGCTGGAGTACAGTGGCAGGATCTCAGCTCACTGCAACCTCCGCCTCCCGGGTTCAAGAGCTTCTCCTGTCTCAGCCTCCCGAGCACCTGGGACTACAGGGGCCTGCCACCACGCCCGGCTAATTTTTGTATTTTTAATAGAGATGGGGTTTCACTATATTGGTGAGGTAGGTCTCTAACTCTTGACCTCAGGTAATCCACCCATCTTGGCCTCCCAAAATGCTGGGATTACAGGCGTGAGCCGCTGTGCCCGGCCGCGTGATATGTTTCATAGCTTGCAAAACCTGATAAAACGGTCCCGAAGTCCAAGTGATGGTTTCTGTTCTAAGTCCATCCTCTTGGCGTCCCCATCTGTGTTCCCATCTGGACCACACAGTGCCTTTATTGTATATGTTTCCTAGTGAACTTTATCATAAGATTAGTTTAGAAGTCTCACATCTTTCTTCTTTTTTTTCTTTTTTTTTTTTTCTTTTGAGACAAAGTTTTGCTTTTGTCGCCTAGGCTGGAGTGCAATGGCGCCATCTCAGCTCACCCCAACCTCAGCCTCCCAGGTTCAAGCGATTCTCCTGCCTCAGGAGAATCCTATAGCTGGGATTATAGGCATGCACCATCAAACCTGGCCAATTTTGTATTTTTAGTATAGACGGGGTTTCTCCATGTTGGTCAGGCTGGTCTCAAACTCCTGACCTCAGGTGATCTGCCTGCCTCAGTCTCCTAAAGTGCTGGAATTACAGGTGTGAGCCACCGCGCCCGGACAGAAGTCTCACATCTTAACAGCCCATAAAAGATGCAATTGCACTCACATAGACGTTTTGGCATTTTTGTTTGTTTTTTGAAACAGAGTCTCACTCTGTGGCCCAGGCTGGAATGCAGTGGCACAATCACAGCTCACTGCAACCTCCACCTCTTGGCCTCAAGCCATCCTCCTACCTCAGCCTCCGGAATAGTTGGGACTACAGATGCACACTACCACACCTGGTTAATGTTTTTATTTTTATTTTTTGTAGAGATGGGAGTGGGCTCCCTATATTGCCTAGGCTGGTCTGGAACTCCCAGACTCAACCAGTCCTCCTGCCTTGGTCTCCCAAAGTGCTGGGATTACAGGCATGAGCCATCCTGCCTGGCCTCCAGATATTTTTTTGTTTGTTTTTGAGACAGAGTTTCGCTCTTGTCCCTCAGGCTGGAGTGCAATGGTACTATCTCAGCTCACTGCAACCTCTGCCTCCCAGGTTTAAGCAATTCTCCTGCCTCAGCCTCCCAAGCAGCTGAGATTACAGGTGCACGAGCCACCACGCCCGGCTAATTTTTGTATTTTTAGTAGAGACGGCGGGGGGGCGGGGTGTTTCGCCATGTTGGCTAGGCTGGTCTCGAACTCCTGACCTCAAGTGATCCGCCTGCCTTGGCCTCCCAAAGTGCTAGGATTACAGGCGTTAACCACCAAGCCCAGAGGTTTTAAAACATCAGAATAAGACCTCCCACCCTTGTTGGGTGCTGGTCTCAGGTGCTAAGTAGTGGTTCTTACTGGGGAGAAGGCTGTCACCCAGCCCAAGGTATATACTCCTGGAAGAGGCCCAGAGAAGGCAGCTGCCTCACCCTTGGGCAGGGCTGAGGCTGGGGTGGAGACAAAATAGGGAGCCCGGGAGCCACACACCTCCACAGAGTTTGAGTGATGACAGGAAGAGAGGCTTCCCTAACACCTCAGTTCAGGTGGTTTTCTAACCCCTGCAACAATCTTGTGAGTAGCACGGTTATATTGCATTGAGTTAAAGGTCGCTGTTAATGTAAAATTTAAAAATGTACTTCCGGGCCGGGCGCGGTGGTTCACGTCTGTAATCCCAGCACTTTGGGAGGCCGAGGCGGGCGGATCACTTGAGGTTAGGAGTTCGGGACCAGCCTGGCCAACATGGGGAAATCCTGTCTCTACTAAAACTACAAAAAACATTAGCCTGGAGTGGTGGTGGGCGCCTGTAATCCCAGCTACTCGGTGAGGCTGAGGCAGGAGAATCACTTGAACCGGGAGGCAGACGTTGCAATGAGCTGAGATTGCGCCATTGCACTCCAGCCTGGGCGACAGAGCGAGACTCCATCTCAAAAAAAAAAAAAAAAAGTACTAACATTTCGGTAACTAGATCTTGGCATTTATTATTTTTTTGATATATCAGGAGCTTTCAAAATTGCAAGTGGCAGCCCGCTTTCTCCATCTAGGAGGGCCCATTCCCCCCACGGGTCCCTCTAACTTTTGGGGGTCAGTGAGCGGCAGGGCAGGGAGAAATCAACCCGGGAAATTAATACAACTGGGGAATGTGGCCCCTCTTCCCTTGGTCCCCAAAAGGCAGGGATGGAGGAAGCCCTCATGGAGGGCGTGGGCCTCGAGGTCCTCGGGGCCAGCACCAGGCGACGCAAACAAGAGTTCCAGGACCACAGTCTAAACACCCCCAGGCTGCCCTTGCCCTAGCAAAACAGCAAAGCGAGCAGCCCGCTCCACACGCGGTCCCACTCTAGGGTCTCCGGCCCTACGTCGCCGGAGCTCTGGGAGGGCCGCAAGGGGGCGCACCGTGGCCTCCCCGCCTTGTCCGCCCCAGGTGGGGTGACCCCGCCCACTCGTGGCCCGCTTCCCTCCGGCTACGCCCATTCCAGCTGCCCGGCCCCGCCTCCTCCACGCCCACCTCGGCCGCCTCAGCGGGAGCCGCCCCGCCCACCCCGGCCCGGCCCCGCTCACCAGGCCGTCTCAGGTGGGGGCCGCCCCGCCCCTCCGGCCCCGCGACCCCGCCCCCGTCCGCCCCGCCCGCCTCAGGTGGGGCTGCCCGGCCCGCCCCGCTTCCTCGGGCGGCGTCCGGCAGCTTCTCTTCTGCTCCTCGCAGAAGGCCAGGGCGGCGCCACCGCAAGTTTTGACATTTTGGCAGCGGAGACGCGCGCGGGCACTCTCGAGCCGACGGCTGCGGCGGCGGCCAACCCTCCGGAGCCCCTTAGTCGCGCCCCGGCGCTCCCGCTGCCCGGAGTCCGGCGGCCACGAGGCCCAGCCGCGTTCTCCCGCGCTTGCTCGCCCGGCGGCCGCAGCCATGTCCCGGGGGCCCGAGGAGGTGAACCGGCTCACGGAGAGCACCTACCGGGTAAGCCCGGGGCTCAGGGAGGTCAGGGCTTTCCACCTCGGGGGTCAGAAGGAGACTTTACGCGGGAAGGTACTTTCCCAACCCCCCCCGCTCCCCTTCCCCCCCCCCCCCCCCCCCCTCTCCCTCTGCCCCTCCGCTCCCCATTCTCTCTCTCCTCCCCTGCCCCTCCTCCCTGTCGCTCCCCTCTTCCTGGTTCTCCCTTCTCCCCCGTGTCTCCCCCTCCTCCCCGGTCCCTTCACTCCTTTCTCCCCCCCTCCTCCCTCTCCCTCCTCGTGGTTCTTTCTCCTCCCCCGTGTGTCTCCCCCTTCACTCCTGGTCCTCCTCCGCCTCTCCTGTCCCTTCTCCTCCCCTGTCCCATCCCCTTTTCCCTGACCCTCAGAGCGCTGGAGACCGCCCCCCATCTCCTGACCGGCTCCACATTTTACAACCAGTGCACTTAGATTGGGGAGGGGTCTGTTGTGCCTCGATGGGGGCCCACGTCCTCCTCCCAACTTCTTGGAATCAGTGACCCGCGCTGGCCTGGCTGTCGGGCTTAAGCCTCCGGGACCAAAGACACAAGCTCGAGTTTCCTCTGAGAAAAGAAAGCGCCCAAGAATGTGGGGGTGAAACTCCCCTGTTACTAGGATCGCCAGGTGAGCCGAGCTCTGGGCGTTCTCCAGGGAAACGCCCTCCTTCTTAGACCCTTCCTCTCCCAGCTTTCAGTTGAACTTGGCTTTTATATATGGGTTATTTGGTGAGGTTCTTGAAGTCAAAGAACAACCGAGGTTTTAATGAAATTGACCTAACCTTAAGGAATGCATTCATGGCCGGTCTCTTAACTTGCGTGTGTTAGGAGAGAATTTTTCCTGAGACAGACAGAGACTTAGGATTAGTGGCCAGTTTAAGTACTAATAAATGAATTCCAGGTGAAATAAGATATGTTAATCATCTGCTATTAATAGAACACAAAACAACTTTTGTTTTAATTCAGCCTAGGCATCTCGAACCCTTGAAACTTTAACGTTCTCTAAGTTCGTGTACAGGCATGTTTAAGGTTATAAATGGTCGGTCGGTTGGTTGGTGTGTTTTATCTTTTTTCTGTCCCTGGTGCTTGAATCAGGAAGTTTGGTCATTTTGATAGACTTTTTTAACCGTAAAATTTTAGTTTCTGGGGTTTCAAAGTCTGAATTCCTAAAATCAGAGGAGTCTTAACTTTTGTTGAATGAAAGTAAGAGAAGAACATGAACATTTTTGTTATGTATTGAAATCCAAGAGATTATCCATTCGGTTTATCTTAACACAAAGTGTATTGTCACATATAAATTATGCCTGACAGGTAGGGAAGAGTAGAGACAGTTGACACAGTGTTTTTGGTGCTCAGTCACTGTGACCAAAAACTCTTCCTATTCGTGTGTTGCCTTCATAGAGGGCGATCTTTAGACATCTGGGAAATTCGAATGTTGAAATCCTACATTTGTATTGAGATTGCTACTATTTAAATGACCTGGAAGACGTTGCTGCATGAGGTGTGTCGGGAGCTGACCAAGTGTGTAAATAAAACGTTCTTTCTGCCAGACTCAGACCTGGGAAGTAAGTAGTAGCTGCCCTATTGACTGTCAGTGAAGGAAAAACTTTGTAATTGAGGAACACAGGCCATTCCAAATTTGAGGCAGAGTCTGATGTCCACTGGGGTGCAAAAACACAGAACATCACTACCTTCCACCCTCCCTCCAAGAGCAGAGCCCTGTGTATCTTCCCAGTCTGAGCTGCGATTGAAACTTGAGACTAGCAGTCAGGTGTTCTGAGTTAAATGCCGCTGTTTTTTTTCCTCCTGCTTCTTCCTGACGTAGACTTTTATTAGCAACTCCTTAGAGGGACCGTACCAAGGCGAATTGCAGCGTCACAAATGCCAACCACTTGGGCATGTCATATTACCCAAAGAACGGAAACTGCAGGGAAAAAGTGTGGATTTCATCATTTTGGTTATGTATATTTGTAGACGTAAAGCAATGTAAATGGAGATTAAATACCAGTACCTGATTGTTTTCCATTGCCAGGTGTCTGAAAGCATACTGGAAAGCTCACTAAATGTTTGTTAATTTTAATTACTATTTCCTTGGTAGTGTTTTGGGACCTTTTTTTTTTTTAAAATGTCCAGGTGGTAGAATATTTACAGCGTCAGACCACAAGTTTATGTCATCTATGAAGTAGTGAGGACTGCTAGCCTATGCTTTGGCCATGCAGGCAATGCAAAGTGAAATTTTATATTCAGGAGTCTGAAAAACCTTTCCCCGTCTCTCTATTGGGTTCTTCCCCTTATCCTGCCCCGCCCCGTGATGTTCAAGCTGAAAACAATTTAAGCTTAATATGGCAAAAATCTAGGGGCAGTGTTGATGAATCTAGTGCTTTTAAGAAGAGATGTCCTAACCATCTACCATATTTTACTAATAGAAATGCAACCCAACCAGGTGTGTTTACAAAAGCCACCTGCAAATGATTTTTTTAATGATTTGCTAGTATGGGTTTTAGTTTTAAAAAAAAATACTCAGGGCCGAGCGCGGTGGCTCACGCCTGTAATCCCAGCACTTTGGGAGGCCGAGGCAGGCGGATCGCGAGGTCAGGAGATCGAGACCATCCTGGTTAACATGGTGAAACCCCGTCTGTACTAACAATACAAAAAATTAGCCGGGCGTGGTGGCGGGCACCTGTAATCAGAGCTACTCGGGAGGCTGAGGCAGGAGAATGGCGTGAACCTGGGAGGCGGAGCTTGCAGTGAGCCGAGATGGTGCCGCTGCACTCCAGCCAGGGCGACAGAGTGAGAGTCCGCCTCAAAAAAAAAAAAAAAAAAAAACCCTCAGGTTTCTCTGATTTTGAAATAAAGGAATACTTTAGAGAAAAGGAGGAATTATAAAGTAGCGTGATCCTTTGTAGCCAGTATCAAATATCCTTAAATATATGCTGTGTACACATTTGCTGAAATGTCTAAAATGTATATGTAGGCAAATGATTACTGGAGAGCCATGTTAACTGCCAGGACGATGTGTGTATTTTACTAATTCGCAAACAAATGATGTTATAAGCCTCAAAATGTCAAGTAATGTTGCTGTTACTAATTAGAGTTCAGCCAAAAATCCCTCCCCCCTCTACACTTTATAGCATGCCCATAATTTGCCCTCAAAAGCTTGCTTGTGATTTTGCATGGTTTTCTGATGAGTATATGCTCTCATGGTAGAGGAAGAAGTTCAAAAAAACCCTTAATTAAGAGTAGCCACAGCCTTCCTAGAAGAACTGTTAAAGACTTAGGAAGTAGGGCTGGGCGCGGTGGCTCAAGCTTATAATCCCAGTACTTTGAGAGGCCGAGGCGGGCAGGCAGATCATGAGGTCAGGAGATCGAGACACTCCTGACCAACATGGTGAAACCCCGTCTCTGCTGAAAATACAAAAATTAGCTGGGTGTGGTGGCACATGCCTGTAATCCTAGCTACTCGGGAGGCAGAGGCAGGAGAATCGCTTGAACCAGAGTGTCAGAGGTTTCAGTGAGCCAAGATCACACCACTGCACTCCAGCCTGGGCGACAGAGCGAGACTCCGTCTCAAAACAACAATAAAAAATACTTAGGAAGTGGAGGAAGAACGGGCATGGCGGCATCCAGGGATGTCCTACCTACAGGAATCCTGCTAAATAGAAAGTAAAAGGGAAAATGTCACAGAAGCCTTTCAATGTCACCTCAAGGAAGCAAGCCCAAAGTCTCTTTCAGGTTGCAGACACCTCCATCCATCTCCCAGCCCCACCTTAGGCTACATTACCTTCCCCCATAACACTGCCTTAGACTAGGCTATGTGATGTATTTATTTCTTATGTTTCTTTCCCTCTCTTTCCACCCCAACTAGAATGTGAGCTCTACAAAGCAATGAGCTTTGTTTTTGTTTTATTCCAAGCACTTAGAACAGTTCCTGACACATAGTAGGCATGCATCTTTGTTGAATGAATGGGCATTTATCCATTTAATGTGTGAAGCACCTGTCTTTTGCTAGGCTCCTGGTGCCCTCCTATGATACTTTTCATAGAGTTCTTAATTTTTTTTTTTTTTTTTTTTTTAGAGACGGAGTCTCGTTCTGTTGCCCAGGCTGAAGTGCAGTGGCTGGATCTCAGCTCACTGCAAGCTCCGCCTCCCGGGTTTACGCCATTCTCCTGCCTCAGCCTCCCGAGTAGCTGGGACTACAGGTGCCCGCCACCTCGCCCGGCTAGTTTTTTTTTTTTGTATTTTTTAGTAGAGATGGGGTTTCATCAGGTTAGCCAGGATGGTCTCGATCTCCTGACCTCATGATCTGCCCGTCTCGGCCTCCCAAAGTGCTAGGATTACAGGCTTGA